>NW_024081074.1:747575-914667 GCF_003009895.1 Hyaena hyaena | reverse complement strand
GGGGGGGGGGGGGGGGGGGGGGTGTCCATCACATTCATCATCCCAGCGCTTGTTACTGATGCTCTTTACGTTTGGTTAGTCTGTGGATGTGGAGTGCTGTATCTCATTATATTTAACTTTTCTTGCCTTTCTGGGGGGTAGTTAGGAGAATTGGTCTTATTTCTTACTGTTTATTATGGAAAACTTTAAACATAATAAACTTTTGAACATGTGAATGTTAGATCCATCATTCAATTTCAGTTATCAGTTTATCACCTCATGGCTGATTGTGTTTAAGCTAGATGCCTACCCACCCCCTTCTACCATATTATTTTGAAGCAAATCCTAAAGAGTACATCATTTCATTCGTATACATTTCAGCATGCGTTTATTGAGAGATACTTATTAAAAAATATAACCTCTTAATATCATCAAATATCTAGTTCAAATTTCTAGGGATCTCAGATGTCACAACTTTTTTGTCTTGTTTAGCTTATTTGAATCAGTATTCTGATAAAGTGCCCACATTGTGTGTAGTTGACATGTCACCTAAGGCTCTTCCATATATAGATTTCCTTCATCTCTTTTTTCCTTGCGATTTATTTGTTGAAGAAACTTGGTCTTTTGTCCTGTAAACTTTTTCCTCTCCCTCCCTGTCTTTCCCAGGGTTTCGTCAATTACATCTCCTTTTTATTAGTTTCTTGGAATTGCTCTAACAAATTACTACAAATCTGGTGGCTTAAAACAGCAGAAATTTATACTCACAGAGGTGCCTGTCTGGCTCAGTCAGTGAAGCGTGCAGCTCTTGATCTCCGGGTTGTGAGTTCGAGCCCCGTGTTGAGTGTAGAGATTGGTTAAAAATAAAATCTTTTAGGGCGCCTGGGTAGTTCAGTCGTTAAGCATCTGACTTCAGCCCAGGTCATGATCTCACGGTTGGTGAATTCAAGGCCCACATTAGGTAAGCTCTAGCCTCACTTTGGGTGAGTTCAGACCCCACTCTTTGTCTCTCTCTCTCAAAAAAAATAAAATAAAATCTTATTAAAAAATTTGTCCTCACAGTTCTGATGGCTACAATTCTAAAATCAGGATGTCGGCAGGGTTGTTGCCTTCTGGATGCACCTTGGGAGAATCCATTCCATGCCTCCTTTCCAGCTTCTGGTGACTGTTGGCAATCCTTGGGCCCATGGGTATATCACACCAATCTCTGCTTCTGTATCACATGGCCTTTCCTGCATCTCTGTGTCTCAAATCTCTCTCTCCTTTCTGTGATAAGGATACCAGTCATTGGATTTAGGGTCTACCCTAACACCAGAAGGATCTTACCTTGAGATCTCTAGCTTAATTACATTCACAAAGACTATTGTTTTTATATTCACGGATATAGGATTAGAACTTAGATACCAATTTAGCCCACTACCCCTGTAGTGTAGTTTTGCTCTTCGTGTTCCCTCCATATTTTCTCTGGTTACTTGAACCTAAAGCTTGAAAAGGTTTTTTTGTTTGGTTTTGGTTTTGGTTTTGGTTTTGGTTTTGGTTTTTTTGCAAGACCGCTTTATTAATTAAAGTGTGTGAAGTCCCCGTTTTTGAGATGTTAGCAGACCTGATGATCCCTCTCTGGATCCACTAATCAGGCTTTGCAAAATGGTATGTTATGGTTCTAGCCATTTTCTCTCGGCCCCCACTCTCATCTAGCATTTTCCACCACTCCGCTAAAACTGCACGTGTCACACAGCTTCCACAGTGCTGAGCCCGCTGGTTCTCAGTCTGAGCCGTACGTGCCCTCTACTGCATGGCACAGTTGACACTAACTTGGTCACGTTTTTTCACTTGACTTCCAGGAACTTTTTCTCAGGTCGATATAAACACGTCAACATGACAATGTTTGTGAACACTTAACACGGATTTCAAGTTTGATAATAAGTAGAAAGGAGATGTGGGTGGTCGAAACAGCAGCTAAGAGAGTCACTGTGGTTGCTTCCTGGAGAGAGACAGGCAGGACATGGGAAGGGATGGAGGGGCCTGTATTTTGTTAAAAGTGTTTTAGTATAATTTGGCATTTTCAGTAATGTATCTATATTATTTTGATAAATTTTTAAATTCCATTTTAAAACATACCTAGTGAATATAGTGTTTTTATTGTATCATAGTTAGACTTAGCAAATATTTACTTCTTATCCTTTAATGCCCTTGGACTGTTGTTTTCTGGGTTTGTCTGGTCTCTTTCAGAATGGCAGTTCGGAAAACGCTCATTCCTCCTCAGCCTCCTGAAGTGGCCAGCCCTCGAGTGGAGAGCTCTATGCGGAGTACATCCGGGTCACCTAGGCCTGCGGGGTGAGCACATAAATGTTACCGCTCTTGGTTCCAAGCGCACGTAATTGAGGAGGAAAGAGTTTAACACATGACGAATTTTACATAATTTGCCTGTGTGCATCTTTTTATATCCACATTCTAGCTATGTTACATGGACATATTTCTCAGCCTCTCTGATTCTTATTTATGAAGTAGCCATACTTATAACATCTGCTTCATAGGATTCTTGTGTGTTTAAATGAGATGATGCATTTAAAGCATTTACAACAGAGCCTGCCTCATAGTAAACACCCAACTATTATTGCTGTCAAAAATGGTATCGTGTCAGTAGCTAATACATGCTGCTTTCTTTGTACTTAATTCCACCAGTAAACTGTTTTGGGAAAGAGAGAGGCAATGTAAAAATATTTAAAATATAAAGTTAAAATCATTGTCCCATTCTCCACCCACCTTGCCAATCCCACTAACTGGAGTAATATTGATTGGTAAGAGTATTAAGTGTCTTTCCACATCTTTTCTCTATGTACACGGGTAGATAGGTTGAGTTTTAAAAACAAGATCTTGCTGATTAGAGTGTTCTGTATCTTGCCATTTTTACTACTGTCAGCAATAGCTTGCCATGTTAACATATTGGAATCTACTTCATAAAACTTCATTCAGGAAGAAAATTATGAATGTCTTGTATGTGCCACATTCCGTTTTAGAATCTGGGAATATAGAAGAGTGACTAAGACAAAGTGTCCAGTAAGCTTATTTTCTAGTGGGTGCAGAGAAACAAATACATGAAGAAATAAGAGGCAGGGCGAAGGGAATGTAAAGCGATGGGGGGAAGAGGTGATGCTGTCCAGAAAGCCTTCTCCAAGCAGAGGTCGAAGAGCATGAAGGAGCGGCCGCAGGCTCCCTGCTGCCCACCTGCGCTGGGCAGAGCAGAGAGCGGGTCCAGGACTTTGCTATGGGAGGACACGCGGTCCTTGCTTTGCACGTTAGTGCAGAAAAGTAAAAATAACCAAGGGGAAGCTGTGAAAATTACCGTAATTGTAGGGGGCAGGGTTGTACTTATCTAGAATCTTTAAAAACATTGTGACAATACTCAGAACTCTCTTATTGTCAGTTATATATAAGGAAGTGAAAAAAGTACTAAAACTAATACTTACTTGGTACAGTGGAATTTAAACATGAGAAACATTGAGAACTAAAGTGTTTTATTCTTTCTAAAAACTCATCGGGAGTAGTTGGGACAGTGCTTGCCGCCTCCATGTTGTAGAACTTGACGCGGAGCCCCAGTCCTTCCTGCCTGGTGAACTGCCCTACTCCTTTCTACGTTTCAGTCTGCCTCTGACATCCTGTCCTGTGTCTGTTCAGTGCTGGCAGATTATCCTCAAGAGTTTGTTTAATGTGAAATTTTTTGCCAGCATCACTTCTAGGGACAACTTCATCCTTTTCATCAAAACCCTGTGCCATAACTAATGCATGCAATACAGGTGCACGTTTTAAAGCAGAATCTTTTACCTGTGCCACACCCGATAGCTTACCATTAATTCATTAAGTTACAGTTCATTAATTACTTAACTTTGAAACAAACCAGCCTTTATTGGCCAGAAAAGGACTTGTTGTTTACTTTAGGTTTTTTTGGGTTTTTTCCATTCCTCTTGTTATTAGCCTTTTTCTTTCAGTGTGGCAGCTAACTTTACCACTTTGGCCTGAATAGGATTGATTGAATAGTTCTCAGTCCAAAGTAGAAGTCAGTACTACATGTTCCCACAGTGGCTTTCTGTTCTTAGTGCAGTTTAAACTAAAAGATGATAAGCGACTTTACCGTCTTTGTTTGTATTCATTGAAGTCTGTGTGGTCCATACCGTATCTTCATAAATGCCTAGGACTCGTCCTGTCTTCTCTTTGCTGTTGCCAGTTTCAAATCTCTTTTTCTTTTTTAACATTATTTATTTATTTTGAAAGAGACAGAGGCAGCATGAGCAAGGGAGAGGCAGAGAGTGAGGGAGAGAGAGGGAGAGAATTCCAAGCAGGCTTTGCACCACCAGCGCAGAGCCCAGTGCGGGGCTCGAACTCACGAAACTGTGAAATCATGATCTGGGCCGAAACCAAGAGTCAGACACTTAACCGACTGAGCCACCCAGGTGCCCCACCAGTTTCAAATCTTCTAATCACATCCAATTTTACTTTCAGAATTACTGTTTTTTTCCTGCACTTTTATCCATGTTGGCCAGTGTTTGCTCTCTGACATCCATTATTGTAAAAATTTCACCTGGGTCTGCCACCAGGAAACAAGAGACTGCATAGCTCCACACTGCACTGTCAGCATAAACTGAGTAACAGATGTGCAGTAACCGGTCATGGACATACTTTGAAGGAAGTGATGTGATTGGTCACGTATCCTGGTGCACGTCTGTTAGTTACATACTGATTTGCAGACTGAAGAGGTAGCACCAAAGCTTGCATAAAATTGCCTGAAGTTTATGCAACTGCTTACAGTTAATATTATAGTGAGTGGTCACTCAAATTTGAGCTGCATTGGTGGGAGGCTGGTATAATGTAGTTACAGACATATATACTTAAAGGTAGAATTCACACATTGCACAAAGTCAGGACTGTCTGTATGATAGGAATACACAAGGAACAGCAAGAGAAACAGGCCTAGAACAAGAGGAGAGTTGCACAGCATGGTTCAGAGATATAACTGAGGGCCAGATGATGTAGGGCTTTGTGGATCATTCAGAGTCCCTTGGATTTCATTCTGGGTAAGACAGAGAGCCACCAGAGGCCTAAGGCATAGGAGGGACATGATTTGACTTCTTTTTAAAAGGATTGCTCTGGCTACTGTGCTGGGAATCAGCTGCAAGGAAGCAGGAGTGGAAGCAGGGAGACCAAAGTGAGAGATAATGGAGCCGTAGACTGTCGCAGAGGCGTGGACCACTGTCGAGCTACTAAAATCTTAAAAAGAGTTCAGATTCTGTTTATATCCTGAAGGTACAGCTGACAGAATTTCATGACAGAAAGGGAGAAGTCCAGGGTAGCCAGGAGGTTTTGCCTGAGCAACTGCAAAGGAATTATTCTTTCTGAAGTAAGGAAGCATGTGGGAATGAGAAAAACATTTAAGAGTTTTAAATATTTTACTTTTGAGATCTCCAGGTGGTTAGACACAGCCAGGTGGAGATGTCAAGTGTATAGTTGGATAGAAACTTCTGAAGTACAAGAGCACCTGAGTGGCTCAGTTAGTTGAGCGTCCAACTTTGGCTCAGGTCATGATCTCGCAGTTTGTGAGTTCAAGTACCACGTTAGGCTCTGTGCTGACAGCTCAGCACAGAATCTGCTTCAGATTCAGTGTCTCTCTCTCTCTCTCTCTCTCTCTCCCCCTCCCTTACTCATGCTCCTTCTCTCTCTCTCTCTCAAAATAAAAAAACATTTAAAAATTTTTTTTAAATAAAGTAAAATTTGGAGGTACATACCATTCTAGAATTGAAGATAGAAGTCTATGCCAGTGATTAAGTTTTGGCAGATAAACGTTTTTAACACCTTGAGAATGGAAGAGATCCCGTCGACAGTGAGTACAGAGAACAGACATGGTACAGAGACCACGTGTTCAGACACGTCATCTTGGGAGATCAGAAAAATGAAAAACCGGAAAAGGAAACTGTATTCCTACTCCTTTACTATGTGATGTTCCCAGATGTGTTGGTGCCATAATTAGTCCTCCATTACTGAACACTTAAATTATTTCCATTCATCACTGTAATAAATGGTATAGTGAATCTTTATCATTGAGCCCCTTTGCAAACATTTCTCTGGAATATATTTCTGGAAGTAGCGTTACTGGGTCAAATTAAATGTGGAGTTTAAACTCTAATTTCCAATCACTCTGCCTATTTATATCCTCATGAAAAGTGTTCCCATTTTCTCCACATTGTTGCCAACATTAGATACTGAATTTTAGAAATTGAATACATTTGGGGTGCCTGGGTGGCTCAGTCCTTAACCATCCGACTTTGGCTCAGGTCATGATCTCACGGTTCGGTTCGTGGGTTCAAGCCCCTTGTCAGGCTCTGTGCTGACAGCTAGTTCAGAGCCTGGAACCTGTTTCAGATTCTGCGTCTCCCTCTCTCTCTGACCCTCCCCTGCTCATGCTGTCTCTCTCTCTCAGAAACAAATAAAACATTAAAAAAAAATTTGTTTTAAAAAGAAATTGAATTCATTATCTTTCATTGTTTTTCAAGTACTTGTTTTTTAAAAAAATTTTTTTTTTAATGTTTTATTTATTTCTAGGAGAGAGAGAGAGAGAGACAGCGTGAGCAGGGGAGGGTCAGAGAGAGAGGGAGCCACAGACTGAAACAGCCTCCAGGCTCTGAGCTGGCAGTCAGCACAGAGCCCGACGCGGGGCTCGAACCCACAAACCACAAGATCATGACCTGAGCGAAAGTCGGACACTTAACCGACTAAGCCACCCAGGCGCCCCTCAAGTACTTGTTTTTTAAGTAGCACTAGAGCTACTTTTAAAGCTCTAGTAGGAAGAAAATACAGTTCCTGAAGCATCTGTGAAGTACAAAAGTACATTCCTTGTAAGCAGCTGTATGTGCAGAAACTTAGGTGAGGAGGGGATATTTGCAGTTTTTCCTGGACTTAATATGGTTCCAAGGTAGGTTGTGGTGGTAGAGCCCCGCACATGCAGGCACCCAGATGGCCTTCCTTGGAGTGGGCAGTCTGTTTCTCTGGCACCTGAAAGAAGAGAGCATTTGGGCGGAGAAAATAGCTAGCTAAAACCAGAGCAGTCTCCCCACACTCCCACGCCCAAGTGAAAGGAATCTCATGTAAATTGCTGCTTTAGGAATAGCCCACCTCATTCACTGATGAGTAATAAGAGGATATTCATGTGAAGATAACTAAAAAAGGAGGAAAAGAGCAACAAAATATACTCATTTGTTCAGTAAGAACACACACCAGAAAAGTGGGACAGATGAAACTTATTTTAAAATTCTGACTGTGAATTTAAATTACTTAATGAAGTCAGCACCACTTCAGTGAAGGAAAACTCACAAAGATGAATGCAGACTAAATGACAGAACATAAAGGGATGACATGTGAAGGGACAGAACTCGGTAAAGATCTAGAAGAAACCACAGAATGAAGGTAAAATTACAATAGAAAACAGTGTAGACATAGAGGACAGATATGGAAAAAAGCACAGATTTTAAAAGAAATAAATAGAAAACGAACACCATACAAAATATACTATGATACAAGATCAAAGATGTACATGCCAACATCTCAGAAACCAGTATGTGACTTAAAAGTAAGGGTGCGTTAATATCATCATTATTCATTTTTAAGTGGTACACACAGCATTGGTGTATGATGACTGGCGGCTTAGATTCAGTGAGATACTGCAATAGAGTGCTGGTGTGTGGAGATAGTGGGGATTTGAGGGAGGGAGCAAGAGTTCTCAGTACATCTTTTGAAACGTGAATGTATTACTGGGGCATCTGGCTGGCTTGGTCACCAGAGCATGCGACTCTTAATCTTAGGGCTGTGAGTTCAAGCCCTACATTGGGCATAAAGCTCAAAAAAGAAAAAAATGTGAAATGTAAATATATTACCAATTCAAAGCCAAAAGATTAAGGGAGATAAAACTATTATAAAAAATCTAAAACAGATTTGGAAATAAACCTGAAAGCTGTTAAATTTAAAAATTGAATTTTAAAACAAATCACATAGTACTAATTCATCCTCAGACTCTCCCCCAGACCTATAGAAATCCTCCAGATACAGGCAGATCTATGAGATCTCTGTTGATCCCATTGTTTTCTAGGTTACATCCCTCCCTCCTAAAGCCCTGCTCCCACCTACTCCAGTCTGCACTGGTTGCTGAGTGGACTCGGTGCCCAGCTCTTCTCCCTTGTGTTTCCTTTGTCCTTCATGGTCTTAATTCCCTTCAGCTCATCCCTGGTGCCCAGATACTTCCTTTTTTCTTGGCTTACTTTCTGATTTGTTACAGCATCTCTTTTGCAGCAGAGAAACAGTACATAAGATGTCAGTTTTTGACCTTTGCATATCAGGAAATGTCCTCTTTCTGTCCTCACTTTTTTGTTTTTATTTGTAGCAAGAATTACTATCAAACTCCACTCACTGGGCCAGAGACCCTGTGGTGTTAGCGAAAGACTTGCCCCTCACGTGGCACACTGCCCACACTTGTGAGTTCATCGGCCAGCCAGTGGCGTCAACTCCAAGCTCTAACGGTGTGCAGGGCCCTCACTCTTAAGTCTAAGTCTACTTTCTCTCTGTTGTTGAGAGTAGGTAAATTATATTGATCTGTCCTCAGCCCCACTGATTTCTGTCTCTACTTTGCTACTCAGAGCATCCAGTGAGTGTGTTTGGTGAGTTATTGTTTCTCACTTCTATAATTTACATTTGGTTCTTTTTATAACTTTGATTTCTTTGTTGGGTTTTTTCTGTTTTTTCATCCTTTAAATTTGTTTTTTGTCTTTTGAATTTGTCATTGCTTGTTGTGATTTTCCTGGCTCTTGGTTAGATGGTGAGACGAGTGTTTTCTGTTTGGACCTAGACCTTTATGGTCTTAGAAGACCCTGGAGTTTATTTCTAGCTTAATGTTTCGGCAGCCCTCCTCCCACACACCGCAGCTGGGGAAGGGAAAGCATTGCCTTCTTACTGCCAAGTGGACAGTTGAAGGCCAGGTTCCCTGCTTGACCTCTTTTGACACCACTTCAGTGGTGAGATGACGGAGAGAGAATCGTGCTGCCTCATTACAGCCTGGCAAGTGTGGAAGTCTGGGTTCTCCACAGCCTTTGCCAGAGATCGTGGGAATTGGGGCCAAAATTGTTTCTTGGTGTTTCACTGGGAGAGCAGTTATTGACTAGAAGTTTCCCATCTTGCTCAGCTGCTCCTGCCTTGGTTCTCTGAGCACACTTTTCTTGGGACTTTTGTCTGTGCCCTTTGACATTTCTGTATTGGGGCTCTCCGGGACCCAGTCTGGAGCACAGTCAGAAAGGAAACCCAGGGACCTCACTGTTGTGTCATTCCTTTGGTCCTGAGGGCCCTAGCCAGTCTGTCTTCATCTTTCAGTAGCCATTTTGTTTTATATGTAATCCTCATGATTTTCAGCTATACTTATTATCAGGAAGAATACGAAAAAGTATGTCTAGGAGGTCTTTCCATAAACAGAATTCCTACATACACTCTTAAATAATACAGTGGCTGGGAGAAGTTTAAATTGAAAATCTCTTTTCTTTGTCGGTGATATCTTCAACTTTATCTTAAAGAATTCTTTTTTGAAGTTCTTAATATGAAAACCTGTAAATATAGAACAAAATAGAGAACACAGTATTATTCAGCTAGATTTAACTGGTTTAATACTTTGCCATATACTCCCTTTTTCGGTGCAATCAAAGTACAGAATTTCACGTTTAAATAATTTCCTGTGGGGTGCCTTGACTTGCTCAGTTAGTAGAGCATGTGACTCTTGATCTCAGGGTCACGAGTTCAAGCCCCACTTTGGGGGTGGAGCCTACCTAAAATAAAAATTTTGTGGGGTGCCTGAGTGGCTCAGTCAGTTAGGCATCTGGCTTCGGCAGAGGTCATGATCTCAAAGTTCTTGGGTTCGAGCCCCACGTCGGGTTCTGTGCTGACAGCTCAGAGCCTGGAGCCTGCTTCAGATTCTGTGTCTCCCTCTCTCTCTGTCCCTCCCCTGCTTGCTCTCTGTCTCTCTCTCTCAAATAAATAAATAATAATTGTTTTTAAAATTTTGTTTGATATATTTAAATATTTATGCATTTTGACAGTTTAATTATGATTATGTCTAGGTATGGGTTTTTTCAGTTTTTCCTACTTGTGTTGGTTGAACTTTTAGATAGATTGATGTTTTTCATCAAATTTGGGGAGTCTTTGGCACTATTTCTTCAGATACTCTTTCTGCCCCATTCTCTCCTTTGCTTCTGGGACTCCCATTATGTGTATATTGGTACAGTTATTGCTGTCCCAAAGATCTCTGAGGCTCTGTTTATTTTTCCTCCTGTGTACCCTCCCCCTTTTTAAGGTTTCTTTTAATGTTTGTTTATTTTTGAGAGAGAAACAGAGCATGAGCAGGGGAGGGCAGAGGGAGACACAGAATCTGAAGCAGGCTCCAGGCTCTGAGCTGTCAGCACAGAGCATGACATGGGGCTCGAACTCATGAACTGCAAGATCATGACCTGAGCCAAAGTGGGACACTTAACCGACTGAGCCACCCAGGTGCCCCCGTGCCTCGCCTCTCTTTATAGTTTATCAGACTGGATAATCTCAATTGACCTATGATTGAGCTTATTGATTCTTTCCTGTGCCTGCTAAAATACACTTTTTTTCCAACTGCTGTATTTTCTTTTCTTTTTTTTTAAGTAATCTCTTTGCCCAACATGGGGCTCAAACTCATGACCCTGAGATCAAGAGTTGCATGCTCTACCAACTGAGGCAACCGACTGAGTTTTTTGCCTATGGAAATCCAATCCATCCAACTCTTGATTTCAGCTCAGGTGGTGATCTCATGGTTTTTGGTTTCAAGCTCCACATCAGGCTCTGTGCTGACAATGCGGAGCCTGCTTGACATTTTCTCTTTCCCTCTCTCTCTGCCCCTCCCCCATGCGCACTCTCTGTCTCTGTCTCTCTCAAAAATAAATAAATAAATGGAATTTCAAATTAAATATATACTATATATATGTAATATGTATTTTTTTTCATACAGTAACCTAATGATGCTGGCTTATTTTCACCCAATGTAGTACTTTTAGGCTCCATCCAAATTGTAGCATCTATCAGTAGTTTCTTCTTTTTAGGGTGAATAATGTTCCATCTTATGGATATACCAGAATTTGTTTACCCATTTGCTTATTGAAGTTCGCTGGGGTTGTTCATGGTTTGGGGTTGTTAG
Source organism: Hyaena hyaena (assembly GCF_003009895.1). Classification (NCBI taxonomy): domain Eukaryota; kingdom Metazoa; phylum Chordata; class Mammalia; order Carnivora; family Hyaenidae; genus Hyaena; species Hyaena hyaena. The sequence goes on along the minus strand of NW_024081074.1, from coordinate 903,452 downwards.
AAATAAAGCTCCTATGAACACTCATGTGCAACTTTCTTGGTAGACATATATTCTTATTTCTCTGGGATAAAAATCCCAAGAGTACAGTTGCTAAGTTACGTGGTCCATATATTTTTCATTTTATAAGGAACTTCCAAACTGTTTTTGCAGGATGGCTATACCATTTCAAATTCCCACCTGCAACATGTGAGATCCTTTTATTCTAAAACCTTGCTTAACACCATTATTAGTGCTAGGTTTTTGGTAGATCAAGTTGATCCACATCCTTTCCTGTGCTTGCTATTAGGAAGTTTTTATGTTTTATTTTCACCATTCTGATTGGGGTATGGTGGGATATCATCAGGGCTTCAGTTCACAGAACTCTAGTGGCTGATGGTATTGATCATCTTTTCATGCACCTGTTTGCCTCCTGGATATTTTCTCTAGTGAAGTGTCTGTTCATTATTCATGCTTTTTGCCCATTTTCTGTTGAAACTGTATGTTTTCCTAGTATTGAGTTTATAGAGTTCTTTATACATGGTGAATATAATTCTTTCATCGTAGATAATGTGTTTGGTTTGTTTGTCTTAACCATTTTTGAGTGTACGTTCCATTGGTGTTAAACATATTCTCACTCTTGTGCAGCCCTCTCCAGATCTGTGCAGAACTGCAACTCAGTGCCCGTTACCCAGCCACTCCCAATTTCTCTCCTCCCAGCCCTGGGGGCCACTCTTCTGCTTTCCTTTTTTCAGTGAGTTTGACTACTCTGCATACCTCATATAAGTGGAATCCACGTAATGTGTTTCACAAATATTTTTGTTCAGTCTGTGCCTTGTCTTTTCAACCTCTTGAAATAGTCTTTAGCAAAGCAGAAGTCTTTAAAATTTTTCAGCTAAAGTCTTTACTTTGATAAAACCCAATATCATTTTTTTCTTTGGCGTGTTTTTGTATGTCTAAGAACTCTTGACCTAATCCTTGGAGGGGGGGGGGGACGGGGCTGTATTTTTCATAAAACTTTTATAGTTTTACATTTTAAACTCAGATTTATGATCCATATGGATTTATTTTTGTATATGGTGTGAGGTTTGGTTTGGTGTTGAATTTTTTGCCTATGGAAATCCAATTGTTTTTGGCCTTGAACTTGAAGGGTACTTTTCATACCTTGAAAAAGTGTTGCTCTTCATATCCTGAATTTTAAGCATGAGTACTATAAGTGGGTAAACCTTTACAGTTATTAAATGAAATATTTTACTGGGACACCTGGTTGCTCTATTGGTAGAGCACGTGACTCTCAATCCTGAGTTCGAGCCCCATGTTAGGTGTAGAGATTAGTTAAAAATAAAATCTTTAAAAATATATTTTTTACTTTAAAAAACAATGTTTAAGAAGAATTGTAATGACATGAGTAACTACTTTTGATAAAACTGAAAAAATAAGAGAGACAATTTTATTTTTTATTTTTAAAATTTTTTAACATTTATTTTTTGGAAGAGAAACAGAGTGTGAGCAGGGGAGGGGCAGAGAGAGAGAGGGAGACACAGAATCTGAAGCAGGCTTCAGGCTCCAAGCTGGCAGCACAGAGTCCAACACAGGGCTTGAACTCACCGACCTCAAGATCATGACCTGAGCCAAAGTCGGACAGAACCACCGACAGAACCACCCAGGTGCCCTAGATGTACAGAGTTAAACATTAAATATATAGCGACTTTAGATGCCTAAGTATTCTGGTAAAATAAGCTGGAAAGTTATAAGAGTGACGCCTATGGGTAAGGGGCAGGGTGTGTGAAGTGGAGGAAAATCATCTTTGATTTGCATTCTTTTGAATCATTACCATGTGTGTGAGTTTCCTCTTCTATAAGAAATAGGTATACAAGAAACTACATACAAAGTGAGTATGATTGTGTTTTAAAAAAAGAAAAGACTTCGTAAGGCAACATACACATTAAAGAACTGAGGGAGAAAAAAGACACTAATGTAGTAAAAGTTCGTTGACTTTTGATGATGTGACTTTAAGTGATTTCTTTAAAATGCCATTTTCTAAGTTAAGTTTATCACTGCTTATAACATTTGGTAGGGGTGGGGCCAGTAGGGGATATTTTTAAAGCTTGAATTTTCTTTAAAACTTATCTTAAAGCTCAATGTCTAGAATCAAGCTAATAGAGCCTAAGTTGTCCTGCGCATTGTACAAAAAAAACTCAACAAACACCCATCCTCTGAGATGTTTGCTACATTATCTTCATTTTCGTGTTTCAGAGCCAAGCCTAAGTCAGAAATCCACGTGTCAATGGCCACTCCAGTCACTGTGTCCATGGAGACCGTGTCCAGTCAAAGCAGTGATCAGCCCACCATTGCAGTCCCTCCCACGGCTCAGCAGCCTCCATCAACCATCCCAACCATGATCGCAGCTGCGAGCCCCCCGTCACAGCCAGCCGTTGCCCTCTCGACCATTCCCGGAGCGGTCCCCGTCACTCCCCCTGTCACTACCATTGCAGCCGCCCCTCCACCATCAGCCGCTGTGGCTGGCAATCTCTCCTCTGTGCTGGGCCCTCCGGTACCTGAGATAAAAGTTAAAGAAGAAGTGGAACCAATGGACATCATGAGGCCGGTCTCTGGTAGGTTCATTCCCAGAGTTCTCTTGATGGCACGTGCTTCTTCCTCTTTTCCTGACGCTCCGCGGGCCGGACTCCTGGGACCCTCCACTGCAGAGCCTGATCCCTCGGGGTGCTCTGTCTGTTTGCATCTCATTCCATTTTAAAAAGGGAAGACTGCTCTCCTTTTGAAAACAACCCATTTTTACTTCCCTTTTAGCACTCATTTTCTTTCATCAACAAAATCATGAAAGGATGAACATTTCCCCAAGAATACTCTTAAATATAGCTTCAGTGGTTATCTGTTGTATTTTGTTTTCCATTTCTCATTTTGGTTTCTGAGGCTTAATCTCTTTTTTTCCTTAATGTAGTTAAAACATTGCCAATTTTGTTTATTTTTTGGAAAAACTGTTCATTACTTTCAGTGTTATGTTATTGTTTATTCTGGTCTCTATTTTATCTCTTCCAGATTTTTCTTTGTTATTTCTTACCTCTACTAAATTTCAGAGAAGTTTCTTTCTTCTAGTTGCTTGTGGCACAGTGTTGTTCATTTGAACTTTTTTCTTAATATAAACATTTATAGCATTAAAAAAATAAAAATAAAAAATCAGGGTCAAGATAAGATCAAGCCAAGTGCTAATTATTTAACAATATATTCCCTGCCAATTTTTGTTGCCTTATTATGCAGTGAAGTAAGGTCTATGTTGTTGAAAATACTCTCTTGATAAACTTGTAAGTTTGCAATTACGATTAGTAAAATCTTAAAATTTACTCGCTACTTTCTTTCCCCCCTCTCCTTGACTCTGAATTTCCAATGTGTGAAAGCAGGTCACTTTGGAGGTTTTCTGACTGTCCGTATATTTGTTAATAATTTATTGAGGAATGTTGCTTTCCCTGACTAGAAAAATAACATTTCATGTACAGAATCTACAAAATGCTGTAAAGCCCAAGTGGGAGGCAAGTCATTTTGCCCTCCATTTACCGGGCATTGCCCTCTCACCATGTTGGCATAAAGACCATCCCTGATGCTGTGTCTGCAGTTACTAAACCTGCTGTTTATTTTTATTTATTATACCATGAAATTGTCTACTATCTTACCCATATTTACCCTCAGTACTCTCATTAAAAGATACCATGGCTAACCCAGGAGAGGGAAATGAAATATTTTCCATTTTACTGTTCTCTCTTAATTTGGATAGTTCCTCTTACCTCTGTGTACTAGAAAACTGACAGTAATCCTGCCTCAAATTGTAGGGCTCTACAGCAGGTACTGATCATACGTCCTTGTACAAAACAATACATCTCCATCCTCTGGAGCTTACGTTTTAGCAGGGGAGAAAAACAGTCATGTAAAGCAGTGACAGATACAGACATGCTGGAGAAATTGTGGTTCGTTTCCAGACCACCACAAAAAGCCAGTATTGCAGTAAAGTGAATATCACGGCGCCTGGGTGGCTCAAGTCGGTTAAGTAGTTGACTCTTGATTTCGGCTCAGGTTATGAGCTCACAGTTCGTGAATTCAAGCCCCACATTGGGCTTTGTGCTCACAGCACGTAGCCTGCTTCAGATCTTCTGTCTCTCTCTGTCCATCCCCCACTTGTACGTACATTCTCTCAAAGAAATAAATGTTAAAACAATTTTTTTTTTTGTTTTTTGTTAAATATTTTATTTATTTCTAGGAGAGAGAGAGAGACAGCGCGAGCAGGGGAGGGTCAGAGAGAGAGGGAGTCACAGACTGAAACAGGCTCCAGGCTCCGAGCTGGCAGTCAGCACAGAGCCCGACGCGGGGCTCGAACCCACGAACCGTGAGATCATGACCTAAGCGAAAGTCGGACGCTTAACCGACTAAGCCACCCAGGCGCCCTTAAAACAATTTTTTAATTAAAAAAAAATAATAAGGAACACCTGGGTGGCTCAGTCAGTTGATCATCAGACTTCAGCTTAGGTCATGATCTCAAAGTTCATAGGTTTGAGCCCCATGTCAGGCTCTGTGCTGACAGTTTGGAGCCTGGAGCCTGCTTCAGATTCTGTATCTCCCTCTCTCTCTCTGCCTCTCCCTCGCTCTCACTCTGGCTCTCTCTCTCTCTCTCTCTCTCAAATATAAACATTTAAAAAATAATAAAAAAATAAAAATTTTAAGTGAATACCACAATAAAGCAAGTCAAATGAATTTTAAGTTTTTTTTTTTTTTTAACATTTAATTTATTTCTAGGAGAGAGACAGAGACAGCGTGAGCAGGGGAGGGTCAGAGAGAGAGGGGGTCACAGACTCTGAAACAGGCTCCAGGCTCTGGGCTGGCAGTCAGCACAGAGCCTGATGCGGGGCTCGAACCCACAAACCACGAGATCATGACCTAAGCGAAAGTCGGCCGCTTAACCGACTAAGCCACCCAGGCGCCCCAGTCAAATGAATTTTATATAAACGTTATGTTTATACAGTAAGTGTCCAATAGCATTAGGTCCTTTTTTTATGTTTATTTATTTAAGAGAGAGTGTGCTCACGAGCAGGGGAGGGGCAGAGTCAGTGCAGAGACCACACTGTCAGTGTAGAGCCTGACATGGGTCTCCATCCCACAAACCACAAGATTATGGCCCAAGCCAAAATCAAGAGTCAGACATTTAGCCAGCTGAGCCATCCAGGAGCCCTGTGATAGCATTATGTCTTTAAAGACAATGTACATACATTAATTTAAAAATATTTTATTGCCGGGGGCCTGGACAGCTCAGTCGTGTAAGAATCCAACTCCAGTCATAATCTCACCGTTCGTGAGTCAGAGCCCCACATGGGGTTTCCTGCTGTCAGCACGGAGCCCACTTGGGATCTTCTGTCCCCCTCTCTCTCTGCTGTTGCTCCTCCCTCCCTCTCTCTAAGTAAACAAACTTAAAAGAAAATACCTTATTGCTAAAAAACACTAACCATCATCTGAGCTTTCAGTGCCTCATAATCACTGATCACAATCACCATAACAAATATAATAAAAAAGTGTGAAATATTGTGAGAATTATCAAAATGTGACATAGACACAAAGCAGATGCTGTTGGGAAGACTTGCTTGACACGGAGTTGCCACAGACCTTCAGTTTTCAAAATAGGCAGGATCTACAAAGGACAGTAAAGTGAGGTATGGCTGTGTGAGGGAACGTTGGGGCTGTGAATTTAAGAAGAGTGTAAAGGGAGGGCCTTACTGAGGAAGTAATCTTCAAATAGAGACATTAAAAAGATGAAGTGCCAGCTGTTGAGATACCTGGGAAAGGAGCACTCCAGCCCTGAGGAACATACGTGGTATCGTAGCAAAGACAGTGCAGTCGGACTGTCCGGGGATAGTAGGTGGACACCATAACATCATTAGACAGCCGGGCTCATACCACCCCCAGTTGGACCCCCGTGCTTTTGACTCAGGATGGCTGCTGGAATCCAGCTGTCGTATTCCAGGGTAACAGAAGACAAGGAGTAGAAGGGCACACCTTCCTTTACGGAAACTTATAAAAAGTACTACAAAACACTTCTATTTTCATTTCATATAGCTACACAGCTAGTAATTAGTCTTTAAGCTGAGTGGCAGAGCACCCGTCTACAAGTGTAAGGCTCCTCATTTAAGGATGGTGAAGCCATGGTGTATGGGGAAGCCCCTGGCATCCTCTGCCACAGTAGAGTGCTTAGCACACTACCTGGCACGTAGGAAGACTCAATAAATGTCCCTTCTCTTTTCTGTCCTAACCGTTCTCAGTGGTTAGAAATCTAGTGAAGCTTCCCATTATGTGTGGGTTCTCACACATGGATGTGCTCTTATACCCATGACAGCAGTTCCTCCCCTGGCGACCAGCACTGTGTCTCCATCTCTCGCGCTGTTGGCTAACAACCTGTCCATGCCTACAAGTGACCTACCACCTGGTGCCTCTCCAAGGAAAAAGCCTCGAAAGCAGCAGCATGTGATTTCTACGGAAGAAGGGGATATGATGGAGACAAATAGCACTGATGACGAGAAGTCCACTGCCAAGAGTCTTCTGGTGAAGGCTGAGAAGCGCAAGTCTCCGCCCAAGGAGTACATTGGTAATGGTCACCTGGGCTAACTGTTGTCACGTGACACTTTCCCACTTAAGTCGGGAGTCCGTCCATGAGGCTGTCCCCCAATCAGATGTCACTTGTGGATCACTTCTTGAAGTTACACCTTGTGGTTTCTTGACAATATATAATACATTACTTAATGTCTTCCTTTTCTTTTCTTCTGAACAGACGAAGAAGGTGTGAGGTATGTCCCAGTGCGTCCGAGACCGCCCATCACTTTGCTCCGTCACTATCGGAACCCCTGGAAAGCTGCCTACCACCACTTTCAGCGATACAGTGACGTCCGGGTCAAAGGTTAGTTTCTCCAGAAACCTCCATTGTGAATGCACGAAATTGGTCTCTCACTTGCCTATATGGTAATCCTAGTAGAATAGAAAGACAGAATTACAGCTTTCTAGTTTCCAAAAAACCCAGGGGGTGACACAGTGACCTCCTAGTACCCAGGGTAGTTGTGGAAAAGCTGTACCACATTGTTATTGGACATAGTCCACGTTAGTCCGTAGGATGCTAAGAGATAACATACATTATAAGCCCCAGCAAGTTTATTTGCCAAAGGACCTTTTGTTCAAAATACGTAAAGCTCTTGAAATGGTCTGGGGCAAGCCCTCAGTAAACACTTTGTTGTTGTCGTACTTGAGAATTACATTTTTATAAACCCACATATAGTAAAAACAGCTAATACTACTTGCAAATATCTGCAAATACCTCTACTGGTAGACTTTAAGTGTCATTAATCTCAGATATAATCATGGCACAGAGAAGTTTTAAGTTTTCAAAATTGATCACATTTCCCATTCTCTCAAATAAATTCTACTTGGAAACGTCGCTGATGGTTTCCTTGAATCCTCAAGATGAGTCAGATGGTATTGACTCTAATGTGTGTGAGCAGGAGTGAAGGTTCTGATAGTTTAGTCTCTGAAGGAAACTGCACAGGTGGCTGCCCGTCCAGCAGTTCTTCCTTATGCGTGGACCGTGACGTCTGAAAAGAGGCATACCAGAGAGTGGTGGCCTTTGGTGGAAGCAGGAAATGGGCCAGTAAACATCTCTTCACACCACAGAAATTCCATGTCATAGCAAGAAAATACTGTAAAGTATTGCCTGGCAACATTTTAAGCCATACTGAAAGATCATTACTACTTTCTGGGACTTGCTCTTCAAAAATTATCTCAGGAAAGGTAATCTGACCACTGAAGATATTCATCCAGATGATCTCTTGACAGTTGAACTTTATTGATCTACTTTGCCCAAGCTTTAAAATCATGTTCATATAAAAAAATCAAAATGGAATACTAAAAATTGGTCAGGTAATTTGCAGGAAGGGAAAAAAAGAGAAACAGGAGAATAAGCAGCACTAGAAACAAACAGCATGTAATAACATGGCAGACTTAGTCTTACATATCAATAATTAACTTAAATATAAACAGTCTGAACATAACAATTAAAATATAGATTGGCAGAGGGGATGAACAAAAAAGATCCAACTACATTCTGTCTATAAGAAACTCACTTCAGATACAAAAACGTAAGTAGATGGATAGTAACAGGATGGAAATATACATACAATACAAAAATAAAGCCAAGAGTGGCTATGTTAATGTCAAATAATGTAGATTTGAGGGGAAAGAAAATTATTAGAGACAAAGGGCATTACATCCTGATTTTTTTTAAAAATAATTTTAAGGTTTATTCATTTTTGAGAGACAGAGCATGAGCAGGGGAGAGGCAGAGAGAGAGGGAGTCCCAGAATCTGAAGCAGGCTCCAGGCTCTGAGCTGTCAGCAGAGAGCCCGACACGGGGCTCAAACTCCTCACGTGAGATCATGACCGGAGCCAAAGTCGGATGCTTAACCGACTGAGCCACCCAGGCACCCCTACATCCTAATTTTTTTAAATGTGCAGGCAACAAAATCCAAGAGTTTCAGAATATATGAAATACAAATAATACAGCTGAAAGGAGAAATAGGCAAATGAGCAGTAATAATTAGAACTTCAACATGCTGCTCTCAGCAACTGGTAAAACTACTTGACAGAAAACCAACTAGAACTCCATACCACAAAGCAACAGCGTCTGACAGCCATGTAGAAAACACTCCCAACAGCAGCAGAACACGTTCTGTCAGGGGCCCTCAGATCATATAAAGATAAACCGTATCCTGGATCATACAACAGACTTTACCAAATTTGAAGAATTGAAATCCTACAGAGTGCCCGTAATGGACTCAAAACTAGAAACCAGTAACAGAAAAGTTAACAGAAAAATCTCCAAACTATGGAAATTAAACAAGACACTTTTAAATAATCAGTCATAAAAGGACATCTCAAAGGAAATTTTTTAAAGTACATAAACTGAATGAAAATTAAAATAAATACATACACAACACATCAGAAAATGTGGGAACCAACTACAGAGGTGCCAACAGGGAGGACGTCTGGGGGACTCAGTCGGTTAAGCAGCCAACTTTGGCCCAGGTCATGATCTCACAATTCGTGAGTTCAGGGCCTACGTCGGGCTCTGTGCTGAGAGCTCAGAGCCTGGAGCCTGCTTCAGATTCTGTGTCTCCCTCTCTCTCTTCCCCTCCCCCGCTCACATTCTTTCTCAAAATAAACATTAAAAAAAATTTTTTTTAATATTTTTTATTTATTTCTAGGAGAGAGAGAGACAGCGTGAGCAGGGGAGGGTCAGAGAGAGAGGGAGACACAGAATCTGAAACAGGCTCCAGGCTCTGAGCTGGCAGTCAGCACAGAGCCCGACGCAGGGCTCGAACCCACGAACCACGAGATCATGACCTAAGCGAAAGTCGGACGCTTAACTGACTAAGCCACCCAGGAGCCCCAAAAAAATTTTTTTTAAGAAGGAGAAAATATCTTGAAGTACCTATCCCAAAAAGTTACCCAAAAAAAGAACAAAAAATAAACTTAAAGCAACTGCAAGGAATAAAGTAGTAAAGATAGCAGTAAAATTAATGAAATTGAAAACAAAATAATAGAATGAATGAAACAAAAAGCTGGTTCTTTGAAAAAGTCAGTCAAATTAATGTCTGTAGCAAAACTGAACAGCTTTATGCTCATAAAGTCAGCCGGTTAGATGAAGTGGACCAGTGCCTTGAAAATACTACCAGCACTCACCCAGAAGCTGATAGACACTCTCAATAGTCCTCTAACGAATAAATAAGTTGCACCCATAGTTTCAGAGGTTCCAAACAGAATCTCTATTTTCAGATACTTTCACTGGGAAATTCTACTAAACTTTTAAAAAGGAATCAACACCACTTCTCTACAATTTCTTAAAAATATAGAAAGAAGCACTTCCATATTTTATGAAGGCAGTATTTCCCTAGCCCAAAATCAGACAAGGAGAGTGCAGACATAGAAAACTAATTATCAATATTCCTTATAAGTATATATGCAAAAATTCTTAACAAAGTGTTAGCAAGTTGAATACAGCAATGTATAAATAGTATTTTATACCCTGAGGTAAGTATAAGTAGGGTTCCAGCTCTGCAAGGCTAGGTCACCAATTGAAAATCAGTGTGATTCACTGTTAGTAACAAGCTGTATTCATCTCCCAGGGCTAAAATAATAAAATACCACAAACTCAGTGGTCTTTAATTACAAATGTATTCTCTCATAGTTTTGGAGACTAAAAGTCCAAAATCAAGGTATCCGCAGAGTCATGTTCTCTCTGAGGGCCATGGAGAGCCCTTCCTTGCCTTGCCTTAGCTTCTGCTGGTTGCCAGCAATCCTTGGTATATTTGGCATGCAACTGTATCATTCCAGTTTCTGCCTCCCCTTTCACATCATATTCTCTCCTGTGTCTCATCTTTCTCTCTCTTTCCTTATAAGGACATCACTAGTTGACTTAGTGCCCTCCCGCCACTGCAATTCATTATGACTTCTTCTTGATTTGATTACATCTACAAAGGCCCTACTTCACCTTTATAGGTACAAGGGTTAGGACTTCAGCATGTCTTTTGAGAGGACACAGTTCAATCCACAACAAAAGCTAATCATGTCAACTGGTGCAAAAAAATTGTTTGATAAAATTCAACACTTTTTCATGATAAATCTCTCAAAAACAGGAGAAGACTTCTTCAACTTGATAAAAAGTCTACAACAAACCTATAGCTAATATACTTAACAGTGAAAGACTGAATGCTTTCTACCTGAGATTAGCTAAAGACTAGGCTGTCCTGTCTCACCACTCTTACTCCAGATTGGGTAGTGGAAGTTCTAGACATACCATAAGTCAAGGAAAAGATAAAAAGACTATATGGGTTGGAAAGGAATAGATAAAACTATCTCTGTTTGGAAGTGAGTGACATCATTGTCTACGTAGAAAATCTCAAGGATTCCATTAAAAACTGGAACTGGTAAATGAGTTTAGCAGGGCCACAGGATACAGTGTCAACACACGAATCAATTGTAATTTTAGATACTTGGAATGAACTTGTACAAACTGATACCAAACATAAAATATAATTTACAATTATTCCCACAAAAATGACAAACTTAAGTATAAATCTAGCAAAACATAGACAGGACATGTTTGCTGACAGCTATGAAATGCTGATTAAAGAGGTCTGAATGTCTGCAGTTTGTGAGTTTGAGCCCCACATTGGGTTCACTACTGTCAGCCTTTCAGCGCAGAGCCCACTTTGGATCCTCTGTCCTCCTCTCTCTACTCCTCCCCCACTAGCACTCTCCCAAAAATAAATATTTTTAAAAAACAGATCTGAATAAATGAAGAGACATGGCAACATTTATGGATTTGGAACTCAATATAAAGATGTCAGTTTTCCCTAGATTGATCAGTAGGTTTGATACAGTTCCTAATAGACTCACAGAAAAATTTTTGTAGACATAGTAAATCTTATTCTCAACTTTATATGAAAGGTATAGAAAGTAGAATAGCTAAAATCCTCTTGAAAAATAAGAGAAGTCATGTTTCCCGAGGTTAAAGCATATAGTTTCTCTGTAGGAGCTTATATAGGGTGGTGTTTGCAGAGGGATATAGATCTAGGTGCCTGGAATGGAATGGAAAGTGCAGAAATAGACCCCCACACAAATATGCTCAACTGATTTTTGACCAAATGGAAAAACAATTCAGTGGAAGGAGAGTCTTCTTATTTTTAACAAATGGTGGTGGACACCCATAAGTTTAAAAAAAAGAGAAATACCTTCAACTTAATCCTCACACCTTATATAAAAGTTAACTCAAAATGGATGATAGATTTAAATATGAAATGTAAAACTATAAAACGTTTAGAAGAAAACCTAGGATAAAGTCTTCAGGACCTCAGGCATGGTGAACAGTCCCTAGACATGACACCAAAAACACTATCCACAAAAGGAAAGGAAAATAAATTGGACATAAGAAAAACGTTTTAGTGCTGAAAGACTATAGACTGGAGAAAATATTAGCAAGCCACATATCTGATAAAGGTTCATATCTAGAATATATGTACTAGGAACTTTTAATACCTAACAGTAAATAAAAACAATAATCCAATTAGAAAATGAACAAAAGCATGAAGAGACACTTCACCAGAGGATAACACAGATGGCATGCACAAAATGATGTTCAAGGAAAACTTTCTTACAAAGTGTACTTTGATGGGGAAAAGAGTAACTTTACAGTGGGCACCCCCCTCACATACCACCTCAGCCAGGTGTTTAAGGTCAATATGAATAGTGATACATCGTGCTAATAGTATGTACCCTTTTGTTCAAACATAAGTGACTGTCAGTATAGACTGCTGTATGCATAAGATGTTACATATAAACCTGATGAGAGCCACAAATCAAGAAATAGTAATAGATATGGAACAAATAAAGGAATCCAAGTATATCACTAAAAGCCAGAAAACCATGAGAGAAGAGAGCAAGAGAAGAAAAGGAACAGAGAAAACTACACAACCAACCATAAAACAAGTAACAAAATGGCAAATCGGTACCTCTCCATAAAGACTTTGAATGTAAATGGACTAAATGCTCCAATCAAAAGACTTGGATGGGGGCGCCTGGGTGGCTTAGTCGGTTAAGCGTCCGACTTTTGCTTAGGTCATGATCTCGCGGTTCATGGGTTCGAGCCCCGCGTCGGGCTCTGTGCTGACTGCCAGCTCAGAGCCTGGAGCCTGTTTCAGTCTGTGACTCCCTCTCTCTCTGACCCTCCCTTGCTCACACTGTCTCTCTCTCTCTCCTAGAAATAAATTTAAAAAAACATTAAAAAAAAAAAAAGACTTGGATGACAGAATAGATTAAAAAGCAAGACCTATCCATTTCAGACCTAAAGACACATGCAGATTGAAAGTGAAGAGTTGGAAAGGCATTGATCATGCAGATAGAAGTGAAAAGAAAGCCAGAGTAGCAATACTTATATTAGACAAAAAAGGACTTTAAAACAAAGACTGTAACAAGAGACAAAGAAGGACACTATATAATCAGAAAAGGGAACAGTCCAACAAGAGGATATAACAGCTGTAAATATTTGTGCACCCTGCATGGGAGCACACAAATATATAAAGCAGCTAATAACAAATGAAATAGTCAATAGTAATACAGTTGGGGACTTTAACACCCCACTTACATCAGTGGATAAATCATGTAAAAGAAAATCAACAAGGAAACAGTGGCTTTGAATGACACATTGGACCAGGTGGATCTAACAGATACATTCAGAACATTCCGTCCCAAGACAGCAGAATACACATTGTTTTCAAGTGCACATGGAGCACTCTTCAAAATAGATCACATGTTGACCCACAAAACAAGTCTCAACAAGTTAAAGATTGAAATCATACCCTGTATCTCTTCTGACCACAGTGCTGTGAAACTAAAAATCAACCACAAGAAAAAAGCTGGAAAGAATACAAATGTTGGTTAAATAGCATACTACTAAAAACACAAGTGGGTCAGCTACGAAATCAAAGAGGAAATCAAAAAATACATGGAGACAAATGAAAATGAAAATAAACACAATGATCCAAAATCTTTGGAATGCATTAAAAAGTGTTCTAAGAGGGAAGCTTATAGCAAAACAGGCCAACCTCAAGAAGCAAGAAAAATCTCAAGTAAACCTTTCTCCTAAAGGAGCTAGAAAAAGAAGAAAAAACCCCAAACCAGTACAAGGAAGGAAATAAATATTAGAGCAGAAATAAATGAATACAACAGATTAATGAAACCAGTAGCTGGTTCTTTGAAAATATCAACAAAATTAACAAACCTTTAGCCAGAATCAGCAGGAGAGGACTTGAATAAACAAAATCAAATGAAACAGGAGAAAGAATAACCTGACACCACAGAAATACAAAGGAATATAAGAGAATATTGTGAAAATTATGTACCAACAAATTGGACAACCTAGAAAAAAATGAATGAATTCCTGTAAACCTGTAACTTACCAAAAGTGAATCAGGAAGAAATAGAAAATTTGAACAGACCAGTTACCACCAATGAAATTGACTCATTACTCAAAAAACTCCCAAAAAACAAAAGTCCAGGACCAGATGCCTCCACAGATGAATTCTACTCAACAATTACATTTTTAAATTTTAAGTAGGCTCCCTGCTCAATGTGGGGCTTGAACTCACAACTCTGAGATCAAGAGTTGCATGCCCTACCCACTAAGCCAGCCAAGCACCCCCTACCGAACATTTAAAGGAGAGTTAATACCTATTCTCAAACTATTCCAAAAAATAGAAGAGGAAGGAAAGCTTCCAAATTCATTCTATGAAGCCAGCATTATCCTGATGCCAAAATCAGATAAAGACACCACAGAGAAAGAGAACTATAGGCCAGTATCTCTGATGAACATAAATGCAAAAATCTTCAACAAAACACTAACAAGCCAAATCCAACAATATATTTTAAAAAATCATTCACCACAATCAAGTGAGATTTATACCTGGCTTGCAAGGGTAGTTCATTATTTGCAAATCAATCAATGTGATACATCACCTTAATAAAAGAAAGAATAAGAACCATGTGATCATTTTAATAGATGCAGAAAAAGCATTCGACAAAGTACAACATCCATTTGTAATAAAACCTTCAAACAAAGTAGGTTTAGAAGGAACATACCTCAACATAATATGAGAAATCCTGAGGACCTGCTCCTCCCAGGAAGCCAGCCTTCCACCTGGCAGCTGGAGGAAAGGCAGCCCCGTGTTCTGGGCTGCTGCGGTCTGCATGGGCTGTCCACCTCACTGGACTGGGAGAGAAACACACAGAGGGAGTGGGCTTGGTTCAGATACCATGGGCTCGCACAGATGGGCCTAAATGTATGTTGCATGAGTAGATTTTCTCTTTTCCCTTAGGTTTCCAGAGATTTAAATAGTTATTTTTAAAATTTTTAAATTTTCACCACTTTGACTAGAGAGCAGATTAGTGGAGCACTGTCTTTCTACAAGTCAGTTGTCTCTCATACTTCGCCCAGCTAGCTGCTCTGGAAGGCAGCTTTGTAAAAACTAGAACATGCACTTACCATATGACCTTACACTCCTGGGCATTGACCCAGAAAATGAAAACCTATGTCCACATAAAAATCTGTGCACAGCTGTTCATAGCAACGTTTGTTGGAATAGCCAGAAACTAGAATGTACTTATTGGCCATTTGTATATCTTTGTTGGAGAAATGACTGTTTGGATCCTTTGACCTTTTACGTGGTTTATCTCTTTATTATGGAGTTGTGAGAATTTTTCTATGTTCTACGTACGAGTCTCTTACCAGATATATCCCTGTACCATCTTTGCAACTTCTTCTATCATTATTTCAAAGTGAAGAGGTGTGTTTTTTTTTTCTTTTGTTTTTTTTAATATCTAAAATGAAATACCAAGGGGCGCCTGGGTGGCTCAGTCAGTTAAATGTCCGACTTTGGCTCAGGTCATGATCTCACAGTTCATGTGTTTGAGCCCCGTGTCAGGCTCTGTGCTAACAGCTCAGAGCCTGGAACCTGCTTCAGATTCTGTGTCTCCCTCTCTCTCTGACCCTCCCCTGCTCACGTTGCCTCTCTCTCTCTCAGAAATAAATAAAACGTTAAAAACAATTTTTTTAACAAAAATAAAATGAAATATCCAAGTACAGTACACCAAGAACTGGTGAAATCTGAGTAGGCTGCATCATCATCATGGTTGTGGCATTGTACTAAGGTTTTACAAGATGTTACCATTGGGGGAAGTACCATTAGCGGAGTACGTCTTTACAGAATTCTTTGGGGGTGGACAAAAGAAGAAACTTTGATTCACATTGTGACTTCTATTCCTAATGACTTCATGCAAAGGAGTTATTTAAAGATATTTAAGTAAAGAAACTCTTGATAAAATAGTAGCACATCAGCAGCTTGACCTCAAATTATTTTAGCTTTATAAAAATTGAAATATACTTTTTATTTTTTTATGGTTCCAGAAGAGAAGAAAGCTATGCTGCAGGAAATAGCTAACCAGAAAGGGGTGTCCTGCCGTGCTCAAGGCTGGAAGGTTCACCTCTGTGCCGCTCAGTTGCTACAGCTGGTAGGTAGAGTTCTAGTAGAGTCGTGTGTCCTGCTGAAGCGAGGCACAGATGCTGGTGGCATCTGAGTCCATAGAGTTTCCTTTTGAGTAATTCTGAAGCATTCCCACCTAACGTAGGTCATGGCAGAATTTGTACATATAATATACAACTGTTGTATCTATGCCATCGATACAGTTCAAACACATCTTAGTCTGGTACCCAGCACCCAAATCTGTTGAACAGCTGTGGTTGTAAGACCTCCAGTTAAGCTTCAGTATTTTGTGTCATTGCCATGAATCTGTAACAGAGAGCCTCAAGTGCCTAACTGTAAGCCCTCACTCCCCACAATGCTCCTTGTCATGGGAACCAGGCTCAGCTCCCACCTCTTCCCGATTAGTGGGGTTTATTTCCCTGCCAGTTTGCAGTATTCAAATCAGCTGTCGCCTCCTCCCATGGGAACCAGGGGACACCTCTCCCTCTCGATACTACAAAGCCTGCCTCCTACAGCCCCTGCTTGTTCACTCTGTTCCTGAGTGCAGCCCCTGCGTGGCCCTGCGTGGTGTGTGGTGTCCTCCTCCCCTGGGCTGTGAGTATATTGACTAGTAACTGCTGTTGCTCTCATGTGTCCAATGTTGGCGGGTGTTACGTGTCCGTTTCCATTCCCTAGGGCGGGAATCCTTCTTCACCAAGAAGGTGAAGGGGTGCCAATCAAAACAACCTCAGTGAAGTTTTTCCATCTGTGGAGTAGCACTGATCTGAAGAACATTGTCTATTATGAGGGTCTAAAAATAAAGTAGTTCCATGGCTACTTTTTGACCTCTAGAAAAGTATATTCTCTGAAACTAGACTTATTTTTTAGAGCAGTTGTGAATTCAGGGCAGCATTTAAAAGTTACCCTTGGAGATGGACTGTATGACAGATTGTTGTGTTAATCGTTGTTGATCAGTCCGCTTGCTATACGTTAGTGCCCTAGTCCAGGGGAGAAAGGGTCCTGCCCCCCAAACGGCTCTCATACTGGTTACACAAGTGATTCCAGGTGGGTGCATTTGCCTGAAGGTACTAAGGAAAAGTACCTCTGAAGCCATGATGCCCTTCCTCTTGTGTGTTGCAGACAAATCTAGAACATGATGTTTATGAAAGACTCACCAACCTACAGGAAGGGATTATCCCAAAGAAAAAAGCGGCAACTGATGATGACCTGCACCGAATAAACGAACTGATACAGGTTTGACTGAGCCCTTTCCCTCTGATCATCCAGTTTATGGGGTTATCCCTGTATCAGTAGTCTTACTTCTCCTGTTTCCCTCCCTCTTTCACTAATACATTTAGTAAAAACCTACTGTTTACTTCAGCCTGCATTACCAAGAAAGACTAAAACATTTTTTCCTATGGAAGCCTCAGAATGGCCTCAGTCCAAAGGTGAAAAGTTGTTAAGAAGCCTGGTGGTCTCCCACTTACCAATTGGTGATGTGTCTTCTGTTGCAGGGAAACATGCAGCGGTGTAAACTTGTGATGGACCAGATCAGTGAGGCCAGAGACTCCATGCTTAAGGTTTTAGATCATAAAGACCGTGTCCTGAAGCTTCTAAACAAGAACGGGACTGTCAAGAAGGTGTCGAAATTGAAGCGAAAGGAGAAAGTCTAGACCCAGAAGAATCAGGACTTTGGAAGCAGAATTTATGAAGAATGATGTTGCGGGTGGGGGGAGGGTTTTGGTTATTTTCAAAATGGAACCTTGAAATAAAGGAAGTATTCCTTAATTCACACAAGAAAACAGAGGGACCCATGGTACCCAGTGGCACAAACGGATCAGAGCTGTTCTGACACGGTGAACTGCATTCTGTCTTTCAGGCATATCCCTCTTAAACTCGCTGTGTCATAAATGACCCCTGGTGCATCGGTGTCTGCCTGTTAGAATCAGTGACACAAATGAGTGGCTGGCAGTTTTCCGCCTTCTGGTTTATAAACTGTATTTATCTGATGGATTCCTGCAGGACCCATACTGAGCCTGGACTGAAAGCATCCACTTGGACCATCTGTTATCTCTCGACACTGAAAATCAAACCTCTTCCTCTCATCCCAGCCAGTTCTTACTCTGTCTGACCTTCAAATGCCTGAGCTGGCCTCTTACAGCAGTACCATGGCACCGAGAGACTTGCCACATCTCACACTCTAAAGGGTTTGAACTATTAATTCTTGTCATTTTTTTAAAGAACCATTTCAAAGTGAAATTGTTATATTGTCTGTCTGCGTGTGTCAGAGTTGGGTTTTTGTGGGGGTTCAGAGCAGACAACATCTGAAGTTGCTCTGAGACCCTTGTTCGAAGTACATTCTCAGTTCCTGTACTTCCGTAGCTGGCGTGATGCTGTTAATTGTATGTACCGCACATCCCCAAGTGTTAATAAAGGACTCAAAGAGGGTTTTGTACATGAGCAGTTTGCATCTTTCTGTAAAGTGAACCAATGCAGCGCTGTCCCCCATGTGTGCACCCTACTGTAACTCCTCACACATTGTTGAAAGGCGACTGCAAAGTTCTGTTCTCCCATACGAATGAGTTCCCCTTATCCTGGTGTTTTGAAGAGGTCACAATGGCAAAGCCTGTTGACTCATGGTTATCATAAATACAAGACTATGTTTTGTCCTGTTGCAGGTACAGATTGGTCAAATCACAGAACGACTGAGGCTGGGGGGTGGGGGGGAGGGCTGCCAGCAACGGTGGGTTCTCTTCACACGTTTGCTCTTGCTGCTTCTGAGCCACCTGAGTAGCGCCATAGTGAGGCTTGCTTCCTCTGAGCACCAGCCACCATCTCTGTCCCTTCCAGCTGGATGTTCTTCCTTAGGACATGGGTTGCCAACTTGGGCCTGGAGCTTTCCTCCTTGCCCTGACCCTTGACCGCTGACCCAAATAGATTTAAGACAGGGGGTCTGTGCCAGTTCTGACCTGGTCTTTGGGACCAACACTCTGCCTCCCCCGAAACAGGCCTCCTCGGGTTGAAATGGTAAGCTCCCATGTGGCATAGCCCTGGGGAAGGAGCAAAGCAGGCCCTGGGGCAGGTCACTGGGCCTGGGCAGCCGAGGCCAAGGAGCCTCAGAGTAATCAAGGCAGTCCCCCAGAGGTACACAGCCAACTTGAAAAACTATTCTTGATTGCTTGCTAGACACCAGTGCTGGAAGAATGTTTCTTTGCCTCAGTTTCTCTTTTGTGCACACAACTGCACCCATGGTTTCATGTGGTGTG
Organism: Hyaena hyaena; assembly: GCF_003009895.1. NCBI lineage: Eukaryota > Metazoa > Chordata > Mammalia > Carnivora > Hyaenidae > Hyaena > Hyaena hyaena. The sequence goes on along the minus strand of NW_024081074.1, from coordinate 884,098 downwards.
CCAGCTGTGATTCACATGCTGGGGATCCTGCGTTACAGACCTGTTCTAAAAGTATTGTCACCTCAATGTAAATAAAACTTAGATGACCCTGGTCAAAGGAAGCTTAGCAATGCAGGTTAGAACAATAGCATTTTCAGTATTTCCTTGCCTTACACAGTCAGAAGTTGGGGGAGGCAAAGGATGCATCTTGTCTGTGTACTGTGATGTTTAGACATAGCTTTACTGAGGACTCACGTACAATAAACCAAACCTTTCGAAGTACACAATTTGATAAGATATGACATGTATACATGCCCATTTTGCCATCCCCACCGTCAAGGTCGTGAACATATCCATCAGACCCAGTAGTTTCCCCTTGTGCCTCGGATCTCTTCCCTCTTACCCCTGCCTGCCTCCCTACCTTCAGACAAGCATGCGTCTGTTCTCTGTCACTGGATTGGTTTGTATTTTCTGGAATTGTATAGGAGTGAAATCATACAACATATTCTTTTTTGAGGGAGGGAGTCTGCATGCTTTACTCCACATAATGGAAATTTATCCTGAAATGTATCCATGTTTCTATAGGTCATTGCTTTTTGTTGCTGGGTGCCAAGCTCTCCACTGCCAGGATGTTTCACAAGTTGTTTATCCCTTCACCTGTAGAAAGACACTCAGGTTGCTAGCAGGTTTTGGAATTATAGATACAACTGTTCATTACATTTCTGTTCTTTATATGGACGTGTGTTTTAATATTAAAGTACTTCTGCTTTCCAGGGATTTATAAGCAAGAGATAGTCCAGAAACCAGTCTTTTGTTCCAGAAAACTATCATTCACAAACTTAAAGATTGGAAAGAGTTGGAAATATATTTGGGGTAAGACTTAGATTTGGCTTCTGTTCTCTACATCAGAAAATCAAAGAAACATAAATCTGGGGGAAAGAAGTTTTAACCCATCTGCTTTGTCTAGAAAATCTCTCATATATTTTTTTAACCTTGATATTTCAAAACCCCATTAAATAGAAATATGCCGTATACTATTTTCATTTTCAGTGATTTTTTTATCACAGTAATAATATAGAATCATACAAGTTTAGAGTTATTTGAGGATTCTCAACCTGTGAAAAAATGGACACCTTTTGAAAAGATTTTTTGGTACTTTTTTATTGTAAAATACAGAACAGATATAGAAAACTACATGAAACAAGTATATAGCTTCATAAATTTTTTAAAGAACAACTTTGAAATTACCACCCAGGGTAAAAACTAGAACTGTATTAGTGACCTCGGAAGCCCCACAACTGCTCCATCCCAGTCACAACCCTCTATCTCCCCCTATACAGCCACTATCTTGACTTTTTCAAATAACCAATTTTATTGTATACAGTTATATAGAGTAAAATGCCAAAATCTTAGCTTTATAGTTTTATGCATTTTGACAAATATATACACCTTTACCTAGCCTCTGAATACAGATATGTGTGACATCACCAAAACCCCAGAAAGATGGCCCCTTTGTAGCCAACACACCTCTGCCCCTCACCAAGGTAAACAGCTCATCTGTACAGTATCACAGATTAGTTTTGTCTGCCCTTGAACTTCATATAAATGCAGTCATAGAGCACATGGTTATTTGTGTCATATTTTGAAATTCATCCATTTGTTGTATGTATCATAAGTTGTTCCTACTGCCGAGTGGTATTCTGTGTAAATACGCAAGTTTATTCATGTCCCTGTTGAAGGACATCTTGCTTGCTTCTGGTTTTTGACCATTGTGAATAAAGCTGCTTGCTATAAACATTTGCACGTAGGTTTTGTGTGGAAATAATTTTCAAATCAGTTGGGGAAAAAACGAGGAATGTGATTGCTGGCTCATGAGGCAAAACTGTTTAGTTTTTGTAAGAAACTTCCAAACTGTCTTCCACAGTGGCTGTCCCATTTTACATTCCCATCAGCCATGAATGACAGTTCTTGTTGCTTTACATCGTCTTCAGTGCCGCTGCATTCTGGATTTTAGCCATTCGAACAGAGAAATAGTGGTTTCCTGCTTTTGTGCATAATGATATGAGAATCACTTGTCATATGTTCGTTTGCCATCTTCATAGCATTTTTGATGAGGTATCTGTTCAGATCTTTGCCCATATGTTAATTAGGTTGTTTTCAGATTGAATTTTAAGAGGATACTGGTATATTGAGGATACTGGTCCTTTTTCAGAAAGATATGCATTTTGCAAATAGTTTCTTGCTATCTGCGGCATATCTTTCTATTTACTTATTAGTGCCTTTTGAAGAGCAAAAGTTTTCAATTTTAATAAATTACAGCATCAATTTCTTTCTTGTGTGTGGATCGTGCTTTGGGGTTATATCTAAAGGCTCATTGCCAAACCCAAGGTCATCTAGATTTTTCTCCAGTATTTTGTTACAGGAGTTTGTTTCGTTTTGTTTTTGCAATGAAGCAGTAATTTTATTTTATCTTATACTTTATTTTTTATAATTTACATCCAAGTTAGCACATGGTGCAACAATGATTTCAGGAGTAGATTCCTTAAGCCCCTTTCCCATTTAGCCCATCCCCCCTCCCACAGCCCCTCCAACAACCGTTTGTTCTCTATATTTAAGAGTCTCTTATGTTTTGTCCTCCTCCCTGTTTTTATATTATTTTTACTTTCCTTCCCTCATGTTCATCTGTTTTGTATCTTAAAGTCCTCATATGAGTAAAGTCCTATGATATTTTTCATATCTTGCTTAGCATAATATCCTATAGTTCCATTCACATAGTTGCAAATAGCAAGGTTTCATTCTTTTTGATTGACAAGTAATACTCCTTTGTATATATATACCACCTCTTCTTTATCCATTCATCTGTCGATGGACATTTGGGTTCTTTCCATACTTTGGCTATTATTGATAGTGCTGCTATACACATTGGGGTGCATGTGTCCCTTCAAAACAGCATACTTGTATCCCTTGAATAAATACCTAGTAGTGCAATTGCTGTGTTGTAGGGTAGTTCTGTTTTTAATTTCTTGAGGAACCTCCATATGGTTTTCCAGAGTGACTGCACCAGTTTGCATTCCCACGAACAGTGCAAAAGAGATCCTCTTTCTCTGCTTCCTCGCCAACATCCGTTGTTTCCTGAGTTGTTAATGTTAGCCATTCTGACGGGTGTGAGGTAGTATCTTAGTGTGGTTTTGATTTGTATTTCCCAGATGATGAGTGATGTTGAGCATTTTTTCATGAGTCGGTTGGCCATCTGGATATCTTTGGAGAAGTGTCTGTTCATGTCTTTTGCCCATTTCTTCACTGGATTATTTGGTTTTTTGGGTGTTGAGTTTGATACATTCTGTATAGATTTTGGATACTAATCTGTCATTTGCAAATATCTTCTCCCATTCTGTCATTTGCCTTTTAGTTTTGCTAATTGTTATAGGAGTTTTATAGTTTTGTGTTTTACATTTGTGTCTGTGATCCATTTTGAGGTAATTTTTATGACCGTGGAAGGTCTGTGTACATGTCTGTGCTTGTGTGTTTTTCCAATTCCAGCACCATTTATTGAAAAGACCGTCCCCATTAAATTACTTTTGCTCCATTTGTCAAAGATAACTTGACACAAAGATAATTTGTGTGGCACTATTTCTGGGCCCTCTATTCTGTTCTTTTGATGTACTTGTTTGTTATTTCACCACCAGTACGACTCTGTTTCAACCATCATAGTTTTATATTAAGTCCTAAAGTTGAGCAGTATCAGTTCTCCAACTTTGTTCTTCACTGCTGTGTTAGCTATTCTGGGTCTTTTGTCTTTTCATATAAATTTTAGAATCTGTTAATATCTATGAAGTGCCCTGCTGGAATTTGGATTAGAATTACATGGAATCTATAGATCCAATTGGGAAAGAATTGGCATCTAATAATGTTGGATGTTCTAGTCCATAAATATGGACACCTCCATTTACTTAGGTGTTTTATTTTTTTCATCAGAGTTTTGTAATTTCCCTCGTATACATCTTGTACACATTTCATTACATTTATACCCAAGTATTTCATTTTGTGTGTATGCTATTATAAATGGTACTGTGTTTTCAAATTCTAATTGTTCACTGGTAGTATATAGGAAAGAGTCAACACTTATATAGTATTAACCTTATATGCTGTGATGTTCCTATATTAACAGAAGTGCTTTTGTCAACCTTTCGGGACTTTCTACATACACAGTGCCATCTGTAAACAAATACAGTTTTATTTCTTTTTTCCCAGTCTCTGTAAGTTTTATTTCTTTTTCCTGTCACATTGCACTAGATAGACTTCCAGCAAGATATTGAATAAGAGTGGTAAGAGGTCCAATAAAGACTAGCCACTGCATTGGCCCTTTCTCCCATTTAAAAAAAAGGGGGCGGGGCAGTAAGAGGGAGTATCCTTTATTTCCAATCGTCAGGATAAAGTGTCCAGTTTCTCAACATTAAGTATGATGTGAGAAGAGGGGCTTTTCTAAAAGTTCTTGGTTAAGTTGAGGAAGTTCTTTGTTGCTAGTTTTCTAGCAACAAGAGTTTTCAATAGAATGGATGGTGGATTTTGTCATGTTTTCCTACATCACTGATACAATCATATGAGTTTTCTTTCTTCAGCATCTTGATGTAGTAGATTACATTAATTGATTTTTTAAATTGCTGAACCAACCAATCAAACCAGCATACCTGGAATAAATTCCACTTAGTTATGATGTATAGTTCTTTTTATGCAGTTAGGTCCAACTTGCCAATGTTTAGTTGCATTATGTTCATGAAAGATATTAGTCTATGGTTTATTTTTTATACTTGTCTTTATCAGTGTCTAGAATGATTTAGGAAGTGTTCTCTCTGCTTCTGTTTTCTGGAGAGAATTGTAGAGAATTAGTAATTTCTTCCTTAAGTGTTTGGTCAGATTCATCAGTGAAAACATCCAGATCTGGTACTTTCTTTTTTGGAAAATTACCAGTCATTGATTCAATTTTAAAAATAGATATAGGCCTATTTCTCCTTGTGTGAGTTTTGGCAAGTTCTTTCGAGGAATTTTATAGTTTCATCTAAGTTAATTTATGGACATGAAATTTTTTGTAGCATTCCTTTTTATTTGTTTGTTTTTAAATTTTTATTTTTAGAGGCACCTGGGTGGCTCAGTCAGTTAAGCATCCCACTTCAGCTCAGGTTATGATCTCACAGTTTGTGAGTTCAAGCCCAGTGTCAGGCTCCGTGCTGACAGCTCAGAGCCTGGAGCCTGCTTCAGATTCTGTGTCTTCCTCTCTTTCTGCCCTTCCCCAGCTCATGCTCTGCCCCTCTCTCTCAAAAATAAATAAACACTTAAAATTTTTATAATATTTTTAAATATTTTTGTTTAAAATATTGTAATATTTTTAAATAACCTTTGCATCCAACATGGGGCTTAAACTCACAATCCTGAGATCAAGAGTAACATGCTCCACCAATTGAGATAGCCAAGCATTCCTTTATTATTTTTTTCATGTCCATGGGATCGGTAGTTTTGTTGTTGTTTTGTTTTGTTTTGTTTTGCTTTTGTAATTTGAGGGGGCATCTGGGTGGTTCAGTAGGTTAAGCATCTGACTCTTGATTTCAGCTCATGTCATGAGATTGGGCCCCATGACAGGCTCTGCACTGGGCATGGAACCTGCTTAAGATTCTCTCTCTTTCCCTCTGTACTCCCCTTCCCCCCACAAAAATTTTTTTGTTTGAGATCGGGCATCTGGCTGGCCTCATCAGTGCAGCATGTGACTCTCAGTCTCAGGGTTGTGAGTTCAAGCTTCACATTGGGTATAGAGATTACTTAAAAATAAAATTTTAAAACTTTGAATTATAATTCACATAACACACAGTTCACTTACTTTGAAGTGTGTAATTCAGTGACTTCTACTGTAGTCACAGAGTTGTGCATCCATCCCATAATCAATTTTAGAATATTTTCAGTGCCCCCAAAATAAGCCCTGTACCCTGAACCACTACTATTTCCATTCAGGAGTTGAATCAATTTTTGAGTTAATTTTTGCACCTGATGTGAAGTAGGGGGTCCAACTTCATTCTTTTGCCTATGGCTTACCAGTCTTCCCTACCATGTATTGGAAAGACTTCTTTCACCTCACTGAATTATCCTGGCAAGTTGCCAAAGATAAGCTAATTATATATGTGAAGAATTACTTCTGAGCTCTCAATTTATTTCTCAAGACTTTATTTTTAAGTAATCTCTGTGCCCAATGTGGGGCTCAAACTTACAATCCTAAAATCAATGGTTGCATGCGAATCAACTGAGCCACAAGATGCTCCTGAACTCTCAACTCTATTCCCTTTATCTGTATGTCTACACTTAGGGCAGGCTGTCTTGTTTACCTCAACTTTAAAAAAAAATTTTTTTTAATGTTTCTATTTATTTTTGAGAGAGAGCACACACACAAGTGGGGGAGAGGCAGAGAGAAGGAGGCAGAGGATCTGAAGCAGGCTCTGGACTGACAGCAGAGAGACCTATGTAGGACTTGAGCCCACGAACCATGAGATCATGACCTGAGCTGAAGTCACACTTAACTGACTGAGCCACCCAGGCACCCCATTGTTTACCTAAAGTTTATAGGAAGTTTTGAATTTGGGAAGTGTAATTTCTTTTTGTAACTGTTTTTCAAGATTGTCCTGGCTATCCTAAGTCCTTTGAATTTCCAGGTCAGTTTTGGGATTAGCCTCTCAGTTTCTGCAAAGAAGTTGTCTGGGGGGCGCCTGGGTGGCTTAGTCGGTTAAGCATCCGACTTTCGCTTAGGTCATGATCTCGCGGTTCGTGGGTTCGGGCCCCGCGTTGGGCTCTGTGCTGACTGCCAGCTCGGAGCCTGGAGCCTGTTTCAGTCTNTTCCATGTCCCAAAGAAAACCATATGTGGAAAAACACAGAAATATAAAAATAGTGGGCAATGACCGGAGGCAATGACTGGAGGTTGGGAAAATTAAATAAAAGAAATAGTGTGAGAGCCAGTTTTCAATCCATGAACCTATTTTACTTGACTGACTGCGGAGTAGTACTTTTTTTTTTTTTTTTTTTTTTTACAAATAGTTTATTGTCAAATTAGTTTCTGCATAACACTCAGTGCTCATCCCCAAAGTGCCCTCCTCCATGCCCGTCCCCCCTCCCCCCCTCATCCATCTGGCCTCAGTTTTTGTCAGCATTCAAGAGTCTCTCATGGTTTGCCTCTCTCCCTTTCCCCCACTATTTCCCCCCTTCTTCTCCCCCTTGGTCCTCTGTTAAGTTCCTCCTAATCCTCCTATACGTGCAAACATATGGTATTTGTCCTTCTCTGCCTGACTTATTTCGCTCAGAGTAACACCCTCAAGGTCCATCCATGTTGCTACACATGGCCAGATTTCATTGTTTCTCATTGTCGTGTAGTAGTATTCCATGGTATAGATATACCACATCTTGATCCATTCGTCCGTTGATGGACACTTAGGCTCTTTCCATGTTTGAGCTATGTGTGTTATGTGCTGCTATGAGAGTGCTGCTATGAACATTGGGGTACATGTGCTCCTATGCATCAGTATTTCTGTATCCCTTGGGTATTTTGCCACCTTAATATTAAATCTTGTGATCTGTAAATATGGCCTGTCTTTCCATTTATTAAGTATTAACTTAATTTCTTTCAACAGTATTTGGTAATATTCAAAGTAAAGGTTTTTATTTGTTAAACTCAGATATAACTGATTTTTTATGGTATTTATTATTTATATTGAAGCAGCTTCACTGAAATATAATTCACACACTGTATAGTTGACCCATTTAAAGAGTACAGTTGAGGGACACCTGGGTGGCTCAGTTGGTTAAGCTTCCAACTTTTGATCTCCGCTCAGGTCATGTTCTCACAGTTCATGAGATCGAACCCCACACTGGGCTCTGCACTGTCAATGCAGAGCCTGCTTGGGATTCTCTCTCCCCCTCCCTTTCTGCTCTGCACCCCCTCCCGTCAAAATAAATAAACATTAAAAAAATGAAAGTGTACAATTCAGTGGTTATTGATATGTTACATTATGTATATGTATATATCACATTTTATCCATTTTCCTGTTAAGGGTAACAAAAACTTCATTATTGTTTGTACCTTTTGGACTGTAAATAATGTTCTGGTTAGTTTTTGTTTTTGTTTTTAATTTTTTCTACATTTATTTATAATTGAGAGACAGAGAGAGACAAAGCATGAACAGAGGAGGGGCAGAGAGAGGAGACACAGAATCCAAAGCAGGCTCCAGGCTCTGAGCTGTCAGCACAGAGCCCGACACAGGGCTGGAACCCACAAACCATGAGATCATGACCTGAGCTGAAGTTGGACGCTCAACCATCCGAGCCACCCAGGTGTCCCTTGTTTTTGTTTAGAGTAGGCTCTACCCCCAGGGCTTGAACTCACAACCCGAGATCAAGACCTGAGCTGATATCGAGAGCTGGACACAACTAACTGAGCCACCCAGGTGCCCCATGGATTATAAATAATGTTCTAGTGAGTATTGGCATACAAGTATCTGTTCAAGGGCGTTACTTCACTTTGGATATATACTCAGGAGTGGGATTTCTGAACCATATGAAAATTATTGGGGCACCTGGATGGCTTAGTCAGTTAAGCCGACTTCAGCTCAGATCATGATCTCACAGTTCGTGACTTCGAACCCCACGTTGGGCTCTGTGCTGACAGCTCAGAGCCTGGAGCCTGCTTCGGATTGTGTCTCCCTCTGTCTCTGATCCTCCCCTGTTCACACTCTGTCTCTCTCTCTCTCAAAAATAAATAAACATTTAAAAAAAAATTTTAAGAAAATTCTGTGTTTAGCTTTCTGAGAACCACCAAACTATTTTCCATTGCAACTATACCATTCTACATTGTTAAGTATTTTATTCTTTTGATGCTATTATAAATGGAGTTGTTTTTCAAATTTGCACTTGATTTGTTCATTGCAAGGGCATAGAAATACAAATGATTTTTGTGTGTTCATTTTGTATGCTGCAGGTTTGCTGGATTCATTTGTTAACAGGTATTTGTGGAATCGTTAGATTTTTCTACATGTAAGGTCATGTCATGTATCTACAGAGATAACTTCACGTCTTCTTTTCCAGTTTGGATGACTTCTATTTTTCTTACTTTATTGGTTTGTTTTGAACTTGCAGAACTATGTTGAATAGAAGTGATGAGAGCTGGCATTAATGCTTTATCCCTGACCTTAGAGGGAAAGCTTGCAGTCTTCCGTCAGTGAGTATGATGTTAGCTGTGGGGTTTTCATATATGGCTTTTATCATGTTGAGGAATTTCCCTACTCTTCCAAGTTTAGTGAGTGTTTTTATATATTAAATTTTATCAAATGCTTTTCCGGCATCACTTGCTCAGATTGGGGATTTTATTCCTTTCTTCCATTAATGTGATTTACTGCATTAATTATTTTTTAATATGTCACACCATCCTTGCATTTTAGGAACAAATCCTATGCAGTCATCAGATAGTCTTTTTTGTATGCTGCTGAGTTTAGTTCGTTAGTATTTTCTTGAGTTGTGCATCCATAGTCATAGAGAATTTTTGTCTGTAGTTTCTTTTCTTGTAGTGCCTTTGTAGAGTTTTGGGATCAGGGTGATGCTAGCTTTATAGAGTGAGTTTGGAAATATTCCCTCTTCTTTAGTTTGTTGAAAGAGTTTACAAATAAGTGGTCTTGATTCTTATTTAAACATTTGGTAGAATTCACCAGGGAAGCCATCTGGTTCTAGGATTGTGTGTGTGTGTGTTGTGAGATTTTTCGTTACCAATTCAATCTCACCACTTTCAGGTTATCTTACTTCAGGCTGTTGTGACAGAATACCACACAGTGGGTGGCCTAACCAACAGACATTTATTGCTCACTTTCTGGAGACTGAGAAGTCCCATCAAGGTGCCAGCATATCCTATGTCAGGGGAACCACTTTCTCTGGTTTGCACACGACTGTCTTCTTGTGTCTTCACATGGGGGAGAACAGAGGGCGAAGAAGCACGCTCTCTGCTGTCTCTTCTTATAAGGACACTAATCCTGTTCATGAGGTTCACCCTTAGGACCTAATGATCTCCCAAAGGCCCCACTTCTTATTGCCATCACATTAAGGGTTATATTTTAACATAGGAATTTAGGGGGGGTCAAAAACATCATCTAGTTTATAGCTTAAGCATATAGGGAGTTTATCTTTTTTTTTAATGTGCAAGTGTTTTCTTTTAATTGCTCCCGAAATATCTTTATTTTGGGGGGACTGTGAGCGTTTTTATTATCCACTATCTCCATTAAGGTTTCCTCAGGTTTGGGCAAATCCGCGTTATCCTTCTGACTATGTTTCGGAGTGAATCCAGGTACGTCAGTCAGCAGATTCACCATCAGTCTGCCTCACCAGCGCTGTGTATCTTTCTACAGTAAGTCGAAACCAGCAAAGTGCAACTTGTGCAAATTGATGGGGCAACAATTTAGGAGGAGGTAGTTGGCTTTTTCTAAGTGGTTGGAGCCTCACATTAGACATACAAGGCCCTGACAGTGTTGTCATTCCCATTTGTGTTCAATTTCGTTGGCTAAAGTCTTACAAGACTGAAGCAATGAAATACTAGTCACTTTAGGGATAGAAGAGTTATCAGAAATTGAATCGTCACTTGATGTTTCCTGGACCTCTTTACTTTGTTCTTCACATCATGAGCTATAAAAAGTCATTGCCATACCTGGCAAAGCTGAATATTCCCACACCATCTGTCAAAGAGGCCTGTCCAAAGAAACAATTCCAGAAATCTCTTGAGTAAAGATCAGTTGTTTCCCCACATCAGAATGCATCTTCGAGTTTCTTCTTTTTTTTTTAACCTTCACGATGTGTCCTACATACATCTGTGGATTTTGTGCACTATCATTGACTCTAACAATGCAGAAACAGGAGTGGTTCTGGGAGTTTTACTGTGAAGCCATAGAAGAAGGTTCCATCGGAACACTTGAGCCATGTAATATATTCTTCACTAGTAATTCTGGTGTTTCTTGGAGATCCAGTATATACCCATGGACTGTGTATAAATACTGCATTTCTTTGGGGATGGTGTCTTTCTATAAAGATCACTGAAAAAAACCTGTTCAACGTTGTCAGGAGCCTCATGATGTTAGGGGATCCTATCTGATTACAAACGCAAGGTGATGAGTCCAAAGAGAGCATTGTTCCTGGCTGGAAGGATTCACTCACCAAATGCAGTGTCCCAGCATCTAAGTTCTCGTACTGTTACACAGTGCTGGCTTCTTTGCAATGAGAGCTATTTTTAGTATCTGTTCACGTGGCCACACTGTTCCCATCTTTAGAGACAAATCTTCCCATTGGAATTTTTACCTTGGACAGGAGTGTCTACACCTGGCCATAGAATTGTGTAGGGTGCCTTCTCCCCAAGCAGGCCTCAATGCCACACACTCACCTCCCACAGCAACCCATGCACACCTCCATTTCTACTTGTGTTAGCCTGGGCAGAATATCCTTTCTATTTCTGTAAAATTGATGGTAATGTCCCTACATTCATTTTTTATTTCTTTTTAATTTTTTAAATGTTTATTTATTTTTGAGAGAGGAAAGACAGAGAGTGAGCGGGGAAGGTACAGAGACAGGGAGACAGAATCGGAAGCAGGCTCCAGGCTCCAAGCTGTCAGCACAGAGCCCATGTGGGGCTCAAACTCACGAGCTGTGAGATCAGGACCTGAACCAAAGTCAGATACTCAACTGACTGAGCAACCCAGGAGTCCCATCATTTCTGATTTTAGTAATTTGAAACTTCTTTTATTTTTAGTTAATCTAGATAAAGGTTTTTGTCAATTTTGTTGATCTTTTCAAAGAACCAATTTTTAATTTAGTTGATTTTCTCTTTCTGTTCTCCATCTCTATTCTACTGTTTTTATTTCCTTCTGCTAGCTTTGGGTTTAGTTTTCTTTTCCTAGCTCCTTAAGATGTACAATTAAGGTTACTGACTTGAGATATTCCTTTTTTCAGCATATACATTTATAGCTATAAATTTCCCTCTGGGTGCTGTCTTTGCTGCATTCCTTAAGCTTTGCTGTGGTTATGTTTCCATTTGTCTCAAGGTGCTTTCTAATTTCCCTTGCTAGTTCTTCTTTTGGTTAGTTAAGAGTGTTTGTTTACTTCCCACCTATTTGTAAATTGCCCAGTTTTCTTTCTTTTATTAATTTCTAGTTTCATTCTATTGTGATTGAAAAAGATATTGTATATGGTTTGAATCTACTTAAATTAATTGAGACTTGTTTTGCAGCCTAATATATGGTCTGTTCTGGAGACTATTCCACATGTACCTGAGAAGGATGTGTACTCTCCGGTTACTAAGTGTTCTGTATCGGTCTGTTAGGTCTGATCACTTTATAGTGTTGTTCACATTCTCGGGTTCCTTATTCATCCATCTGGTTGTTTCTATCCATTGTTGAGAGTGGGGTAGTGTAGTCTCCAACTATCGTTGTTTTTGAACTATTTCCCCTTCAGTTCTGTCCATTTTTCCTTCATATAGTTTTGGAGTTCCTTATGTATGGATATGTTTATAATTGTTATGTTGTCATGTATTTTATGAAATGTATTTTTTGTAGTGTACCATTTTGATTCCCTCCTTTCAGTTTCTGTATATATCATTTTCTTAGGAGTAACCTTAGGGATTATAATCAACATCCTAAATTTATAGTGTGCTTGGTGGTGTCCCACAGCTCTTTAGACTGTTCTCTTTCTGCATTTCATTTTTCTTTCTACTCTTCCTGATAATTGATATCTAATCTTCAACTTCAGTGATCTTTCTTCTACTTACTTAAATCTACTATTGAATCCCTCTAATGAGTTTTTCATTTTAGTTATTCTACTTTTCAGCTCCAGAATTTTTTTGTTGCTTTTTATAATTTCCATCTCTTTACTGATATTCTCATTTTGTTCAGACATTGTCTTAGTGATGTCCTTCAGTATTTTGTCTATGGTTTGCTTTACCTTATTAAACACAATTAAGACTCTTGCTATAACATCTTTGATTAATAACTCCAATATCTGAGCTTCTACAGGGATTATTTCTGTCAGGCTCTTTATTTCCTGTGGATGGATCATACTTTTCTATTTCTTTGCTTATTTTGTAATTTTTCGTTGAAAAGTGGACATTCTGAGCATCATGTTGTGGTAATTCTGGAAACTAATTCTCCCACTTATTTGGAAAGATTGTTGGGGGTTTTAATTACAGTTTTATTTAATTATTTATTTTTTACAAATAGTTTATTGTCAAATTAGTTTCCACATAACACCCAGTGCTCATCCCCACAAGTGCCCTCCTCCATGCCCATTCCTCCTCCCCCCCAGTTTTATTTTTTTAATATTTTATTTTTTACAAATAGTTTATTGTCAAGTTGGTTTCCATGTAACACCCAGTGCTCATCCCCATAAATGCCCTCCTCCATGTCCATCTCCCCCCTCGCCCCCCACCAATCAGTCCTCAGTTTGTTCTCAGCATTCAAGAGTCTCTCAGGGTTTGCCTCTCTCCCTCTCCCCCACTATTTCCCCCCTTCTTCTCCCCCATGGTCCTCTGTTAAGTTCCTCCTAATCCTCCTATACGTGCAAACATATGGTATTTGCCTGACTTATTTTGCTCTGCCTGACTTATTTTGCTCAGCATAACACCCTCAAGGTCCATCCATGTTGCTACACATGCCAGATTTCATTCTTTCTCATTGCCATGTAGTCTTCCATCATATAGATAAACCACATCTTCTTGATCCATTTGTCTGTATTTGCCTGACTTATTTCACCCTGCCTGACTTCTTTTGCTCAGCATAACATATATGGTATTTGTCTGACTTATTTCACTCTGCCTGACTTATTTCGCTCAGCATAACACCCTCAAGGTCCATCCACGTTGCTACACATGGCCAGATTTCATTCTTTCTCATTGCCATGTAGTATTCCATGGTATTGATAAACAACATTTTCTTGATCCATTCGTCCGTTGATGGACATTTAGGCTCTTGCCATGTTTTGGCTATTGTTGAGAGTGCTGCTATGAACATTGGGGTACATGTGATCCTGTGCATCAGCATTCCTATATCCCTTGGGTAAATTCCTAGCAGGGCTATTGCTGGTCATAGGGGAGTTCTATTGTTAGTTTCCTGAGGAACCTCCACACTGTTTTCCAGAGGGGCTGCACCCGTTTACATTCCCACCAACAGTGCAGGAGGGTGCCCGTTTCTCCACATCCTCGTCAGCATCTAGAGTTCTCTAGTTTGCTCATTTTAGCCACTCTGACTGGCGTGAGGTGGTATCTCAGTGTGGTTTTGATTTGTATTTCCCTGATGAGGAGGGATGCTGAGCATTGTTTCATGTGTCTGTTGGCCATCTGGATGTCCTCTTTGGAGAAGTGTCTGTTCATATCTTCTGCCCATTTCTTTACTGGGTTGTTGGTTTTTCGGGTGTGGACTTTGGTGAGTTCCTGATAGATTTTGGATATTAACCCTTTATCTGATATGTCATTTGCAACTATCTTTTCCCATTCTGTCGGTTGCTTATTAGTTTTATGGATCGTTTCCTTTGCGGTGCAGAAGCGTTTAATGTTGATGAGGTCCCAATAGTTTATTTTTGCTCTTGATTCCCTTGCTTTTGGGGATGTGTTAAGTAAGAAGTCGCTGCGGTAGAGGTCAAGGAGGTTGTTTCCTGCTTTTTCCGCCAGGTCTCACGTTCAGGTCCTTTATCCATTTTGAGTTTATTTTTGTGTATGGTGTGAGAAAATGATCTAGTTTCATTCTTCTACATGTTGCTGTCCAGTTCTCCCAATACCACCTGTTAAAGAGGCTGTCTTTTTTCCATTGGATATTCTATCCTGCTTTGTCAAAGATTAGTTAGCTGTATACCTTTGGGTCTAGCTCTGAGTTCCCAATTCTATTCCATTGGTCTATGTGTCTGTTTTTGTGCCAATACCATACTGTCTTGATGATGACAGTTTTAGTAGAGGCTAAAGTCTGGGATGGTGATACCTCCTGTTTTGGTTTTATTCTTCAGTATTACTTTGGCTATTCAGGGACTTTTGTGATTCCATACAAATTTTAGGATAGTTTGTTCTAGTTTTGAGAAGTATGCTGGTGCAATTTTGATTGGAATTGCATTGAATATGTAGATTGCTTTGGGTAGTAATGACATCTTAACTATATTTATTCTTCCTACCCATGAGCATGGAATGTTTTTCCATTTATTTGTGTCTTCTTCAATTTCCTTCATAAGTTTTCCATAGTTTTCATCATACAGATCTCTTGTATCCTTGGTTAGGTTTATTCCTAGGTATTTTATGTTTTTTTGTGCAATTGTGAATGGGTCAGTTTCTTGATTTCTCTTTCTGTTGCTTCATTATTGGTGTATAAAAATGTAACCAATTTCTGTACGTTGGTTTTGTACCCTGAAACTTTGCTGAGTTTAAGGATCAATTCTAGTAGGCTTCTGGTGGAGTCTGTCGGGTTTTCTATGTAGAGTATCATGTCGTCTGCAAAAAGTGAAAGTTTGACTTCTTATTTGCCAATTCTGATGCCTTTTACTTCCTTCTGTTGTCTGATGCCTGATGCTAAGCCTTCCAGCACTATGTTAAACAACAGTGGTGAGAGTGGACATCCCTGTCGTGTTCCTGATCTAGGGGGAAAGCTCTCAGTTTTTCCCCGTTGAGGATGATGTTAGCTGAGGACTTCTCATAGATGGCTTTTATGATGTTTAAGTAAGTTCCTTCTATCCTGACTTTCTCAAGGGTCTTTATTAAGAAGTTATGCTGTATCTTGTCGAATGCTTTTTCTGCATCTATTGACAGGATCATGTGGCTTTTATCTTTTCTTTTGTTAATGTGATGTATCACATTGATTGATTTGCAAATATTGAACCAGCCCTGTAACCCAGGAATGAATCCCACTTGATCTTGGTGGATGATTCTTTTTATGTGCTGTTGGATTCGATTTGCAAGTATCTTGTTAAGGATTTTTGCATCCGTATTCATCAAGGATATTGGCCTGTAGTTCTCTTTTTTTGCTGGATCTCTGTCTGGCTTGGGAATCAGAGTGATGCTGGCTTCATAAAATGAGTCTGGGAGTTTTCCTTCGATTTCTATTTTTTGGAATAGCTTGAGAAGAATTGGTATTGATTCTGTTTTAAACATCTGGTAGAATTCCCCTGGGAAGCCATCAGGTCCAGGGCTCTTATTTGTTGGGAGATTTTTGATATCTGATTCGATTTCTTCACTAGTTATGGGTCTGTTCAGATTTCCTATATCTTCCCGTGTGAATTTTGGTAGTGAGTGTGTCTTTAGGAATTTGTCCATTTCTTCTAAGTTGTCCAATTTGTTGGCATATAATTTTTCATAGTATTCCCTGATAATTGCTTGTATTTCTGAGGGGCTGGTTGTAATAAGTCCATTTTCATTCATGATTTTGTCTATTTGGGTGCTCTCTCTTTCCTTTTTGAGAAGCCTGGCTAGAGGTTTGTCAATTTTGTTTATTTTTTCAAAAAACCAACTCTTAGTTTCATTGATCTGTTCAATTGTTTCTTTGGTCTCTATGTTGTTTATTTCTGCTCTGATTTTTACTATTTCTCTTCTTCTACTGGGTTTAAGGCATTCTTGTTGTTCTGCCTCTAGTTCCTTTAGGTGAGCTGTTAGATTTTTGACTTGTGCTTTTTCTAATTTCTTGAAATAGGCCTGGAGTGCAATGTACTTTCCTCTTAGGAAATGCCTTTGCCGCATCCCATAGATTTTGGATTGTTGTATTTTCATTTTCATTTGTTTCCATATATTTTTAAATTTCTTCTCTCATTGCCTGATTGGCCCATTCATTCTTTAGTAGGGTGTTCTTTAACCTCCATGTTTTTGGAGGTTTTCCAGACTTCTTCCTGTGATTGATTTCAAGTTTCAAAGCATTATGATCTGAGAGTGTGCATGGTATGATCTCAATTCTTTTATATTTATTGAGGGCTGCTTTATGTCCCAGTATGTGATCTATCTTGGAGAATGTGCCATGCGCCCTTGGGAAGAAAGTGAATTCCCTGGCCTCAGGATGTAGGGTTCTAAATATATCTGTCAGATCTATCTGGTCCAATGTGTCTTTCAAGCCCATTGTTTCTTTAGTCATTTTCTGTCTGGTTGACCTATCCATTGGTGTAAGCGGAGTATTAAAGTCCCCTGCTATTAGCACATTCTTATCTATAAGATTGTTTCTGTTTGTGATTGTTCTAAATACTTAGGTGCTCCCGTATTCAGTGCATAGACATTTATGATTGTTAGTTCTTCCTGATGGATAGACCCTCTAATTATTATATAATGTCCTTCTTTGTCTCTTGTTATTGTCTTTAATTTAAAGTCCAGTTTGTCTGATATAAGTATAGCTACTCCGGCTTTCTTTTGATTTCCAGTAGCATGATAGATATTTCTCCATCCCCTTACTTTTAATCTGAAGGTATCTTCCAGTCTAAAATGAGTTTCTTGTAGACAGCAAATAGATGTATTTTGTTTTTTTATCCATTCTGCTACCCTATGTCTTTTGATTGGAGCATTCAGCCCGTTTACATTCAGTGTTATTATTGAAATATGTGGGTTTAGAGTCTTTGTGTCTTTTGTGGTATTCATGCTTGTGGTGGTGTCTCTGGTATCTTCGTTCCTTGCAACACTTCCCTCAGAATGTCCCCCTCAGGATTTCTTGTAGGGCTGGCTAAGTGGTGACAAATTCTTTCAATTTCTGTTTATTTGGTAAGACTTTTATCTCTCCTATTTTGAATGACAGGCTTCCTGGATAGAGGATTCTTGGCTGCATATTTTTTCTGTTCATCACATTGAAGATCTCCTGCCATTCCTTTCTGGCCTGCCAAGTTTCAGTAGATAGGTCTGTCACCACTCTGATAGGTTTCCCTTTGTATATTAGGGCCCTTTTCTCCCTAGCTGTTTTCAAAATTCTCTCTTTGTCCTTATATTTTGCCATTTTTACTATGACATGCCATTTTCATATGATATATGAATTTGAAGATCAATTCAAATTACGTCTTGGGGAGTTCTCTGTGCCTCTTGTATTTCAACGTTTACTTCCTTCCCCACGTTGGGGAAGTTCTCTGCTACAATTTGTTCCAGGACTCCTTCAGCACCTTTCCCTCTCTCTTCCTCTTCTGGGATTCCTATGATACAGATATTGTTGCGTTCGACCGTATCGCTGAGCTCTCGAACTCTTCTTTCATGTTGCTGGATCAGTTTGTCTCTTTTTTTCTCAGTTTCTTCTTTTTCTATAATGATGTCTTCTAAATCACTTATTCTCCTTTCTTCCTCTTCAATCCATGCATTGGACGCCTCCAATATATTATGTATCTCATTTATCGCATTTTTAAATTCTTCATGCCTATTTTTATTTTCCATTCTGTCTGTAGCCATAGTTTCTTTGATGTCCCCTATGTTTTTTTCAAGCCCAGCTATTAATTTTACCATTATTATTCTAAAATCTTGTTCAGTGATGCTGCTGATATCTGTTTTGAGCAGTTCATTAGCTGTCATTTCTTCTTGGAGTTTTCTTTGGAGGAGAGCTCTTTCGTTTCGTCATTTTGGTTAGCTTTCTATCTCTTGTTAGTTTTAAAGACTTGTTATGCTCTCTGCACCTGTGAGTGCTGCTGTACCCAAGAAGACCCTTTGACTGTCCAGGGTCTATCCTTTCAGAGACTGTTTTTTGAATGGTATCTCTTGATCTCTCTTGTTGAGACCTTGGTTATCTTATTTTCCTACTCGTAGTGATATTTGGGACTCTCCACCATGTGTACTTTGGTTCGTTTCTTGATGTAGCCCTGGAGAAGAAAACAGACAGACAAACACATAGGGAGCAGAGGTACACCTATGCACAGACAAATCCAACAAACACGCAACACGAGAGGGAAAACAAAAAATTAAGAGAAAAGACGGAGGAGGGAAGGTGAATAATAGAAAATTAAAAATACATTAAAAAGTCAAAAAGAAGAAAAGAAAAGGAAATAAAACCAATGGACAAAGAATGGTTTAAAGCATATAACCAGATTTCCCAGCTACAGTTAAATAGCCGGGTGTATGCAGTTCTGGTTGAAGAGCATAGAGAAAGAGAGAGAAGACAGGGCGGGGATGAGGCAAAATTGGAAATAGAATGAACAGACAGAAGGGATAAGAAGCTTTTTTCAAAGAGCTAAAGGGTGGAATATGGTTGGAGAGGTGAGGGAAGGATGCTGGTGATGCCCAGAGAAACTATATAGTCTAATTACTCCTGAGAGAAAGAGATGAAAGGGTAGGTAGGTGTAGAATTTACATCTTCAGAATGGACTAAATGTAACTGTTTAAGCAAGCCAGTGACCAGAATGAATCAGGTCAGTGTTCTGGAAAAAAGAGAAAAAAAAAAAAAAAAAGAAAAGAAAAGAGGAGGGCAGCTCTCTAGCAGTGATGGGCGTAGTTGGATCCAATGCATCAGTTGAGAGTTCTGCCTTGGCGGTTGTGAGAAGAGTGGCAGCGCTCCAGTCCCTTCTTGAACCAAGCACTGCACCTCACATATTTGGGTGTGTAAACTCCCCGTGCCGGGGGCGCAGCCAAAGTGGGTTGCGCTCTTTAACCCAGGCCAGGCCTAGTTTCCAAGTCCCAGTCCGCGCACCCCACTGAAATTGCCGTAGACACAACCTCGCAGGCGATCCCCTCAGGGCAATTCCAAGCCTCTTGCCTAGCCCTGGGGATTGAGCCAGAATCGCTGCTCCCTTCTTCTCCAGGTCGGGTTGGTGAGCAAGGACGGCGTTTGCCTGGGGGGTGCCTTGGGTCCGCTGGAGAGGGGGAAACCGGGTCCCTCTATGTCTCGTCACCCGAAACACGAACTTGCGGGCAAATCTCCCAGTTTTAGGCCCTTCGCCTCCCTTCTAGGGGCCAGCCAAGCCAGGAACACAAAAGAGCTGTCAGCGTGCGGCCCCTCCAGGACGAGTTGATGCGCGGGGATTCGGTGCATACTCCTTCTGTGCCCCGAGCAGAGGTTTTTCTGTTCCCCAGCAACAGGGGCCGTGTCTTGAGTAGTTTCGGCCTCTCTCTTTCCCCTCTCACTCCCCACAGAGGGGGATTGCCCCCATCCCTCTGAGTCTCTGATCCCGGCCCGATTTTATCTTCCCCAGGTTGCACTCACGTTAGAAGGCTTTCTCAGTGGATTCTGCATCTTTTTTCTCCCAATCTCCTGGATTCTGTAAGGTTTCCTATGGCTTCAGATCTTTTCCGTGTGAGATATGGGGGCGAGTGCAATGTACGGAGCTCCCTACTTCTCCGTCATCTTGCCCCCTCCCTCCGAGAGATTGCTGGGTTTTGCTTGTTGATAGCTGAAACCATCCTTTGTGGCTTTTCCATATGTTATTGCAAAGTTTGTCTTTTTTGTTGTGTGTGTTCATTGAAGTTTCCCTTCTGTTGTCTCCACAGCCATCCAGTGACGACAAAGATTTCCTTAAATGTGTGGCTCCCAAAAGAGAAAACTACATCCTATCTTTAAATTCTCTCATGACTGGGAGGCACTTGAGCCCATGGGAGTTGAAACAACCACCAACTTCTGTGTCTGCCGCCCACTCATCAAAAACAGCAGTCAGAATGCACAACCCTGACTTTTGTAGGATCAAGTCGTTCTTGCCTATTCCGGCTCCAACAAGCCACCCTAGGAACATGGGCTGCTGACCCTGTAGCTGCCTGTTTCAGGGATGAAAAATGGTATCCCCTTTCTCACTAAGGTTGCAATTGACAAAATTTACCAGCCTCCTCATCAAAGTCTCTGCCGGATGCTGCAAGTGTTCTGCATACTCTAGAGTTACCACTTAGCTGCTTCAGATGGTTTCCTGCCCATCCTGAGTATTGGTCCAGTGGAGGGATGGATTCCTGGCACTTCCTACTTCAACACCTTCCCTGATGTCACTACAGTGGATTTTTGTGTAGTCAACTTGTGTCCTGCAAACCTGCTAAATTTGTTTATTAGTTTTACTGGTTGTTTAATTAGTTTTTTAGGATTTTCTATATACAAGACCATGTCATCTACAAAGAGAGAGCTTTGCTTTTTCCTTTCCAGTCTGGACACTTGTTATTTCATTTTCTTCTGATTGTCCTAGCTGTGATTTTGAGTAAATATTGAATAAAAGTGTTGAGACAGGATATCCTTCTCTTGTTCCTGAACTTAGAGAAAAGCATTTAGTAATTTAACCATTAAGTGTGATGTTAGTTGTGGGTTTTTCATTGATATCCTTTATGAGGTTGAGTAAGTTCCCTTCTGTTACTTGTTTGTTGAGTATTTTTATTGTGAAAGAATATTGTGTTTTTTAAAGAATATTGCATTTTATCAAATGCTTTTTCTACATCTATTGAGATGACCATGTGGATTTTTGTTCTTTATCCTATTGATGTGATGTTTTATGTTAATTGATTTTCAGATGTTAAATCAGCCTTCTATTTCCTTTGGATATATGCCATTTGATCATGATGTATACTACTTCTTACTTATGAATGGGATTTGATTTGTTAATTCTGGCTTTTAGGGTTTTGTTGTCATTTGGGTTTTTGTAGTAGTCATGAAAGATACTTCTCTCTCTCTCTCTCTCTCTCTCTCTCTCTCTGTGTGTGTGTGTGTGTGTGTGTGACGTCTTTGTCCGTTTTGTTATCATGGTAATACTGGCCTCAGAATGAACTAGGAAGCATTCTCTGTGCCTCTAAACTTTGAAAGAGTTTGTGAAGGATTTGTATTAATTCTTCCTTTAAACATTTGTTAGAATTCATCAATAAAATCATCTGGTCCTGAGATTTTCTTCGTGGGAAGTTTTTTAGTACTGTCTCAATTTGCTTACTTATTATTGATCTATTCAGATCTGTTTCTTCTTGAGTAAGTATTGATGGTTTGTGTGTTTCTAAGAATTCATCCATTTCATCAAGGTAGATTTTTTTGGCTTAAAGTTGCTTCTCATGCTTCTTTTTAGTTCTGTAATGTTGACATTTTAGAGTCTCCTCTTCAACTTCTGATAATAGTAATTTATGACTTCTATTTTCTCCTTGGTCAGCCTAGTTAGAGTTTTATCAATTTGATTGATATTTTATTTTATTGGGGGGGCGTTGTTATAGTATTTTTTTTTACAAACAGTTTATTGTCAAGTTGATTTCCATATAACACCCAGTGCTCATCCCCACAAGTGCCCCCCTCCATGCCCATCTCCCCCTACCCCCCCACCCCACACCCATCAGACTCTTGAATGCTGAGAACAAACTGAGGACTGATTGATATTTTGAAAGAACCAGCTTTGGGCTCTCTTGATTTTTTCCACTGACTTCCTATTGTCAATTTTATTTGTTTCTGTGATTTTAATTATTTCTATTTCTTACTTTAGAAACTTTCTTTAGAAAGTTGCTATTCTTTCTTTGGTTTCCTAAATTGGAAGTTTACATTTTTTAAATCTTAGATCTTTCTTTTTTACTACTATATGTGTTTAGGGCCATGAATTCCCTTCTAAACACTGTTTTCGCTGAATTCCACAAATTTTGAAACTTTGTATTTTCATTTACTTCAAAATTCTAACCTTCTCTTGACATTTCTTTGCCCCTTTGTTATTTAAAAGTATGTGGTATAGGGGTGCGTGGGTGGCTCAGTCAGTTAAACAGCCGACTTTGGCTCAGGTCATGATCTCGTGGTCTGTGATTTCGAGCCCCATGTCGGGCTCTGTACTGACAGCTTGGAACCTGCTTTAGATTCTGTGTCTCCTTCTTCTCCCTGTCCCTCCCCCACTCAAGATCTGTCTCTCTCTATCTCAAAAAAAAAAAAAAAAACATTAAAGTATGTGGTTTTATCTCCCAACATTTTGGGATTTTTCCAGCTATCTTTCTGTTACTTATTTCTATAGTATTAAATTTGTTAAGATGTATTTTATGGCCCAGAATGTGATTTTTCTTAGTAAATCTACTCTGCCATTAACGGATGTCCCTTACCTGACATTTATGGTAATCACATTTTAAAAATTTCTCTGTGGTTTTAAGAACGAGCATATATCTCTTAACATTACAGTTTGTCTTATCTCTTCTCTATCTTTGATATATCTTTAAATTTTCAGTCAGTAGGTAGCCCTTGTTTTTTTTTTCTTACAATTTATTTGTAAAGGCACTCAATCCTTTAAGTTTCCCACATTCTGATTTTTATTGATTGTACTTAATACTATAGTTCAAACATGATTCTCTGTCCAATGGAATCAGAATATTGGTCAGTTCATTTTTTTTTTAATTTTAGAAAACTATTTATCGTATTATGTTCTTTCATTAGTAGTTATTGTCTGAGTGTATCTTTTTGTAGGACATCCTTAGGCTGGCTCTTGATTCTTTCCGATATGAGAATTTGCTCTCTGGTATAGCAAGATATTCTAGACACATCTTATATATTTCCTGCTCTTTAGTCATTCTTCCAAGAATCTCTAGTTTTATTTACTGGGAAGCAGTATTTTCACAGCATAGTCTAGACAGTGCGGCATGATACTTGCTTTTGGGTTCGTAATTATTGCTAGGATCTTTTAGTAGATAGATATACAAACATATTTAAGTAGTGTTTACTAGGTCTTTCCACTGTAAAGTTACCCCTTCCTCCCTCCTTTCCATAATAGACTCTATGGAAGCAAGTCACTAAAGAGCTCACATTTAGGGGGTGGGGGGTTCAGCTCCATATCCTCTAGGGGCCTCCTCTGGTTTTTTAAATAGTTGTGCTATACCTACAAGGTCAGAGCATATTGACAATAGGTAGTGTACTATACTCTCCCTTTTAACCCTCAATTAATATTAATTTCTAGAAAAACTGTATATTTAATGCTTACCGCCAGTCCTTATGTCCGTGTCTTTCTAGTCATTTTATTGCCTGAAACTCTCTCTCTAGTAGATTTCTCAAGAAGGCCTCAGTGAGGGGCACCTGGGAGGCTCAGTCGGTTAAGCATCAAACTCTTTATTTCCACTCAGGTCGTGATTTCATGGTTTGTGGGGTGGAGCCCTGTGTTGGGCCCTGCGCTGACAGTGTGGAACCTGCTCGAGATTCTCTCTCTCCCTCCCTCCCTTTCTCCCTTCCTCTCTCTCTCTCTATCCCCCTCATAAAAATAAACCTAAAAAAAATAGAAGGCCTCAGTGATACAACACTTTTTCAGTTCTAGTATATCACTAATGGTTTCTGCACACTTTTCACGGTTGACTGTCAGTTTGGCGTTAATAAAATTCTTGATTCGCATATAATTTACCTTTTTATTTTACAAAGAAGAAATAGAAACCTTACCCAAAAATTCTATATGCATTTTTTCATTGAAGCTAGCACACCAGTGTTTTTGAAAGTCTCACTTATGGGGAGACCAGGTGGCTTGGTCAGTTAAGCATAGGACTCATGGTTTCAGCTCATGTCATCATCTCGGGGGCGTGAGTTTGAGCCCAGAGTGGGGCTCTGCACTGACAGTGTGGAGCCTGCTTGGAGTTCTCTGCCTCACTCCCTCTCTGCCCCACCCCTGCTAGTGCTCTCGCTCTCTCAAAATAAATAAATAAACGTTTTAAAAAAATAATTTATAAGTCTCACTTATAAATTTAACTTTTACCATTTCAATAGCATGCAATTGGTGTTTTTAAGGCTCCATTCTGGTTTGTTTTTTTTTTTTTAAAGATTATTTATTTATGAATAATGGGGCAGAGAGAGAAAGCATCAGAGGATCCAAAGCAGGTTCTGTGCTGACAGCAGAGAGCCCTACGCAGAGCTCAAATCCGCAAATGTGAGATCACGACCTGAGCTGAAGTCAGACACTTAACCAACTGAGCCACCCAGGTGCCCTGCAATTGGTATTTTTAAAGCACTGTCGGGGATTTGGGGTAGCAGGTTACTGCAGTTACTGCGTTCAGGGCATGAATCATTCCTGCTTTCTCTTCTCATTACATCTATCCATTCTCCTAGTTAGTTTTCCAACCTGTGCAACAAATTACCACAAAGTTAGCAGGTTACAACAGCATCTATCATTTCATCATCACTCCATGCTTCAGGAGTCCAGTATAACGTAACTACAGCCTTGATCAGGGTCTCACAAGGCTACAGTCATGGTACCAGCCAGGGCTGCAGGCTCATCTGAATCCTCCTCCAGCCTCACAGGTTGTTAGCAGAATGGAACTCAAGAGGGCTGCCGTTTCAAGGCCCAAGGAGTGCTTTTCTATCTGTACAACATCAAAGGGAAGGTGGGTGTAGTTACCACAAAGGACCGCAGAATCAGAGCAAGCAGAATAGTCTGACTCACACAGACCCATGGCACTAGCCGGTTAATCATGGTGTTCCTAGAAATGAAATAGGAAGCCGACGAAATTCTTACTTGATGTGTGTAAGCAGAAAAATTCTAGGTCAAGTGAACAAAAGTCTAACAAATCATAAAATAGAGTCATCGTCCCTCAATCAATTCCCAGACTTGAGCCAGTTCACAGACCAGGAACCCCTTGAATGAGCTGGGAGAACGGGTCCCCTTGAAGAAGGACCCCAGTATTCTACCAAAATCTATACTCTTAATCTTTCCCCCAGCCTTCCCCAAAAGGACCTTTACCAGGATAACTGAGCAATGGGTAAAAGGAAACGATCAGACCACCCATGGATTACTGGACACTGGCTGTGAACAAGCATTGACTCCAGGAGGCCGAAAGCATCACTGTGGCCCCCTGGTCAGAGTAGGGGCTCAAGGATCAATGGAGTTTTAACTCAGGTCCATTTCACTGTGGGCCTACTGGGTCCCCAACCCCACGTTGTGGTTATTTCCCAGTCCAGAATACATAAATGGAGCAGACGTACCTAGCAGCTGGCAGAATCGCCATATTTGTCCCCCAGCCTGTGGAGTGAGGGCTACGAGAGTGGGAGAAGCCACGTGGAAACCATTAGAACTGTGCATACCTAGGAGGATAGCACATCAGAAGCATTCAGGGGCGCCTGGTGGCCCAGTCGGTTAAATGTCCAATTCCCGATTTCAGCTCAGGTCATGATCTCACGGTTCACGAGATCGAGCCCCCCCGCCCCCTCGGGCTCTGTGCTCACAGCGCAGAACCTGCTTGGGATTTTCTCTCTCTCTCTCTCTCTCTCTCTCTCTCTCTGCTCTTCCCCCACTCGCATTCTCTCTCAAAATAAATAAGGATTTAAAAAATATTTTTTTAAGAACTCCAGCCTTCCCAGCGGTACTGCCGAGATTAGTGCAAGGACGTGAAGTGGTGGTGACTCCCACGTCATCCTCACCCCCATAAAGCTCTCCCATGTGACCCACGCAGAAGACGGATGGGACCTTGGAAACACTATCAGATTGTCACAAGGTAGCAGGGGGACTCAGAGGAAGCTGCTGCACCAGCTGTGGCCTCGCTGCTTGAGCAAATCAACATCCCCTGGTGCCCGGCGTGCAGCTATCGATCTGGCAAATTCCATTTTCTCCACACCTGCCCGTAAGGCCCAGCAGAGCAGAGCAGTTTGCTTTCAGATGGCAAGGCCAGCAGGACACCTTCACTGTCCTTTATCAGGAGGAAATCAACTCTCCAACCACTTTGGATTTTGGAGGCAACGCACTCCTCATCTGGGTGTGTTACTCTGGCCCATTTACCAAGTGACCCAAAATGCTGCTAGTTTTTAGTGGGGCCCAGAGCAAGAGAAGGTTCTGCAACATTCCAGGCTGCTGTACAAGCTGCTCTGCCGCGTGGGCCACGTGGCAGTCCTGGAAGTGTCAGTGGCACGTAGGAATGCTGTCTGGAGCTTTCCACAGGCCCCTGCAGATTTACTGCATTGCAAGTATTTAGGATTTTGGAGCAAGGCCCTGGCATCCTCTGCAAATAGCTGCTCTCCCTTTGAGACATTGCTCTTGGCCCGCTACTGGCCCCTAGAAGACACTGAATGCTTGGCTGTGGGCCATCAGATTCCATAGGACCTCAGCTGCTTATCATGAACTGGGTGTTATCTGACCCACCAAGCCACAACGTTGGGCATGCACAACCACACTCCAGCATCAAATGAAAAGTGGTATATATGTGACCAAACCTGGGCCGGCCCTGAAGGCGCCAGTAAATTACATGAGGAAGCAGCCCAAATGGCCATGCTCTCCGCTCCCACCACACGGCCTTCTCCCTTCTATACTGCACCTGTCACCTCATGGGGAGTTTTTTGTGATCAGTTGACGAAGGAAGGAGAGACTCAGGCCTGGTTTACAGATGGTTCTGCATGGTATGTAAGCACCACAGAAAGCGGATGGCCGTAGCCATGCGGCCCCTTTCTGGGACCTCCCTCAAGAACAGCGGTGAAAGAAAATCCTCCTAGTGAGCAGAACTTCAGGCAGTGTGCCGCTTGTCCACTTTGCTTGGAAGGAGAAGTGGCAAGATGGTCAATTGTATACTGATTTGTGGCTGAGCCAATGATTTGCTTTCATGATCAAGGACTTGGAATGAGATTGGAAAATTGGTGAACAAAGAAATTTGGGAAAGAGGCATTTGAATAGACCTCTTGGGTAAAAAAAAAATGAGTATATTTTCAACCTATGTTCACCAAATGATGACCTTAGCAGAGGAGGATGTTAATAATTAAGTGGATAGAATGACCCATTCTGTGGACATCAGTCAGCCTTTCTCCAGCCAGCCCTAGCATCGCCTAACTGGCTCATAAACAAAGAGGCCATGAGGGCAGAAGTGGTTATGCATCGGCTCAACAAATGGCCTTCCACTCATCAAGGCTGACCTGGCTATGGCCACTACTGAGTGTCCAATATGCCAGCAGCAGGGACCAACAATGAGCCCCCAATATGGCACCAGTCCCCCAGGTGATCAGCCAGCTACCTGGTGGTAAGTTGATTACATTGGACTGTCTCCATCATGGAGGGGACAGTGTTTTGTTCTTACTGAAATAGGCACTTCCTCTGGATATGGATTCACCTTCCCTGCATGCAGTGATTTTGCCAAAACGACCATCCATAGAATTACAGAATGTCTTATCCACCATCATGGTATTCCACACAGCATTGCTGCAGTTCAAAGAATTCACTTCACAGCAAAAGAAGTGAAGCAATGGGCTCCTGCTCATAGAATTCACTGTCTTGCCATGTATCCACCATTCTGAAGCAGCTGGCTTTTAAAGACTCAGTTACAAACAGCCCCAGCTTGGTGGCAATACCTTGCAGTGCTGGGGCAAGGTTCTCCATAGCTCTGTATGTGCTAAAAACAGCAACTAGTATGTAGTGCTATTCCTTTCATAGTCAGGATTCAAGAATCAAGAGGCAGAAATGGGAGTGGAACCACTCACTATTACCCATAGCAATCCACGAGCAAAATGTTTGCTTCCTACTCCTGTGACTTTATGCTCTGCTGGCCTAGAGGTCTTAGCTCCAAAAGAAGGGGAACTTCCTCCAAGAGACACAGCAATGATTCCATTGAACTGGAAGTTAAGACTTCCGCCCAGCCACTTTGGGATCCTCATGCCTCTGAATCAACAGACAAGGAAGGGAGTGACTGGGGAGGTGGGTCCTGACTACCACGGGGAAATTGGACTGCTACCTGATGGAAAGAAAGAAGA
Organism: Hyaena hyaena; assembly: GCF_003009895.1. Lineage (NCBI taxonomy): Eukaryota > Metazoa > Chordata > Mammalia > Carnivora > Hyaenidae > Hyaena > Hyaena hyaena. Next base: position 855,547 of record NW_024081074.1, on the reverse strand, counting down.
GCATGTCTGGAGTACAGGACACCCCTCAGGCCATCTCTTAGAAGTTCCATGTCTCATGATTAAGGTCGATGGAAAACTGCAGCAACCAAATCCAGGCAGGCCTAGTAATGACCCAGACCCTACAGAAATGAAAGTTTGAGTCATCCCACCAGGTAAAGAACCACAACCAGCTGATGTACTTGCTGAAGACAAAGTGAATACAAAATGCTTAGTAGAAGAAGGTGTTTATAAATACCAGCTGTGACTGCATGGCCGGTTACAGAAACGAGGATGGTAATTGCTATGATATTTCCTTTTCATTTTGTATTGAATACACTTGTGTTTATTTTTTTATTAAAAAAATTTTTTAATGTTTTATTTATTTCTGAGAGAGAGAGAGCGAGACAGCGTGAGCAGGGGAGGGTCAGAGAGAGAGGGAGACACAGAAGGAAGCAGGCTCCAGGCTCTGAGCTGTCAGGACAGAGTCCAGCGCAGAGCTCAAATCCATGAACCGTAAGATCGTGACCCGAGCTGAAGTCAGATGCTTAACCAACTGAGCCACCCAGGCGCCCCAACTTGTGTTTAGAATATACATATATTAAGAAAATATCTTTGTTTTCTTTCCTCTCTTATTCTCTCATGTAACATGAGATATACTGACTTTATATCATGGTGCTCAGTACTGTTAATTTTAAATCATGTTATTTGAGCTTCAGAATTTCAAGGAGAGGAGCAAACATCACTTGGGGACTTGACTTCCTCTTCCGGGAAAGGGGTTAGCAGGTTTGGGGTTGTATACAAGATAGTAGTATCACGTTAAGGGGAACGATAATCTTGTTACTATCTTTCTTTAGAGATTAAGTATGGCTTAAGGGGATGTGTATGGCTGATAAGGGGTGGACTTGTGATGGTTAATTTATGTGTCAACTTGACTGGGCTAAGGAATGCCCAAATAGCTGGCAAACATTTCTGATTGTGTCTATTATAAGAGTATTTCTGGAAGAGATTATCATGTGATTCAGTAGAGTTCTGTCCTCACTAACGTGGGCATATACTACCCAATCCACTAAGGGCCCACATAGAACAAAAAGTCAACAGAAGGGTGAATTCACTCTCCTTCTTGAGCTGGGCCATCTTTTCCTGCCCTTGGACGTTGGCCTGGTTTTTGGAACGTCAGACTGTGGAACTTACACCAGCAGCCCCCTGGTTCCCAAGCCTTTGGCTTCAGACTAAATTATGCCTCCAGCTTTCCTGCAGATGGCAGTGTGTGGGACTTCTTGGCCTCCATAACTACGTGACCAAATTCCTACAATAATCTCCTCACATAAATGAATGGATGGGTAGATAGATAGATAGATAGATAGATAGATAGATAGATATTGGCCTCCTATTGTATATGTATATATGTATGTGTATATGTATTATAAATAATACATATAAAACATACCAGTATATCTCCTATTGGCTCTACTTCACTGGAGACCCCTAATATGTAGTTTCCACTATTCAAGTCAGCAGGCACCACTAGGACACTGATCAGGGTCTCACAGGTTGCAATCACAGTCTCAGCTAGGGCTGGGAGCTCGTCTGAGTCCTCTTCCAGGCTCACAGGTTTGGGGCAGAATTCATTTCCTGTTGAATGAATGATTGGCCTTTTCAAGGCCCAAAGGAGTGCTTTTCTGGCTTCAGATTCCTCATTTCTGGGAAAGCCTCTTTGAAGGGCTCAACTGATTGGGTCAGAACCATCCAGGTTAATCTCCCTTTTAACTCACTTAAACCTGACCCATTATAGACCTTAATTACAACTGCAGAATCCTTTCAGCTTTGCCATATGATGAACCCATGTCAAAAAAGCAAAGCCCCATCATATCCACATTCCCCCCAACATTCAGAGTGTAGGTTATAAAGACCATGGACACCAAGGGGCAGGAATCTTGTGGGTCATCTTCGATTTCTATTTGCTGCATGTGGATTTAAGAACAGCTGTTTTTAGGGGCGCCTGGGTGGCTTAGTCGGTTAAGCGTCCGACTTTCGCTTAGGTCATGATCTCGCGGTTCGTGGGTTCGAGCCCCGCGTCGGGCTCTGTGCTGACTGCCAGCTCAGAGCCTGGAGCCTGTTTCAGTCTGTGACTCCCTCTCTCGCTGACCCTCCCCTGCTCACGCTGTCTCTCTCTCTCTACTAGAAATAAATAAAAACATAAAAAAAAAAAAAATTTAAAAAAAAAAAAAAAAAAAAAAAGAACAGCTGTTTTTAGGTATGTAACACAATTGCCTTTTGGAAAAATTGCTGCTTTCTCTTCTGACATCATCATCATTGTCATCATCATCATCATTATGCTTTGAATTTCTGATGTGAACAAGGCCTAGAGCTAAGTCTGAGGACAGACAAGCAAAGCACGGTTTGTATTTTTCTGGCTGTTTTATTGTAGTCTGTGTACATAAAACAGAAAGGTGGCAGTAGACAGCAGATGTGCTATGTGGTAAGCCAGAAGTATAAAATAAAAGTGCTTTCAGGGTTTAGAGAAGGAAATGATCACAGGAGAGAAGTGACAGAGGGGGTTAGCACTGAACTGGGTCTTGAAATTGAATTGAACAAACACTTATGAAGCCCTGTGTGCCACGATCGGGACAGAAAGATGAATCAGACAGTCTCTGCCTTCCAGGGATGTATGACCTGGTGGGAGAAACAAACACTGAACCACACAAGTGTAGCCAGATTAAAAAGTTGGTGTATTGGAGATAGAATTACAGAGGGGAGAAATCCCATAAATTTTAAAGGATAAATGGGAGTCTGCCAGGTAACTGAAGATCGAAATATCTTTGCAGAAAAAGGGAAAGACAAGAAATGACAAGGCAGAGTGAGGGGGAAGAACGAAGGAAAGAGAGACAAATGTGCCAGAGACCAAGTCCTGGGGCCTTGTAAGTCCTGCTACATAATTGTGACATAACTGTGAGAGGCCTAAGAATACATTAAGGGTCTCAGAGAGGACCTGGAGGTCACTAATGACGCCAACAAGGATTTCTCTTCCTGCATTTATTCAAGTAGCCTGGGTGAGCTCATTAACATCCTGAAGTCTCAATTTCCACATGTGTCAAATTGAGATAATAGTGCCTATTTCTGAGGTGTTAATGAGATGGTTAAATGGGACATTCTATGCAAAGCCTTTAACACAGCAACACAGAGCCAGGCATTCAAACAGTGATGAATATTTATGAATATTTGCTGCTTTCACCAGTGGTGAGGAGTCTCTAGATCAGAAATGAGTAAAGTGTTAAAGCGTAGGGGAAATGGGTGTAGGTGCCCAAAATTTCCAGTTATAAATGAGTCTTGGGGATGTCATGTCCAGCATGGTGACTACCGTTAACACTGTATTGTATAGTTGCTAAGAGAGCAGATCTTAAAAGTTCTCATCACAAGGGAGAAAATGTAGAACTACGTGAGGTGATGGATTTAACTAGACTTACTGTGCTTATGAGTTTGTAACATATGCATATATCAAACCATTATGCTGTACCCCCCAAACTAACACAATTTTATTTGTCAATTATATCTCGATAAAGCTGGGAAAAAAGATTAGTAAAGTGCAACATTGTAGTGATCTTAAAGAATGAAATTTCTTTGAAAGGCATTTAAAGGTGTTTGAAAAATTTAAGATGATGAATTTTTGAAGTCATGACTTTACTTTTATATAAAAATGATACATTCTCATTATTTTTTAAATTAACCCACGCAGAGAGATATAAAGAAGAAATTAGTAAATCCACCCAAACTCTACTATTTAGGAAAAAATTAGTGTTAACATTCGGTGATTATATTTCTAGACATTACAATAAGAAGATAATTGAGATGAAAAGCAGATAACACTTTTAAAGAATGGATTGCACTACGCAAACTATTTTTTATATGAACAGCATTAAACTTTATTTTGCTTAAATTTAAAGATAAAAAACTAAAATGGAATCGAGGGAATTACTGAATTTTAGTACAAGAGGTGTTAATTCGTTTTGGGGGCTGCCCTTCAAGGGAGAGCAGAATATAAGACAGTCACTTTGGCATGTGGATTCTTCTGAGCTAAAGTCGGGAAGACCTCTTTACCTCTCCTTTAACTGCCTAGAAGAATTGAGATGGAGGGTGTGGTTCAGGAAGAAGACTGTCACCAGAAATAACTACAAAGAATATGGGATAGGCACGGTAAACTGGGTGGGGGAAGCTAACAGGGCCTGGAGATCAAATTCCTCAGTGTCCCACCATCTCCCAAAACATGGCAAACATTTGTTTACCAAACATTTGTTCTTCCCATCTTCCCATAAACTGTCTTCCCCCCCTCCCTTTGAAGTCCCAGATCCCTACCCCTTCTCCTCTGCTCAGGATGGCATATAACCCCCAGTTGCCAGACTGCCTGAGAGGATCCTATTCTTATGAGGCTCCTGTACATATATAATTAGATTAGTTTTTCTCTTGTTAGTTTATCTCATGTCAATTTAGTTATTAAGCCAGCAAAGAAACTGGAAGGGAGGAAAGAGAAATTTCCCTTCCCTACACTCTTCTAGTATACAGACAAACCTTATTTTATTGCACTTAGCTTTTTTTTTTTTAATGTGTATTTATATTTGAGGGGGGGAAGAGGGGAGAGGGAGCAAAAGTGGAGAGGGGCAGAGAAAGAAGGAGACACAGAATCCAAAGCAGGCTCCAGGCTCTGAGCTAGCTGTCAGTACAGAGCCCAATGCGGGGCTTGAACCCACGAACTGCGAGATCATGACCTGAGCCGAAGTCGGACGCTCAACCGACTGAGCCAGCCAGGCGCCCCTATTGTATTTAGCTTTATTGTGCTTCACGTATACTGTGTTTTTTTTTACAAATTGAAGGGATTTTACAACCTTGTGTGGAGCAAGTCTATTAGCTCCATTTTTCCAAAAGCATCTTCTCACTTCGGTTTCTGTGTTTGTTCACATTTTGTTAATGCTTGCAATATCTCAAACCTTTTCACTGTTATATTTGTCATGGTGATCCGTGATCTTTGTTGTTACTATTGTAGTTGTTTTGTGGTCCCATGAACATGCCCATATAAGACAAGATGGCAGACTTAATACATAAATGTTGTATGTGTTCTGATTACTCCATCAACCACTATCTCCTGTCTGTTTCCTTCCTCACTATTCCCTGAGACAAAACAATATTGAAATTGGGACAACTAACCCTACAATGGTCTCTAAATGTTCAAATGAAGAGTCACACATGTCTCACTTGAAATCAGAAGCTAGAAATGATCAAGCTTAGTGAGGAAGGCATGTCAGAAGCCTGTACAGGCCAAAACCTAAGCCTCTTCTACCAAAGTCAGCCAAGATGTGAATGCAAAGAAAAAGTTCTTGAAGGAAATTAAAAGTGTGACTAAAACGAACACATGAATAATGAAAAAGCAAAACCAGCCTTGGGGCACCTGTGTGGCTCAGTCCCACTTGGGCTCAGGTCATGATCTCATGGTTCATGGGTTCGAGCCCCACATCAGACTCTGTGCTGACAGCTCAGAGCCTGGAGCCTGCTTCAGATTCTGTGTCTCCCTCTCTCTCCATCCTTCCCCTGCTTATGCTCTGTCTCTTCTCTCAAAAATAAACAAATATTTTTTAAAAAGTTTTTTTAAAAAGTGGATCTTGAAGATGGGACTGAATTGCTGCAATCTGATAAAACTTGAACAGATGAGAAGTTGCTTCTATGGATGAGCAAAGAAAGTGGTTTCCTGAGACGGAATCTATTCCTAGTGAAGGTGCTGGGAAGAGTGTTGAGTTGACAACAAAGGACTTAACATCAGCGGCAGGGGTTGAGAGGATGGACTTCCATTTTGAAAGAAGTTCTAGGGGTGCCTGGGTGGCTCAGCCATTAAACGTCCAACTTTGGCTCAGGTCATGATCTCATGGTTGTGGGTTCGAGCCCCGTGTCAGGCTCTGTGCTGACAACTAGCTCAGAGCCTGGAGCCTGCTTCAGATTCTGTGTCTCCTTCTCTCTCTGATCCTCCCCTGCTCACACTGTCTCTCTGTCAGAAATAAATAAAACATTTTAAAATTTTTTTTAAAAAAAGAAAGAAGTTCTACTGTGGGTAAAAGGTTATTGAACAACATCACACACTACAGAGAAATCATTTGTGAAAGGAAGTGTGGATCAATGCCACAGCCTTCACTGTGGTCTTACTTTAACAAATTGCCACAGCCACCCCACCTTCAGCAACCACCACCCAGGTCAGCAGGCACCAACACTGAGGCAAGGCCCTCCATCCCCAAAAAGATTACGACTAAGGGAAAGCTTAGATAATAGTTTGCATTTTTTTTAGCAATTGACTATTTTTAAGTTATGTACATTGTTTTTTACACATACTGCTATTTCACACTTAATAGACTAGAGTATGGTGTAAACATAACTTTTATATGCACCGGGAAGCCAAACAACTGCATTGACTTGCATTTTAGAATATTTACTTTATTGTGGTGGTCCAGAATCAAGTCCACAATATCTCCAAGATATGCCTATATTGCATAGTTTTCCCTGAAGTGAACATACATAAATTTTTTTAAATGTACATTTATTTACTTATGTGATCTTTATACCCAACATAGAGCTCAAACTCATGACCCCAAGATCAAGACCTGAGCCACCCAGGCATCCCTGTAGTGAAAATAATTTTTTTTAAATATATTTACACGATTACTTTTTTAAATGTTTGTTTTATTATTTATTTTGAGAGATAGAGCGTGCACATAAGTATGCACTGGCAGGGGAGGGTCAGAGAGAGAATCTCAAGCAGGCATCGTGCTGTCAGCATGGAGCCCAACATGGAGCCCGACTCAAACTCACACTGTGAGATCATGATCTGAGCCAGAATCGAGAGTCCATCACTTAATCAACTGAACCACCCAAGCACCCCTGCAGTGAACATACTTTAAATTGCATGTCGAAGAGACAGGCGCGAGAAAAAAGTGATCTAGGACAATTACCATAAAGACCCTAGTTGGCACGCCTGGCTGGCTCGGTAGAGTGTGCAACTCTTGATCTGGGGGTTGTAGTTTCAGGCCCCACATGAAGTGTAGGAATTACTTAAAAATAAAATCTTAACAACACAAAAAATAGACCCTACTTGGTTACATTTTTGAACTTCAAAGATAAATATTTTTTCAGACAACTAAGCAAAAAGAGCAAGCATCTGTGCAAAGACAATTCCATGGGGAAAGAATAGTCTTTTCAAAATGACACAGGGCAAATATCCACATGCATGATATCCACATGCAAAACAATGGTTTGGGATCCTCACTTCATACTATATGCAAAAAATGGATCCAAAAGGTGGAAAAACCCATATGTAAGAGCTAAAATTATAGAACTCTGAGAAGAAAACAGTATATCAAGGAAGACAATAATTTCTTAGATGTAAATCCAAGCATAAGTGACAAGAGAGAAAAATAAGTTAGACTTGATCTGAATTTAAAACTTTTGTGGGGTGCATGGGTGGCTCAGTCGTTTAAGCATCCAACTTCAACTCAGATCATGATCTCATGGTTCATGAGTTTGAGTCCCATGGCAGGCTCTGTGAGTCCCTTGGCAGGCTCTGTGCTTGTCAGCGTGGAGCCTGCTTTGGGTCCTCTGTCCCCTCTCTCTGCCCATCCCCTATTCTCTCCCTTTCTCTTTCAAAAATAAAATAAAAATATTTAAAAAATTTTTTAATTTAAAACTTTTGTGCTTCCCAATGTTTATAGCAGCACTACTGACAAAAGCCAAAGTATGGAAAGAGCCCAAAAGTCCATCAACAGATGGATAAAGAAATATATATATATATATAATGGAGTATTACTCAATGATCAAAAAGAATGAAATCTTACTATTTGCAGCAACATGGATGAAACTACAGTGTATTATGCTAAGCAAAATTAGTCAGAGAAAGACAAATATCATATGACTTCACTCATAGATGGAATTTAAGATACAAAACAGATGAACAGAAAGGAAATGAAGCAAAAATAATACAAAAACAGGGAGAGGACAAAATATAAGAGACTCTTAAATATAGAAAACAGAGGGTTGCTGGAGGGGTTGTGGATGGGGGGAAGGATGAGCTAAAGGGGCAAGTGGCATTAAGGAAGACTTGTTGGGATAAGCACTGAGTGTTATCTGTAGGGGATGTATCATTGGATTCTACTCCTGAAATCATTATTGCACTATATGATAATTAATTTGGATTAAATTTTAAAAAGAAATTTAAAAACAGAAAGAAATAGAGGCACCTTGGTGACTCAGTTAAGCATCCAACTTCAGCTCAGGTCATTATTTCACAGCTTGTGAGTTTGAGCCCCGTGTCGGCCTCTGTGCTGACTGCTCAGAGCCTGAGGCCTGCTTTATATTCTGTGTCTCCCTCTCTCTCTCTGCCCCTCCCCTGCTCGTGCTGTGTCTCTTTTTATCTCTCAAAAATAATAAACATTAAAAAATAAATAAAAATTATTTTAAAAAAAGACTTCTGTGCTTCAAATGACATCATCAAAAAAGTGAAAAGGTAATCTACAGAATGGGAGAATATATTTGTAAATCTTGTATCTGCTAAAGACTTCTATCTTGAATATTTAAAGAACTCTTGCTACTCAATAGTAAGACAAATAACCCAATTTTTCAAGGATTTTAAGAGCCAATGATTTGAATAAACATTTATTCAAAGAAGATATGAAAATGGCCAGTAAATGCATGAAAAGATGCTTCACATCATTAGTTATGCAAATAAACAAAAGAAGACACCAGTTGGCATTACTATGATAACAGCATTGCTCACAGTGTGGAGACCCTGGAACCCTCACACACTGTGAGCTGGAATGGGAGATGGTGCAGACACTGGAAAACAAGCAGTTCATCAGAGTGTTAACAGTGTTACCATGTGACCCAGCAATTCTGCTCCTCAGCATATACCCAAAAGAATGGAAACATATGTACACACAAAAACTTGAACATGAACATGCATAATAGCCTAAAAGTGGACACAACCCAGATATCCATCAGCTGATGATTGTATTAACAAAATGTGATATATCTGTGCATACAGAGGAATATTACTTGACCATAAAATAGGATGAAGTACTGATACCTGCTGGGACATGGATGAACCTAGAGCAGAAGACACAAAAGACCAAACATTGCATGTTTCCATATATATATACACGAAATGTCCAGAATAGCCAAATTTATAGATCAATGGTCACCAGGGGCTGGAGGGAGGAGAGAATGGGGAGCTCCAAAGAGGAGCGATAAAAATCTTCTAGAATATGGTGATGGTTGCAAAACTCAAACACCCATTAAGTTGCACATTTAACGTTTTTTTAATTTTTAATGTTTTTCTTTATTTCTGAGAGAGAGAGACAGCATGAGCAGGGGAGGATCAGAGAGAGATGGAGATACAGAATCTGAAGCAGGCTCCAGGCTCTGAGCTAGCTGTCAGCACAGAGCCCGACGCAGGGCTCAAACCCAGGAGCAGTGAGATCATGACCTGAGCCAAAGTCAGAAGATGCTTAACCAACTGAGCCACCCAGGCGCCCCAAGTTGCACATTTTTAACAGGTGAATTTTATGGCATATAAATTATATCTCTGTAAAGCTACTTTCTTTTTTAAGAAAAGGTTTCTTTGAGGCACCTGGGTGGCTCAGTCAGTTAAGTGTCTGACTCTTGATTCCAGCCCAGGTCATGATCTCACGGTTCATGGGATTGAGCCCCACTTCGGGCTCTGCATTGTCAGCAGAATCGACTTGGGATCCTCTCTCTCCCTCCCTCTGCCCCTCCCCTGCTGGTGTGTGCTGGTGCTCTTTTTTCCTCTCTCTCTCAAAATAAATAATAAACATCAAGAAGATCTTTTTCAAGAGGTCAAAATATAAGACTCACCTGACTTCTCTCTGCCAAATTCAATGACTATAGTGCAATGTCTAAATTTTAAGGGAAAGATTGACCTATTTTGTTATAGGAACAAAAATTTTAAAATGTCAGTGGCTTGGGGTGCCTGGGTGGCTCCATCGGTTGGGTGTCTGGCTCTTGACTTCGGCTCAGGTCATGATCTCACAGTCCATGGGTTTGAGCCCTGCTTCGGGCTCTGCACTGACAGTGTGGAGCCTGCTTGGGATCCTCTCTCTTCTTCTCTCTTTGCCCACTTGTGTGCTCTGTTTTTCTTTCTCGCAAATAAATAAACTTAAAAAAAAGTGTTTATGGGCGCCTGGGTGGCTTAGTCGGTTAAGCGTCCGACTTTCGCTTAGGTCATGATCTCGCGGTTCGTGGGTTCGAGCCCCGCGTCGGGCCCTGTGCTGACTGCCAGCTCAGAGCCTGGAGCCTGTTTCAGTCTGTGACTCCCTCTCTCTCTGACCCTCCCCTGCTCACGCTGTCTCTCTCTCTCTCCTAGAAATAAATAAAACATTAAAAAAAAAAAGTGTTTAAAATATCAGTGGCCCAACAGCACCACTTTATTCCTTGCTTAAGTTACATATGTAAGACCAATTGTCCCAGATCTCTGTGCTGCACACTTGCTTTGAGACCCAGGATGACAGAGCTTTACCATCTTGCGGCTGGAAACACCTGGACCCTCACTGTCAACACCCCAGAGGAATAGACTGCTGGAGGGGGATCCCCAGGTAATAAAATGCTTCAGCCCAGAAGTGAGACCTGTCACTTCAACTCACACCCCTTTGGCTATAGCCCATTTGACCTACGGCCCATTGCCCTCCCTGTCTTCCTGCAAGAAGACAAGAAAACGTAACATTTAGTGTCCTCCCGCGGGAAAAGAGGACTGGGTGTGGACAAGCTCTAGAAGGGTCAACCACGGCACAGGACGGGACTGTGGCCAGTCAGGTCTGTCTCCCCTGAACTTGCAGTGAGTCCCTAAGATTCACAGGGTCCGGAATGATAGTAAGTCTTCCTCCACTAGTCACGGCGGAAATAGCCCCCGCCCCCGGAGTGCTCACACCAGCCTCACTTGCCCGAGGGGCAGCTTCCAGACCCCGGACTGCCTGTGGCAGCCTTGCTGTGTCCTCTCAGGACCTGTGGTGAGGCTCCGTTTTGACTGTGGTTTTCCTGCCGGCCTGGGAACTAAGCTGCTTCATCAGCTCTCCAAGAAGTCCAGGGTTTTCCATAAATTCTTCATCTCCTTAAAGCAGCCAAAGTGGGTTTTTGTCACCTAAAACTGAAAACCTTTCCTGATGGATCAGGGACTGCTATGCATAGAGCAGTGAGGACAGTCACATGACGGGGGAACCTACCCATCCTCATTAACTCCTTCTGTGCTTATGGATGAGACTTCGGATAGAAAAGCCAGATTTGTGGGTGAGGCACAAAGGAATGCCTCCTGGGGCGCCTGGGGGGCTGAGTCAGTTGGACGTCCTACTCTTGATTTTGGCTCAGGTCATGACCTCACAGTTTTGTGGGACTGAGCCCGGAGTCGGGCTCTGTGCTGACAGTGCAGAGCCTGGTTGGGATTCTCTCTCTCCCTCTCTCTCTCTCTCTGACCCTCCCCTGCTCGGGCTCTCTCTCTGTCTCTCTTTCTCTCAAAATAAATAAAACTTAAAAAAAAAAAAAGGAAGCACAAATTTCTCTATGTTGCTTGTTCACAGGCCCACTTACTTTCAAAGAGCAGGTAAAATGGGGCACCTGGGTAGCTCAGTAGGTTAAGCGTCCAACTTCAGCTCAGGTCATGATCTTAACAGTTAGTGAGTTTGAGCCCTACGTCTGACAGTTCAGAGCCTGGAGCCTGCTTTGGATTTTTTGTCTCCCTCTCTCTCTGCACCCCCCTGCTCACGCTCTGTCTCTCTCTCTCTCAAAATAAATAAACATTAAAAAAAATTTTTTTCAAAAGGAGGCACCTGCCAAACATTAAAAAAAAGAGAGAGAGAGAGAGCAGGTAAACACAGGCAGAATGCAGGCCAGTACTCCAATGGCCCTTCCTTTACAGCACATTTGTCTGGCTATCAGCTTTAGATGCATCTACTCATCTTGGTCGTGGATGTATGTGTTCTTTAAGTGTACAATATGGACCCTGGATATCAAGAAAACTATAATGTGTAGCCTTTTAGCTCTTGCAGAACTAAGGTGACATGAGAGAGAGTAGAGACTGCAGGAGCTGAGGCCCCTCCTCACCTCCGATGGGTAAGTAAACACTGGGACATGTTGTTGATGTGGAGCTCTGCTTGTGTCATATCTGGGTTGTGGTACAGCCCGAGTAGGTGACAGTGATCATTGCCATGACTGTTGAAACACTTTTAAAATCATGTTTCCACAAGCACTTAATTGTATGGCTTTGTCTCCTAAAATTCACAGTGCAGCTAAGAGGCATCTTAATTTGCACTGATAAGACCTTCCTGCAGGGTTTCCTGAAATGTCCAAGCTGAGACGGAGGCACAAGACGCCAGGACTGACTCTTGTTGGCAGTTAATAGACAGGAAAAGCTTCCATAAAACATAAAATTGCCATTAGCTTAATTTTTTTTAAGGCCACCCAGGAAGGCTGTATTTGGCACCACTTCTTGGCTCAGTCATCACCAGCAACAAGCTCAATGCGAGCACAGGCAGCTGGAGCTGTAGAGATTTCCTTGAAGGTCAATTGCAAACCGCGTTTCTTAGAAAGTTTACCTCTCTAGAGCAACATTGAAAGCTTTAGCCTACAGATGCTTAGGGGTTAATGGCCATTGGAGAACCTGTATTTGAAGCTGCCTGCTGATTCTGCCTGCCTGTCCGTGATTCCGGTTGCAGGAGCCTGGGGACTTTGCCACATCACAGTTCCCATTCATCACCGTCATGCTTAGCTCTCCCTGCGCTCTGCGGTGAGCTCCGGGAGCATGTGAGGACAGGGTCTTTATGTACATAGTTTAATCTTGGCAGCTCACCTGTTGGACGGTTATAAAGCTGAGCTGCAGAGAACTTGGGTGACGTGCTCTGGGGGCTGAGAAACCTAACTACAAACCCCAAATCCGTGCCGTTTCTCCTCGTACTCTTTTGATGGGGGCTGGGCGGGGGGAGGGGGGGACCACTGATGCTTTACTCACACAGTTTGGTCATTTGCATATTTGTTTGGCCTTTCACCTAATGAGCTGATGAGAGCGGCCAAATGCATAATGAGTGTATCCTGTGTGCTAAAAACAGCCAGGCACCTTACGTACGCGATTGCTTAATCCTCACCTTTCTAAGAGGTAAACCTTTGAACTTTTTTAAATCTTTTTTTTAAAGTAGAAGTACATACAGAAAAGTACACAAACGCTAAGCCTAACAGGGTTTCACAAAGCACACACGTCTGTGTAATCACAGCCTCACCAAGAAACAGAGCATTGCCAATATTTCAGGAGCACTCGTGCCCCTCCCAGCCGCTGTCCCAGCCTCCAGCCCAGGACAACAGCACACCTGGCTCTTCACACTGGAGACTTGAGGTCTACAATGAGGGTCCCGTCTTTGTAGCTGACAACAGAATGGTCATTTTTTGCCCCCGAAGCTGCCTTAGCCAGCTCAGCCTGCTACAATAAAGTACCACAAAAACCTGGTGGCTTGAAGCACAAACATTTATTTCTCATGGGTTTGGAGGCTTGAAGTCCAAGATAAAGGCGTCAGCTAATTTTGTTCCTGGTGAGAGCTCTTTCCTGCTTTGCAGACCTGCTCCCCAACTCTCTCATTTGAACTTAATGTGTCTCAAAGACCCTATCTCTATAATCTCTATATACAATCACACTGCAGGGTTAGAGCTTCAACATATGAATTTGGGGATTGGGGGAAGCACACTTTAGTCCATACAAGAAGCCAATGCTTCTCAAACTTTGATGGCTTTAGAACCCCCTGGGGAATGTGTTGATTGAGATTACAGATCCTGTCCAGAAGCCACTGAGGGAGTAGGTTTAAGCTGGAGAACTTCTTCTGACCCATTCCCTTGGTGGAAAACCACTGTCTCAAGCCGTCAAGCAGAAACAGCCTGCTTTGAGCTGTCTTCCTTACTTTCCTCCTGTTCATTCACCCTCTCTCTGGCCAACACATTTATCTCTAAGCAAGTTGCATGAGGAGTTTTGTGTATGATTTGGAGAAGGGTTGCAAGTGATCGACGAAACAGCATTTTTCCTAATACAGGTTTTATAGTTCATAAACTCAAGAGTGAGACTGGTAAACCGGGCCTCTCCTGGCATGAGGAACTAACTTCAAAGTGAAGAGCATAGAATAACAATTACAAAACAGAATCTGTAGAGGCATCGAGCTGTCTCAGTTTGATCTTGGGGTCATGAGTTCAAGCCCCACATTGGGTATGGAGATTACTAAAAATAAATAAACTTGAAGTCAGAATCTTTAGTAAATGTTCCATGGCTTTTACTAGAATACTCCAGATGTCCCCATATTGCAAGGCATTTCAGCAATACTTATTTTTTTTTTAATGTTTTATTTATTTCTAGGAGAGAGAGAGAGCGTGAGCAGAGGAGGGTCAGAGAGAGAGGGAGTCACAGACTGAAACAGGCTCCAGGCTCTGAGCTGGCAGTCAGCAGAGAGCCCGACGTGGGGCTCGAACCCACGAACCGCGAGTACATGACCTAAGCGAAAGTCAGACACTTAACCGACTAAGCCACCCAGGCGCCCCTAGCAATACTTATTTTTAATAACCATTTTTTCTACAGGCATGGAGTTCCTAACATGCACCAGATACTCTGAACATGCCTGCCTGGCCCAGGCTCCTTTTCCACAGATGCTTCCTTTTGGACCCAGAGAAGATGCCCGCCTGTCATCATGGTTCTAGCGTCAACTCCCAGATTCTCTGTGACACCAACTGGATACCCAACAATTCAATTCAATTCAGTTCAGACCCCACAGGTTTAAGTATTTAGTTCCACATGACTGCCCCCACTGCAGATGCCGACTGGAAGTCCCTGAGGGGCCATCCATACTTCTGATGAGCAGCTATAGATCAGGGTTCCCATGACCCCCTCTTCAGGTTCAATACTTGGCTAGAATGACTCCAGGAACTCAGGAAAACACTTATGTTTACTAGTTTATGGTAAAGGATACAATTCAGGAGCAGACAAATGAAAAAGATGCATACAATGTAGGAATAGCCAGAAGGTATTTAGAGCTATCGAGGAGCCTGTATCCTCTCCAGGCACACCTCCCTCCCCGCACTTCGTTGTGTTCATCCATCCAGAAGCTCTCTGAACCTGCCGCTTAGAGATTTTTATAGGGCTCTCACCATATAGGCATGATTGATTCTATCATTGGCCATCGGTGGTCAAATTCAATCTCCACCCCCTCTCCCCCCCACACAGGTCAGGAGCTCTAAATTCCAAGCATCTAATCATATGGCTGTTTCTCCTGGCAACCAGTCGCATCCTGAAGCCATCTAGGGGCCCACCAAGAGCCACTTCATTAGCATAAACTCAAATATGTGGTTGAAAGAGGTTTATTATGAACAAAAGTGCACTTATAACTCTTACCCCCTAGGAAATCCTAAGGGCTTTCAGGAGCTCTGTGCCAGAACCAGGATAAAGATAAAATATCTATTTATTATACCAAGTGGTAGTTAAGAATTGCTAGTGTGTTTTATCTGTTTTTTAAGTTTGTTTGTTTGTTTGTTTATTTAGAAATACGAAGAGAGAGAGCACACACAAGTTTGAGCAAGGGAGGGGCAGAGAGAGAGGGGGAGAGAGAGAGAGAATCCTAAATAGGCTCCAGGATGTCGACACAGGGCTCAGTCCCACAAACTGTGAGGTCATGACCTGAGCCAAAACCAAGAGTCGGACACTCAACCGATTGAGCCCCCCAGGCGTTTTCAATTTTGATTTTCTACAGGGAAGGTTGTCATGTTTCAGGAGAGTTGTCCACTCCTCACTCAGTCCATGAGCTGTGCCTGTAGGCAAGTGTCAGGGAGTCTCCTTGGGCCCCACTATGCGTGTTCACTGGGAACTCACAAGTGCCGTAAGGCCAGACCTGGCCGCACCGTTAAGTGCGCACATAACAGTAGAATGTTGTTCAGCCTGAAGACAGAAGGAAACTGACACGGTACAGTATGGATCACCCTAAGAGAATTAGCCAGTCACAGAAAGATAAATATTGTATGATCCCATTTATACAGCATACTTGAAGCAGTCAAATTCAGAGAGACAGAAAATAGAATGGTGGTAGCCTAGTGCTCAGGCAGGAGACCGTGGGGAGTCGTTCATGTTCAAAGGGTACCAAGTTTCAATTTTGCAAGATGAAAAAGTTCTCATATGTGGCACAACATTACGAATGTATTTAATGCCATTGAACTGTACACTTAAAAATGGTGAAAACAGCCCATTTTACGTTATCTGTTTTTACCACAATTTTTATTTCTTAATTTACTTTGTTAAGATTTTGTTTTAAGTTTTACTCATTTTTTTAAAATTGTTTTTTAATGTTTATTTATTTTTGAGAAAAAGAGACAGAGTGTGAGCAGGGAAGTGGCAGAGAGAGAGAGGGAGGCACAGAATCTGAAGCAGGCTCCAGGCTCTGAGCTGTCAGCACAGAGCCTGATGCGGGGC
The DNA here is from genome assembly GCF_003009895.1 of Hyaena hyaena. Lineage (NCBI taxonomy): Eukaryota > Metazoa > Chordata > Mammalia > Carnivora > Hyaenidae > Hyaena > Hyaena hyaena. The sequence goes on along the minus strand of NW_024081074.1, from coordinate 839,055 downwards.
TTGAACTTGGGACCAGTGAGATCATGACCTGAGCCAAAGTCAGATGCTTAACCGACTGAGCCACCCAGGCACCCCAAAGTTTTAATTCACTTTGAGAGAGCATGCAAGCACTCTTGCAAATGAGCAGAGAGAGAGGGAGAGATCCCAAGCAGGCTCCTCCATGTCAGCACAGAACCCGATGCAGGGCTCAAACTCACAAACTGTGAGATCGTGACCGGGCCGAAGCCAAGAGTCAGGCGCTCAACCAACTGATACAGCCTGGCGCCCCAACAATTTTTTTAAAACAAAATTGTGAAGACTGGCCTGGCACTCATGAACAAAACTTGAAGCAATGTATGATAATAGGTAATTAAGTACTAAACCATGAAGTGCTATTGGAGCGTAGAGAATAGAGATACAAGATTGGTTTGATTATTGGAATAGGTTTGAAGTAGAGGTAAAAATTGAATTCAACCTTGAAAGAAGATGGCAGTGATAATACTGAAACCAGTATACTGTCATTAAAGAGAAATTAAAGTAAAAAAATAAAGCACCATTTTTACAACCTAAGAAAAAGCCTTTTCACGGGGTGAATTAATGAATTGATGAATTGATAAACAAGTAGGCACTGAGGCCTATCTTCAGCCCCCCATTGTTTCCGTTCATTCAGGCTGCGGAAACAGAACCCCACAGACAGGGTCTTCAACACAGATACTGATTTCTCACAGCTCCGGAGGCTAGAAGTCCATGATTAAGGCACCAACAGATCTGACGTCTGGTAAGGGTTTGTTCCTGGTCAATAAACACCTGTCTTCTGGCTGTGTCCTCACAGGGTAGAAGGGGTGAGGGAACCCTGTGGGGTCCCTTTATTAAGGGCACTAATCCCATTGGTGGGGGCTCCACCCCCCATAAAGGCCCCACCCCCCCAATACCATCACACATACGAATTCTGGTCTCAACATCTGAATGGGGGGGGCACAAACATATGATCTATGGCACCTCTATGGCAATAAAAGAATTCATGGAGTCTTTTTTAAAACACTTCCTTTACAATTATTCAAAAGGTGTTTAATTAGGATATCTTGGAGCATTTCCTTCTTTGTGCCAAGGTTCCTGAAATATCTCACAAAAAGCGTCACTTCAAAATGAGAATTTTGGGGGGCGCCTGGGTGGCTTAGTCGGTTAAGCGTCTGACTCTCGCTTGGGTCATGATCTCGCGGTTCATGGGTTCGAGCCCCGCGTCGGGCTCTGTGCTGACTGCCAGCTCAGAGCCTGGAGCCTGTTTCAGAGTCTGTGACTCCCTCTCTCTCTGACCCTCCCCTGCTCACTCTGTCTCTCTCTCTCTCTCCTAGAAATAAATAAAACATTAAAAAAAAAGAGAATTTGGCAGAAACTTCCTGCCCAAGACTTTGAAGTCGATGGGACTTAATTACAAAGTTGGCTAATATAGCTCCTTATAATACAGTAGTTTGAACGTAAGGCCAGTACTAAGTTTCACCTGGAGAAAAGGGGTTGACTTTCAGCTCAGGTGAATGGTAGGTTCCTTATGTTTTATTCCAGCCCCATCTCCTCAATGTCTCACTCTTCTTGTTAGGAGCCTGGACCAGATCAGGTAACCTGTCATATGAGGGCACAACGGCCAACCCCTTAGATGGACAGGAACAACAGACAGGCCCCTGGAGCCTGCTGCCTCTTTGGTACCTGCAGATGGAAACACTGAGCCAATAAAGAAGGACCAGTTCCCTTGAAGCTGCTAAAACAATATTCACTTCGCTTCATCAGTGAGCTCTGTTTAGAATGTGAGAAACTATAACCTCTCTTAGGCTGGGGCACCCCCACCACACATACTCACACACACACTTCTTTCCCTCACTGGTTTCTAGGGAAGGGAGGAAACATTACACATTGCTGTGTGTTACCTGTATTTTGTGAGCTTTCTCTTAAAATATTTTTTTAATGTTTTTTTTTTACTTTTGAAACAGAGACAGAGGGCAAGAGGGGGAGGGGCAGAGAGAGAGGGAGACACAGAATCCGAAGCAGGCTCCAGGCTCTGAGCTGTCAGCACAGAACCTGACTCAGAGCTCAAACCCACACACCTCGAGGTCATGGCCTGAGCTGAAGCTGGGGGCTTAACCAACTGAGCCACACAGGAGCCCCATGAGCTTTCTCTTTAGAGGAAAAAGAAACTGATTCTGGCTCCACTACTGGAACTAAAAAGTTACTCCTTAATGAGACTGGCACAAAAGAGGGTCAGAAAAACAGGTAGCTGCTTGTACAAAATTCTTCTTATTGAGGGATAGTCCATTTTTGTTGAGATGGTCTACAGCCACACCACCCTGAACGCGCCCCATCTTGTCTGATCTTGGAAGCTAAGCAGGGTTGGGCCTGGTTAGTACTTGGATGGGAGACCATTTTTGTTCAGATGGAAGATGGGTTTCAGGTAACAGGAGTTTTTCTCTAATCTACTCCCTCTTCCTTTAGACGTGGGGAGCTCAGCAACGCCCTCATTCAGAGTAGAGGTGTCTTGTTGTCTGCTGTTACTTGAATTGTTCCAGGGACAATAGTTTGTTCTTTTAATGGAAGATACAATTTATCACACGGGTCTAGGGTAGTTTTACCTGCAGGCATGGACTCTTTCAGAAGCTGAAACAGTATAATCAGCGTGGTTCCTTTCCAGCTGCTCCAAGTCATGTGCTACATGGTAGCAAGACACCAGTCAGCAGCCCTGCAGAAAGGCTCACCGTGGCTCCTGACCAGCCCCTCTTTGGCCTGAATTGGGTCACATGGTCATGCTTGAGCCACTCACCGGGACGAGGAGGATGAGTCGCCAGGCCTGAGTAGAGAGAGGGTGAGTGAGGCTGAGCTGCCCTAAGCCAGGCAGGGGAGGGCCCGAGGTGTGCTCCCGGGGGGCCTCACATAGCACCCTGCTCCTTGAGCTCTATCCAGGTGGGTGTGTTTATCGATGGTTTGGTCATTTTTACTTCTGAGTCGTACTTCATGGCATGGACCTATCACGATTTATTTCTCCCACTGAAGGACATCTGGGCTGTTTACAGTTTTAGGCTAGTATGAAGACAGCGGCTGTGGGCACTCGTGTCAGAGTTTTTGTGAAGACACAAATTTTTGTTTTTCTAGGAGAAATGTCCAGTGGTGTGTTGTCAGGACATAGGGTCAGGAAACTGCCAAACTATTTCCAAAGTGGTTGTGCCAGATTCCATTCCTGTCAGCAATGGATAAGCCATCCCGTTTTCTCCGTATCCTTGCCAGCACTGTGTATTACCACGACTTTTTATTTCGGTTGTCCTGGTAGATGGGTAAGAGCCTCTTGGTTCAGTCTTCATGCTTAACCTGATGGTGAGTGACATCAAACATCTTTTCATGTGCTTGCTTTCCTTCCATCTATCTTTTTCAGTTAAATGTTTATTCAGGCATTCACCCATTTTCTTTTTTTTTTTTGTCAATTAAAAAATTTTGTTTAATCTTTATTTATTTTTTGAGAGAGAGAGAGAGACAGACAGACAGAGCACAAATGGTGGAGGGGCAGAGAGAGAGGGAGACACAGGATCAGAATCAGGCTCCAAGCTCTGAGCTGTCAGCACAGAGCTCAATGTGACGCTTGAACTCATGAACCAGGAGATCATGACCTGAGCTGAAGTCAGATGCTTAACTGACTGAACCACCCAGGCAGCCCTGCCCATTTTCTAATTGGATTGTTCGTTTCTTACCATTAAGTTTGAGAGTTCCTTATATTTCTAGAAATGAGTTCTTATCAGATATTTGGTCTGCAAGTATTTTCTCCCAGTCTGTAGCTTGTACCCTCTTAAGGGGGCTTTGCACAGAGACAAAGCTTTTATGAAATCCAGTTGATTGATTTTTTTTCTTTTATGGATAATGTTTTGGGTGTCATATCCACAAACTTCACCAAGCCCCACGTCCTGAGTTTTTTCTGCTGTTTTCTTCAAAACATTTAATAGTTTTACACTTTACTTTAAAAGCCATGATCTTGGGGGGCGCCTGGGTGGCTCAGTTGGTTAAGCGTCCGACTTTGGCTCAGGTCATGATCTCACAGTTCGTGGGTTCGAGCCCTGCATCGGGCTCTGTGCTGACAGCTCGGAACCTGGAGCCTGCTTGGGATTCTGTGTCTCCCTCTCTCTCTGCTCTTCCCCCACTCACACTCTGTCTCTCTCTCTCCTTCAAAAATAAATAAACACTAAAAAAATTAAAAAAAAAAAAAGCCATGATCTTGGGTGCCTGGGTGGCTCAGTGAATTAAGCGCCTGACTTTTGATTTTGTCTCAGGTCATGATCTCACAGTTCATGAGATTGAGCCCTGCATCAAGCTCTGGGCTGACAGTGTGGAGCCTGCTTGGGATTCTCTCCCTCTCTCTCTCTGCCACTCCTCAAGAGCACACATGTGTGTGCACTCGTTCTCTCTCTCTCTCTCTCTCAAAATAAATAAACATTAAACAAAATAAAATAAAATATAAAATAAAATTTATGATCCATTTTGGGGTGCCTGGGTGGCTTGGTCTGTTGAGTGTGCTACTCTTAATTTCAGCTCAGATCATGATCCCAAGGTCCTCCACACTAAGTGTGGAACCTGCTTAAGATTCTCTCTCTCCCTCTGCCCCTCTCCCCTGCTCACTCTCTCGAAAATACAATACAATACAATACAATACAATACAATACAATACAATACAATACAATCTATGATCCATTTTGAGTCAATTTTTGTAAAAGGTGTGGGGTTAAGCCAGGGTTTTGGGGTTTGGCCCATGGACGTCTAATTACTCCAATAGTGCTTATTGAAAAGACTCTCTTTTCATCCACTGAACTGCTTTAAAAAATTTTTTTTAAATGTATTATTTCTGAGAGAGAGAGAGAGAGAAAGAGAGAGACAGCGTGAGGAGGGGAGGGTCAGAGAGAGAGGGAGCTACAGAATCTGAAACAGGCTCCAGGCTCTGAGCTGTCAGCACAGAGCCCAACGTGGGGCTCGAACCCACAAACCATGAGTTCATGACCAGAGCTGAAGTCAGACACTTAACCCACTGAGCCACCCAGGCACCCCTGAACTGCTTTTTTATCTTTGTCAAAAGCCAGTTGGTTAAATTTGTGTTGATTAGCACTTGGTTCTCTATTCTGCGATCTATGTGCTTGTCCCTCAGCCAATACTGCAGTCTTGATTACTGTAGTTATGTAAGGAAGCCATAATATCAGGTAGAGTGGGTCTTCCTACTTTTATTTCAAAATTCTTTGAGATATTCTAGTTATTTTTTTCTGTATGAATTTCAGAATGAGCTTTTCTATGTCTATCAAAATCCTTGGTAGAATTTTGATTTGAATTGCATTAGATGTGTAGATAGATAGATCAATTTGGGGAGAACCAATATCTTTATTACATTCAGTCTTCCAATCCATGAACACAATATATCCCTTCATTTTTTAAATATCTTTTTGTATTTCTTTCCTCAGTAGTTTTCAATATACAAGCCCTCATATATTTTGTTGGATTTACACCTAAGTGTTTGGGTATTTTTGAGCAATTGCAACTGACATATATCTTTAAATTGAGCCTTCATGTGTTTATTGCTAGACTATACCCATACGACAGATTTTTGTGTTGATCTTATGTCCCATGGCTTTGTTAAGCTGACTTTTTAGTTCTAGGAGTTGTTTTTGTAATTTCCTTGGGATGTTCTATATAGACAACCATGTCATCTGCAAATGGGAACAGTTTTATTACTTTCCAATCTGTACTCCTTTTATTTTTTTTTTCTTGCTGTATTGCATTGGCTAGAACTTCTAGCACCATGTTCACTACATACTTCACTCTTATTTATTTATTAATGTTTATTTTTGAGGGGGGAAGAGAGATCTTGAGTGGGGAAGGGGCAGAGAAAGAGAGGGACAGAGGATCTGAAGTGGGCTCTGCACTGACAGCAACAAGCCTGATCCAAGGCTCAAACTCATGAACCATGAGCTCATGACCTGAGCCGAAGTTGGACCCTCAACCAACTGAGTCACTCAGGTGCCCCCATACTTCACTTTTAAAAAAGAGAATTTTAAAAATACTTAAAAAGTTTCCCAAGTAACAATATATTTTTTCTCCTAAACCATCTTTAGGATGTTTTTTTTAGCATGTTTTTCTAAAAAAATTATCTGTAAACACTATTGAGCATGTACTCTGTACATACCTCTATGCTGAGATCGAAGGAGATGGAGGTGAAGATCCCATTCTGTTTTGTAACAGCTCTCATTCCAAGTGGGGAAACAGACAAGGAAATAAAGAATAACCTTTCTGGGAGAGATCAGCATCCCAAGAGGGTGAATGCAGGCTCTGGGTACAGGCACAATGGCTGCTCAAAGAAGCCATGTTTCTTTCCATCACCTCCTTGATGATCTAGGCAAAGGGTGATGGGTATGGAAAACCTGTGAAGTGGCGCCAAGCACTCCCAACATCTAAGCTGGGAGCAACTCTTCCTCACAAGCACAATGGAGTATGTGTTCCTGGAGATCCAAACACCTCATTTGTTTGGGGTTCAAGTGGTATAATTAAAGAAAATGAAAAGAGGGAAAGTCAGTTCTGATAGGGAATTTTAAAAATTCATTTATTTGAGAGAGAGAGAGAGAAAGAGTGTGCATGTTGGGAGGGAGAGAGAATCTCAAGCAGGTTCCACACTCAAGGCAGAGCCTGACATGGGGCTCGATCCCATGACCATGGGATCATGACTTGAGCCAAAATTAAGGTTCAGATGCTCAACCAACTGAGCCACCCAAGTGCCCCAGATTCCAGTGCTTTCAAGCATATCTCAGCCTCTTTTACTTTGCATTGGTATCATCCTCAGTAGTTCAATGTGTTCTATTGCTTTGTAGCAGTCCAGTGATTTCCATTCCATATGGTTACTTTTTGTTGGCCCTGAGCAAGCCCCAAGCAAACTGTAATCTTCTTCAGCAGGAGTCAGTATCTGTGTTTGGAGGTTCTCACCAACTCCTTCCTTTTGGTTCCTCATAGCTTGCCTTTTCTTTTTTAATTCTTAAGTTTTTTTTTTTTCTTTTTTCATCTTATTATTTTTTCCTTTCCTTCTGTGGTTAGGTTGCTTAGTTAGTCTTAATGTTCCCCCACCTCTGCACAAAAAGGTCTCCTAATAGAACATTGAGGGAGAAAATGATGGTAGTCTTCAATTGCTCCCATGTCTCTATATCTGAGAGACTTAAAGTCATATTAAGAAAGTCTTTGTAACATTTGTAAGGTATTGACTCTTAGAATGGGTCCCACTGACCTCAGATAGGGCTAAAAAGAGAAAATGTATCTGACCTCAGGCTCTTTCCTTCCCAATTGCTGCAGCTTTAGCAGCTAGAAGTTTAGGAGCCCTAAGGTGCTAGACAATTTCAAGTAGGGTAACAGCTGTCAGCATTCTTGGAAGAAGGTCCAGAATTCCTAAGGTTTCAATTAGGACCAAAAAGTTGCAACTGGCCTATTTCCGGTGGGGGGGGGGTGGGGGGGGTAAAAAAGACAATCTTCTTATTTTGGTGAAACCTTGACGTGATAGCTGTGATGGTAGGTACCTATTCTTGCTTCAGGACTAGCCAACACTTCTCAGTTCCACTCTGTGCTGGGTCTGGGTGGCAGCAAACCACATTTCCCAGAAAGCCTTGCCACCTGATTTCCTTTTAGGTTCTGCCGATGGGGGGCACTGGTGGAAAACTGGAAAGTGGGAGGAGACAAGAAGGGCATCTCATCCCGTTTTCAGCTACTGTGGGACTCCTCCAGTAACTGCAGGAAGTTCCAGCTCCCCACCACTCTGGTTCTCAGAGCACCGGCTCCAGGGCACCCCTCAGAAACCTGAGGACCAGCTACACAGTACTCTCATCTAGGTCCCAGCACCAGAGGTACAATGGTCTCTCAATCGAACCAGCCTATCCTTCCAGTTCCTACATTCTGGTAATGCTAAATCCTCCCTTGTGTTCTCTCACCCCTAGAGATGGCAGCTGCTTCTCACAGTTGCTAATTTTCAGGTTACCTCAACATCAACCTCATTCTTTTAGACTTCTAGCATCTATATACCCAATCTCTTGTATTAAGTCCCTTTTGTTTGAAATGCCTAGTGTGGTTTCTACTTCTTGGACCTTAGTCGATACAGTACTTGGTGCCAGGATTAGGAGTTATTTCCCACCTCCTAGAACACAGGAGACTTTCTAATGCATTGAAAGTACTTGCCATCTCCTCATCACATCCATTCAGCAAAATGTCACCAATGTAATGGATCAGTGTGATGTTCGGTGGAACGTCAAGAAGATTAAATTCTCTTCAGGCAAGATTATGGCAGAGAGGATAGGTGACATAACCCTGAGGCTAGACAAGTGAGGATGCATTGCTATCTCTCAAATATCTCTTTCCTAACTGGATCCTGATGGATAAAATAGCCATTTATAACCACTGCAATTTGAGGATGAACCACATGGAGGTTGCAGAAAACATGAGATCTTGTTGAAAGTCTTAAATCTCTAGACTCAGAGAAGGGAACAAGATTTTTAAAAAATAAAGCTGGATAGACAAATTGTAGCATATTCATTCAATATATATTGAATGGCACAACAGTCTATGCAGCACATTCTGTAATGAACCATACTTGCACTTAACTAGAGAGATGAATTTCTGTGACATAACACTGAACAAAAAAGCCCAGGCAAAAAAGAATACATACTGTATGGGTCCATTTCTATGATATTCAAGAACAAACAAAACTATTTCTAGTAATAGAAGTCAAAGTAATGGTTATCTTCTGAAGGGGGATTAGTGAAGGCACAAGGGAGCCTTCTGGGCTGCTGGAAATTTCTACATCTTAATTTGGACAATGGTTACCCGGATGTATACTAATGTAAGAATCAGTTGACTTGTACACTTAAGGTTTATGCATTCTATACGTGCATGCTATATCTCAGTAAAAAAGTAATATAAAAGTTTCAGTACAGATTAGACATTAAGAGTATTTATAGATTAAATGGATGTGTGACTTGAGCTTTCCAACTTAGTTTCATTTAATTCACCAGTAACAACTATTGGAATCTTAGAGACTTTTTGATGTTAAATTGTGTATCCAAGTGACATACAGTGTAAAAATACAACTTCTCAGAGTACTGTGGTTTAACTACCGCAAACAAAATACTGTGGGTCAATTTATTGAAACTATTTCATATTTCTGAAACATTCAACCCATGTAGGCATTTGTATATACAGGTAAAGATTTTATTTTAGTCAGATTAGTATGTATCATCGTTTTGAAGTGCCCAACTGGACTCATCCTGTGGAGGATACACAAAAGACAGGCATTGTATTCTAAGGAGATTACAGTCTCTCTGTGCCTGCCTTTTCTGGAGGCCAGAGCACAGATTCAACTCTGTGTCTCCTACTAAGACCAGACCCATGTCAATCTGGAAAGTGGGCCAGATAAAATCTGTGCCACCCATCAATATCTCTTGTGAAAGCTTATTTCACTACTACTGGTTGACAAATGCCTTTAGTGCGCCTGTGGAGTGCTCATCCACGGGGCAAAGCTGAAAGAATGTGTATGTCTGCTGTACAGGCCAATTTCATGTTTATCACTACACCCTAATACTAATAAGGTTCACAGTTATTTAGCATCTTTGACATGCTAATCCTACAATAGCTTCATGTGTAAACTTATTTAAATCTCACAATAACCCCAATAACCCTGAGTTACAGAATGCTGTAATCCCCATTTTACAGATGATAAAACCAAGTCATTGACATTAACTTGCTCTAGGTTCATAGGTATTCAGTGTCAGGGCTGGAATTTGAACACAGGCTGATTCCAGAGTGCACTCTCTTAATCATTACCATATACAATTTTTTAAATTGAGATATAATGGACATAGAACTGTGTAAATTTAAATTGTACAATCTGTTGATTTGATATGTTTATATATTGCAATAGGATTACCACTACAGAGATAGTGGACACCTCTATCATGTCACATAATTATTTCTTTTTTGTGGTAGGAACAATTAAGATCTAGTCATTACCATGTAATCTTACATTACCATGTAATCTTAACCATCCAAGGTAAGAAATGATGGAAAGCTGTGCACCTGGAAGCAGGTGATTTGAGCTATTTGAATAGAGTGGTGCAGCTATATCACAGCCGACTGGGATGACATTTCAGGATCACGCAGAGGGCTTGAGCTACATACAGTTCCCGTTCCCAACTATATTACATTCCTGCTGCATGCCACCTTTCTTCTTCACTTATTCAGGTTATAAATAATTAGTGCATGTCTCATATGCACCAGTTTTTTGTATTTTGTGTAGGAAATGAGAAAAGAATGAAGACACAGCCCCTTCCATACTTCTGGCATATATTGCCCTCAGCTTCCTCCTCCTCTTCATAATTTCATTCTGCTTCTCTTTGCATCCGTTCAAACTGTTGCTTCCTGATGGGCAGTGACCCCAAAGTGACTTTTTAAGAGTCCTGACCTTTTGCCTTTTGGCATCAGTAAATAATGGCCACAGCATCTGGGTCCTAGCTCTCAGAAAAATGCCTTTTTTGACAGCTCAATGCAAGGTTTGTTTTTGTTTTAATTTGGGAGTGTTTCAAGTCTGACTTAGTTCCATCATTTACCTTCTGACAGCTTGATAACGAGGGAGCAATAACTCCCTTATCTGTGGGCTGTTTAATGACGATACAGTACCGCCCTGGGAGCAATAGACTAAGGCCCTTTCCAGATGCCGTATTTTAAGACTTTCAGCTGGAAAAACCTTCACTATGTGAAATTTATTCGGATCGTTTTAAGTCAGGATTTCGTCTTCTCATTTAGAAACAACGGCAAAAAAAATTGACTGCTGGCTTGCTGCCTCCTATATTTCTGGCTGTGGGCCATAATGATCATCTAATCTGTAGTTTTTCAGGCAGACAGAGGTTAGAAACAGGCAAAAGTGGCCTCAACAGCAGATAAGTGTGTCAAAACTGTAACAGGAATTGTGAAGACTGCCATAGAAACTGCTTTTTGAAAAAAGTCACCTCCTGTTCTACAAAGCGTAGCTATCTGTTCCTCTCACTGTTGTCCTTCGCCACGTTCTCTTCGAGAGTGAGGTCCAAGAGACACCAAATACTCGGTTTCCTCAGTTTGTGTTGCCCACAGGTAATTATGCTAAAAGTCTGTAGTAGTAGATCTTATTATGCTTGAGTACATTATGCATTCTAGAGCAGAAGGTTTTTGCTGGAAAGCTTCACTGTCAGATATGATTTGCATTTTTTACTAGATGCTTTCTTTGCTCCTTGAGGACAAACATGTTAAGGATTCCTTTGTGCATAAACAGAACAGCAAAACACCAGTCTATCTGTGGGCTTGAGTCTGTGTTCTTAACAAGACTGGCATTGCTTCAAAAGAGGGCATGTCTTTGCTGCAGGACCTATATCCAGGCTGTGCTTTGAACGGTGAGGGTGAGGGAGCAGGGCAGAAACGAGACTTCGTGCAACTCCGTCTTAATTAAAAACAAAAACGCCAAGTCCTCAAATAGCAAATACTGGAAGCTAAAATTATTTACTCCTAATATTTTCTAAAAGCGTTTTCTATTGGTCTTCTTGAGCCCCTCGCCCTGCTAAGTGCTGAGGAGTGTGCTTAGTGGGCCTACTGAATAATCCCGTCCTGGAGCAATTGCACTTAAGTCCTCTACAGCCTGGGAATTCAGAGGTTCAAGACAGAGAGATGGACTTCGGATACCAAGCGCTGGATGTTGTTTGCCCTTCTCCGTCCATGAGGAGGCTGGCACCGAACCTGGAACACCTCCCGCGGGCCCAGCCGTGGCCAGTGGCCAGTGGGTAGTCTTGATTTACAGTGCTCTGAGCTGCCCCTTCTTCGCTGCTTATGAAGGCTGCGGCCGGGTCGGCTTGGGCAGAAAGGCTGCGGGCTGCTGACTCCCCAGGCGAGGGCCGGGCACCCCAGGAGGGCCTCTGCGCGGACAATGCTGCCCGCCCGGGCCCGCACGAAATCTCCCGGCGCGCTCCGCGTCCGCTCTCAGAGGCCCGGGCGGCCCGGCGTGCACTGCGGGCCTCCGAGCGGGCGGAGCCTGACGCCGGGCTATGAAGCCGGCCGGTGCCTCAGGAGCGGCTCCGCGTCCCCCTTTTATCCCCAACCGCCTGGGACTCAGCCCCACGAATGGAAAGTAGCCCTCTAAATTCAACCCCGTTGAGTCGGCGCCAGCCAATAAAGTGCGCGGACTCGCACCACGTGACAGTAGCGGGGCGGTGCTCTGGCGGGTCCCTGATCTCTATGGTTTTCGCGGCTCGCTAGAGGGCGTGTGGTCCACTGGAGGACTCCCTACATTCTTCCTCCATTACCTCACTGCCTCCGGTGGCTGCTGGGATACTGGAGGACTCGGGTCCCGGCTCGATTCAGTCCTCCAGCTGCCCGGGGAATACCTTTAGCAGTTCTTCCCTGCCGCCACCGCCGCCCCGCCGCTTCCTCCTCCGCCCGCCCGCCGGCCTTCTTCGCCCCGCCCCGTTCGCGCCGCGCGTCCGGCCCGCCCGCGGGCCCGCTTCTCTCGGGAGCCCCCACCCAGGCGCATGGCTCCATGAAGCAGGAGGAGAAGGTAGAGCGCGAGAGGTCCCGTCCACCCCGGCTGCGTCTGGGCCAGGAGAAAAGGTGGGAAACTCGGGCTGCGCCGCGCCCTCCTCCTCCTCCTTCCCCGCCGGGCCCGGCCTCCCTCGGGCCGCAGCCGCCCTGCCCGCCGGGCCTCCTCACCCCGGGTCGAGTGGAGGGGCCCGGGACGGGGTCCCCGGGGTCAGGGGCCAGGGTCCCGGGGCAACGTGGGGGAGGGGCTCCCTGGCGGCGGGGTAAGAGGGCGGGCGGGGCCTGTGGGCCGCGAGTCCCGGCCGAGGGCAGGGGGGGGTCGGGAGGCATTGCCGGGGAGGGGTGGGCGGACGCCCCTGCCCTGGGCCGCGAGGTGAGGCGAGGCGAGGCTCCAGCTCCTTTCTGCACTCCCTCCAGGAAACAGTCTCGGGTCTGTGTAAAGTTTGGTGGTCTCCGGCGCCGCCTGGCGGCCCCCACCCACTGTCCCGCCGCCCCCTCCCCCGCCTGGCGTCTGGATTCCACCCCCGCGGCTCGGCCCTCGCTGCCCTACCCGTCACCCGGGTATCTCCCCAACTCCCCCCAGCGCCCCGTACTCTCCCTCCCCGCCCCCTTTTTTTCTTACCTTTCACCTTTCTCTCTGCCTGCTGTGCCCCTCCCCGCTCCGGCTTCTCCTTTCCCCACTGTGTCTCGTCCTTTTCTTGCCTAACTCTTTTTTCACGCGCACGCTTTCTCCTGTTCCTCTTCTCCTCCTCCTCTTTTTTCCCAGCCCCACCCTCACTCCCGCTTCCTTATCCACCCGTAGCCCCCATTTCCATTATCCCTCCACCTTACACTCTGTGGGTTTTAAGCTCTCTCCTTCCCAGGCTGTGGGTTTTGCCCTTCATCCCTTGCCCTCCTCCCTTCCCTGTCCTGATCTGAACTCCTCACTTTGCCACACTCCCTTACCCTGATCCCTCTGGGCCTATCCTCTTTCACTGCCCTCTCCTTGGATAGTGTGGGTGGGGCTTGGAGTCTCCTGTTTACATCTTTGGGAATAGCTTAATTCTGTACTACTGGGGGGGTGGGGAGAGTTGTTGAAGAGATTATGAAGAGATTTATGCAAGACTAATAGGAAGGATGGATGACTCTTACCAACAATTATCATCTCCACCTGGGATGACAGGATGGCCTGTCCTCAGGACCTTGGCATGCTGTCCAGTAATTCTTCAACACCATCTTTGCAGAGAATTTGGAAATATGCTTGTATTCTGAAACCAGTGGAGAGCCTTGAAATGGTATATCTTGGCCTGAGAGCAAGTTTTGATCTAAATAAGTGGTGGAGGAAGTTTTAATGTGTGTCTCATGTTCAACTTCAATAAAACCTTTGATCCTCACTGTCCTCCCTTATTGGTGATGACGCCAAGGATGAGGTGATTCAGTGCATGGGACTGCCATTGCTGCCTTAGATTTAGATTTTGAAATGTTTTGAAGTAGGGAGAGCCTGGTCCCTAGCTGTTGTTTTTGTTGTTGTTGGGTTTTTTTCTAGAAATTGCTCTGGGAGTTGTAATTTTTCACAAGCTTTATCTCACCTCTGGACTGCCTTGATTTTGTTCATTCACTGCCCCTGCATTTCTGTCTTAGGTACAAGAAGAAGGAATGGAATCGGAAGGAAGAAAATTCATTTCAGAGACAAAATAGCTCCCCTCCTCTATTATAGCTGTACTCCTGGCAATAGAAACTATCTGCTTTCAGTGAGTAGTACCCTGGACATATTTAGAATGTTTAGAATTTGTTGCTGTTAATGGTTTTAGGCCGGTGCTAGGACATTAGGATGTAGACTTACTTTTTCACTTGTATTTTTTGCCTCCCTGAGGGTGTCCTGATGTTGCTGGAGTTCCTTCCACTTGTCCTCTTAAAATAACTTAAATGTGTAAAGATGAACTTGTTTTCTATAATCTCATTAGAGTGACCTACATGGTGGTATATTAGTACGCTTATCCTTTATGTGTTTAGCACGTAGGTCTAGCTCCCACCCCTTCCCTTTTTAAAATAACCAAAGATCAACACTCAGAGGTTAATGCAGTTCCTGATCAAGGTCAATTATTGGGTCTCTTCTATACAGTTATAATCTTCAGAGATTTTTGGAACATTTTGCCCTAAATCTGCTGTGATGATACTGTTTTCTGGAAAAATTTTTATTACTGCTGTGTCCCCTTGAGTTTATTAATTGTGGTATGCTTACCCTTGTAAGATAGCATTTTTCACAGTGCTTCACATCTTATTGGAGCCTCATAATCCCTCTGAAGGAGGCAAGGGACAAATATTTTCATTTTACAAATGAAAGAACCAAGGCCCAGAAAGATGTGGCACCTTGCCATAGATCACATAGTAAAGGAAGGAGATCTAAAAACAAAACTTTTGACCCCTGTGGTTTTTTGTTTGTTTTTTTTTTAAGTTGAAATGAAAATCTATAGCCTTGTGCATTTTTGTAAATCAGTACGTTTTAAAAACACTTCTATGGGTAGATATGTATTTTGCAGGGAAATTTTTCACACAGCAAGCGTTTGGATATATGTATGTGTGTGTGTTGAGGTTTCAGAAATATAGAAGTGATTTATTTGAAATGATTACCAGAATGTTTGTGGGCTTTTCATCTGACTGTTTCTTAGAATAGTTACATAAGTAGGCCAGAATTACAGTTCAGAGGCCATTTCCCTACTCAGACAACATGATTATTAAATTGAATTTCAGTCCAACTCTCTGTGTCACAAAGGAAACAACAACCCATTCCTTTCGGTATAAAGCTTGGTTTGAACAGACATCCGGACACTGCATCATAACAAAAGAAGCAGACACTCTATTTTCTTTGCTTCTTTCCTATCTCCCAGATCTGCTTTCTTTGTCATAAGGTGGTGCTCCCCAGTGAGCTGTTTTGAGGCTTGTCTTCAGAAGGTGAATCCATATCACCCCCCCCCACTTTTCTAGATATATTAACTTAGTTATTGTTCAAAATGTAACTACTTTGACACAGTATTTCCATTAGTACTCAATATATATCAAGACTTCTGCAATAATAGCATATGTAGCAAGTTTCATGTCTTTGCATGGTATGTCTGTAAGCTTAACAGAGAACTCTGGTAGAATAGAACTATGTACAAGTCTCATACAGCCCAGTGTTCATACTTTATATTTTCTGGCATCTCACCATGAACAGAAGATGATTTATTAGAAGCCATTGCTCTCCAAAGAGGAAGAGCATCAAGGTCATTAAAGTAATAATTTCATGTTAATAATACGAGCTTTTAGACTTCAAGGTAGTTCTTAATAGAATTTTATTATGAGGGCATTTATTTTTCTAGAAATTGTAAGAATTCTAAACGATGTTATTTTTATACCGTACCCTATTTATGTTAGGTAGTAGTAGTATTAATAATAGCAGACGCTTTAATAAATAAAACTTACGTGCTAAAGAATGCTAAATGCTTTTTATGTCTTATTGAATGGTCACAAATAACCTTCTGCAATATCAGGAGCCTAAGTACACAGAGATGTGACAACCTGCCTGAGTTTGCATAGCCAGTATGTGACAAGTCTGAGTTAGAATTTGAGCCTAGATGGTAATCCCAAAGCCTAGGCTGTGTCCTCTGATGATAGGAGCTGCTCTGTGAAGATGTCAGTGAACTTATGGAGCCTTGGAAGGGAGGAGGGCCATCCTGTCTGGCCAGCCAGATCAGTCAGGGTGTCTTCACATCCTCCCTCTGTACTGGTCTCCACACCTTCTTCATAAACATCGGAAGTTTGGGGCGCCTGGGTGGCCCAGTCAGTTGAGCATCCAACTCTTGATTTTGGCTCTGGTCATGATCCCAGGGTTGTGGGATTGAGCCTCACATTGGGCTCTGCTGAGTGAGGAGCCTGCTTGAGCTCTTTCTCTCTAAAATAAATAAGATGCAAAAATAAATAAAGAGACATCACCAGTTTACGAGACATCATTTGTATTAACTCCTGAAATGATAAATTGTTTCTCAGGCAAATAATGTTCCAGTGGGTAGCTCTTAAAGCACCCTATCATTTAAAAAAAAAAATTCTCAAGCACAGTTCAGAAGCTAGGTATGGCCTGTCAAAGGAAAGCCTTGAACCATCTTAAAACTAAATCCCACCCAAGGCTAAGCCCAGGACTGACCAGTGACTGGTGTGTTTTAGCATAGAAAACCACTACAAGCATAAATCAAACCAAGAAGTTAATTTAAGAGCTATTTGATCTAATTTTTAGAATTAATTGGCCACATTGGTTATCCTTTTAGCTGTGAATTAAACCATTCCTCAATTTGGGCTGAATAGAGTTGACATTGTTGATAAGAACATATATTTGTAATTCAGTTGCCTTCAGCTTCTGACACACTCCACAGTCAGCACCTCACAGTGGAACCAAGGATCTAGAGATTAGTTTGTGCCATAAACGTTCTTTATATGAAAAAGACAAATTTTGGATGGCTCAGTCGGTTGAGCATTTGACTCTTGATATCAGCTCAGGTCTTGATCTAAGGGTTATGAACCCTGTTTTGGGCTCCGTGCTAGGCGTGAAGCCTGCTTAAAAAGAAAAGATGAACTTCAGTGAAATTACCAGGCTTGTAGTTAAGACTGTTGGTGTGTATTACTATACACAGGGCACTGCGTTAGTTGCCATGAAAGAAAACACAAATGCCTGCCGCCGCCTCTGAGAGGAAAGGTGATGATGAGCGCAGTGCTGGCTGGAATGTAAGTGGCACTGTAAGCCACCCAGCCCAGAGCTACAGAGCACTGCTGCGCCTGCCACAGAGGGAGGAAGAGCTACCATCTAGCTTTCACTGTGGAACCTGATGACAGTAGAACCTTTGAGGCCTGCGTGTCAGGGAGGGCGTGCCGACTTTTTCAGCAGTGAAACATACTTCAGTGTATTTGATGCTTGTTAGGTTAGGAGGTCTTGAAAGAAGAGGTAAAACCATGATTCTTGTTAACTTCTCTGGCTTTTTGTGGAAGCATGGGTACTGTCTCCATCTGGTGGAAATCTAGTTCTAACTTGTCTGTTCTCATTGATTGCTCTAAAATGGACAGGCAGTAAGAAAATGAGATCAGTGCTACTGGCTTTTAAAGTTGCCCTTCAGGGGTGCCTGGGTGGCTAGTTGGTTGAGCGTCCAACTCTTGATTTCAGCTCAGGTCATGATCTTACGGTTTCGTGAGTTCTTGCTGATCTCATGGAACCTGCTTAGGGTTCTCTGTCTCCCTCTCTCTCTGACCTCCCCTGCTAACCCTGTCCTGTCTCTCTCAAAATATTTAAAAATTAAGTGGCTGGCCCTTCAGTTTAGCTTTGAAAGAATAATCAGCTGAAGGTATGGAAGGGTCTCTGCGGTATGTGTATATAAAGGTGGCTGATGAGCCCAGGACTGACTGGATTTGGGGGTATTGTAAGCCACCCGGCCCAGAGCAGAGCAGCTTTTTACACTCGATTCCAATTATTTCAAGTGAACCAACTTTATGGTATCCATTCAGGAAAGTCTGTGCTCCAAGTACCATCATTGGTAGTTATCATGAGATTTGGGGAAGGATAAGAGCAAATGCACACACAGTTTTAGAAAAGGTAGAGTATGTCATTAGGGGTATTTGTTTTTAGCTGGTTAGTCTGTTGTTTTGAAATTCTCTTCTGAGATCTCTAGGCCGTTCTCTCCCAAGCCCAGCTGCTTTGGGAAACCAGTGACTCTTTGGTCATTGGAGGACAGTTGTGGGAGCTGAGTCTGAGACTGCTTAGTTGTGGTGAGATGGCCCACTTTGTTGGAGTAGGATTAAAAGAGTCTCAAAGGGGGCACCTGGGTGACTCAGTTATTGGGCGTCAAATTTCAGCTCAGGGCATATCATAGTTTGCGGGTTTGAACCCCCCAGAGCCTGGAGCTCGCTTCAGATTCTGTCTG
Organism: Hyaena hyaena; assembly: GCF_003009895.1. Taxonomy (NCBI): domain Eukaryota; kingdom Metazoa; phylum Chordata; class Mammalia; order Carnivora; family Hyaenidae; genus Hyaena; species Hyaena hyaena. Next base: position 820,564 of record NW_024081074.1, on the reverse strand, counting down.
TCTCTCCCCTCCCCCACTCAACGCTCTCTCTTTCAAAAATAAACATTAAAGAAAAAGTTTTGATGAAATTGATAAATAGGGTTGATGTTGTAAATAAGTATACACGCCCAGCACTTTGGTTTACTGTACATTCTTTATCTGTAATTCACTTGTAATGTGCCTCATGCTGACAGATAAGTAAAATATTGGCCCCCTTAAAAACATGTCTTTGTAATAATTCAGTAGAAGGGGAGATTGAGTAGGTAGACGATAGATGAAATAAGACTGGCCATACGCTAAAAATTATTAAAGCTGGTTATTTGGTTCATTACACTATTCTACTTTATGTTTGAAATTTCATAGATTTAAATTTATAGAAAAAATTTTTGAAGAAATACCTTCTCATGTATTTTTGATGCAAAAAAATCTAACTCTGCTTTTGGTCACTAATTGAGAATATCGGTTGAATTGTTTGCTTAGTGGCCTCCAGAGAAATGCTCGGGCCTAAGGAGCCACAAGATTTGGGTTGGTTCTGTTGATTTCAAAATGATTTCCATTGGTGGTTGAGGCGGGTGCGGGGAGCGCTGGGTGTCGGGTGTGACCCTGCTCCGCAGCAGAGCAGTGTGCGTAGGTGGCACAGACGCAGGATCCGCCCAGGCTTGAGTCCACCTGCCTTGACCTGGTTTAGAAATCCTCTCCCTTGCTCCGCCATGGGATGTTTGGGGTCGGTCACTGGTCAGGTAGCAGATGACACCTGCTGAGAACACCTGAGTTGCCACTGTATTATGACATTTTGCTCTTCAGGTGTGCTTTGGTGCAGTCAGAATGAGGAAACGTTTCTTTTTTTAACTTTTGTGTTTCATCCTTTCTCTTTGCCGCTTTGAACTTTGGGGCTTTCCAGACGCCCTGTCAGAGCACCAGCTCTTTACAGGTAGTCCTGCTGCTTCATTCCACATATCCTAGCCCCTGGCCCACAGTTTTACACAAGACAGAAAGTCAAGAGGCCGGTGACATCCACTGTGGAATCCAGTGATGGGGTCATGGCTTGGGATTTTGAATTTGGGCTTAGATTGGATTTTTGGTTGGGTTTTTTTTTTTTTTTTTTCCTGCTCCATTTTTTTAAGTTAATTTCTGTACCTAATATAGGGCTCGAACTCACAGCCCTGATATCAAAAGTCACGTGTTCTTCTAACCGAGCCAGCCAGGTGCCCCTCCTGTTCCATTTTTGCTGGCAAGATTCTCTGAAGTATTAGGTCCATTTTTGGTATACCCTTGAATGTAATTTGTTTTTTTATCATGCCCTTAGGAAATGCCTGAGTCTAGTGGACTTTATTATTGTCAGGACTCATTCTTCTTTGTGGCTGGTGGAAGGACCTAGCCCTTGGAGTCTGACAGATAGACTGGCCCAAATCCTAACCCTACCACTTAGGGGCATGCTGTCTGGCTTTGGGCAGATTGTCTTACTTATTCAGCCTAAAGTTCCTCATCTGTAAAATGATGGTTACATTGCCTACCTTACTGAGGATTTGAGGTTTTGAGAATTCAATGAAATCCTGTTTAAAGAGCACCTGTTCAGAGTAAGCACTGCTCTAAGTGTCTCCCAGTCCTGGCCCTCTGGGAATTTCCATCCTAATGGGGCAGTTGAACAAGAACCCAAGTGATAAGAGCAGCTAAATATATTATCACCTAGTACCTGGCAGGCACTGTTTCAAGTACTTGATGGTATTAAGCTCATTTAATTCTCCTAAAACCCTTTGAGGTAAGTACTATTGTTGTTCCCATACTGAAGAAACTGAGTCATGGGAGGTTGAACATGGAGGAATCTAAATTTGAACCCAGGCCATTTGCCTCTGGAGGCACTATTCTCTTAAACAAAATATTCTCTTTTTCTTTTTGTTTTAAATTTTTGTTAATGTTTGTTTATTTTGAGACAGAGGGACCAGGAGTAGGGGAGGGTCATAGAGAGGGAGAATCCCAAGCAGGCTCCCCGTTAGGGCAGAGCCCTACGTGGGATTTGAACTCATGAACCGTGAGATCATGACTTGAGCTGAAATCAAGAGTCAGATGCTTAGGGTGCTTGGGTGGCTCAGTCGGTTAAGTGTCTGACTTCAGCTCAGGTATGAGCCCTGCGTTGGGATCTGTGCTGACAGCTAGCTCAGAGCCTGGAGCCTGCTTCAGATTCTGTGTCTCTCTCTCTCTCTCTCTCTCTGACCCTTCCCTGCTCATGTTGTCTGTCTGTCTGTCTGTCTCTCTCTCTCTCTGTCTCTCTCTCAGAAGTAAATACAACATTTAAAACAAATTTTTTTAATTAAAAATAAAGAGATGCTTGACCAATAGAGCCACTTGGGTGCCCTTGTTTTTTGTTTTGGTGTTGTTTGTTTTTAATTAGAGAGCATGCTCGAGTTGGGGAGAGGGGCAGAGGCAGAGACAGACAGAATCCCAAGCAGACTTCATGCTCAGTGCAGAGCCTGACACAGGTCTTGAACTCATGACCCTGTGATCATGACCTGAGCCTAAATTGAGAGTTGGACACTCAACAGACTGAGCCACCCAGGCACCCCTCCCTCTTATAACAGTCTAAACAAGACATCCACAAAAACAAACTTGTCATTAGGAGTTTTATTATATCAAGTACCTAAGCCTTTCTCAAAAAGAAGCCGTTTTCAATTCAGACATTGAAGTGTGCAGGCTATTATCCTCAGCCACAGACAACTTTTGTCACACTAAGAATTGCCCTAAATAGAAAATTCTGTATTTTGCTATGGATCAGTGTATATAAAGAATATAAATAATGCTTGTGAACTTTTTGTATCTCACTAAGCCTAGAGTGACAACTCGTTTGTGTAAAAATAATGGCATTGCAAATGGGTATGTAAATATCTAATTTGATTTAAAAGGTTGTAGAATTTACAACTAAAATACTGTATTATATAGAGCACTGCCTAAAAAGGCATATGTCCAAATCACAGGAAGATTTAAGTTTGTTTTTCTTAAGGCAGCAGAATTTTACAGACTTTGATATTATCAACATAGAAATAACTAGGATTGGGGTGCCTGGGCCACTTGGTTAAGCGTACAACTCTTGACTTTGGCTCAAGTCATGATCTCACAGTTTGTGGGATCAAGCCCCATATCAGGCTCTGTGCTGACAATGTGGAGCCTGCTTGGGATTGAGATATTCTCCCTCTCTCTCTCTCTCTCTCTCTCTCTCTCTCTCCCTCTCTCCCCCCCCTCCCTCTTCCCCCCCCCCCGCGTGCTCTTCCTGTGCACGCATGAGCACTCTTTTACACTAAATAAATAAACAAACAAACATTAAAAGAAAGAATTAGGATCTGTTTCCCTGATTCTATTGAATCAGAGAAAGGATCTTGTTGGTGTTATAACTATGCATTTTTACCTCTGGCTGTTTAAGAAAAAAAAATTAGTAAAAAAATGATTCCTTTCTTCTGTTCACATCATCAGATGGGATGTTCTGATTTCCTCGCCTGTCCACTGCCACACGTCGTTAGGCTGAGTGGCTTTGCATGCATCTGTCTCACGACAGGGCAGAAATGGCTTCCTCACAGAAGGCCTCTGAAGCTTAGGTCATTCATGTGAATAAGGGTTCCTACTAAGTTGTAGCTTTTTCTTGAATTGGAGTTTTGAAAGGATAGAGAGATGTGTAGAAATTGGAGTGAGTTCAGAGAACCAAAGAAAATGAGCAAGGCATTGGAGAGTGAGAGCTGTGAGGACAGGGAGGTTGGGAGCCTCGTGTTGGAAGGCGTGCTCTTCTCAGAATGGCGGCTTTTCATATTCACTAAGGTTTAGGGCCACAATCCCACAGGTAGATATAGGTTAGTGATGAGTGAAATGCTGAAAGGACGTGGTCAGTGAGGAAAAAGCATGAAGGGTCTTCTGGGGCTCTTTAAAAATAGGATGGTCTAATTTGGAGGCTTTTTAAAGCTGATGAAGAATCTGACAGGTCCAGTGCTGTCTTGCAGTCTTGAAATGTCCTCATCCAGCTTCACGATGGCTGCCACCCCGTCCTCTACCCCTGGGAGTCCTGGGCAAGAGGGGCTGTTTGTTGCCTGCCTCTTTCTGTGATGATCATAAGCTTTATGGAAAATGGAAAATTGTTCTTCTTTCGGAAAAGGTTGGGAGCCCCTGGTCTGCAGATCAGGGTCTTCCGTGGTGTTGGTCTGCAGCCCTTTGTGACCTGCTGGCCTGGATGAGGAGGAGGATTTGAGGACTTTTAACACTCTCCATGTAGACCCGTTCTTTTGATTATTTTCTCCTTTTAACTAACCTTTTGAATTAATGCTTAGCCGTTCTCTTTTTGTTAGGGTTCTGCAGCATTCCAGACCTCGAGCACTGAATCAGGATGGGAAAAAGACGTTGTGTTCCTCCACTCGAGCCCAAGTTGGCAGCAGGCTGTTGTGGGGTCAAGAAGCCCAAGTTATCTGGAAGTGGGACGCACAGTCACGGGAACCAGTCCACAACTGTCCCCGGCTCTAGTTCAGGACCTCTTCAGAACCACCAGCATGTGGATGGCAGCAGCGGCCGGGAAAATGTGTCGGACTTAACTCTGGGACCTGGAAATTCTCCCATTACACGAATGAATCCCGCATCGGGAGCGCTGAGCCCTCTCCCCCGGCCCAACGGAACTGCCAACACCACCAAGAATCTGGTGGTGACTGCAGAGATGTGCTGCTACTGCTTTGACGTCCTCTACTGTCACCTCTATGGCTTCCCACAGCCACGACTTCCTAGATTCACCAATGACCCCTAGTGAGTAAATCAGGTACAGGGGACAGTGAGAAAGGCGTGATGACGTCTTTCTTGGGTCATTGTCTTGAAATCCTCCTACTTACACAAAGTTTTGGCACGGTTTGGGCAGCGGGTAACAGGATAGGATGATGAGATGTGTCCAGACAGTAGCTAAAACAGTATCTGGTTTCAGGAATGGAAGAGGTGTAGGTTATGCTTGGAGGAAATGTAGACTTGTTTTTAAGGTAATGTTCTAGAAATCAGAAGGATTTTATTCTTGGTTCTTCTGTTGGTTTGTTGGTTCATATTGCATTGGATAGGAGGCCACACCATCACATCATTGTTGACCTGGATGTTGAAGTCCAAGTGAATTGGAAGTGTTTGAGGGCCAGGCTGGAGACTAGGAGCTGTGGTGCTCTTAATAAGGGTCCCCTCACTTTGTTAGTAATCCCACATGGCCACTGGCACCCCACCAAGAGTGTCAGAATCTGCTTTACTGTTTTCAGTTTGAGACCCTGTTTTTTGTCCCAAGCTCTCTCAGGGTGTCAATGACTTAAATATGTAGGGGTGCCTGGATGGCTCAGTTGGTTAAGCATCCAACTCTTGATTTGATTTCAGCTCAGGTCACAATCTCCCAGTTCAAAATAAATAAAAATAAAAGGGAATATGTGTAGTGTGAAGAAATATCATGCTGGTGTTTTCTTCATCCTCAGAATTGGAAGCAGCTCTGAGGTGGCTCTAATTTTTTTTTTTTAAACGTTTATTTTTGAGAGACAGACACAGGGCATGAACAGGGGAGGGGCAGAGGGAAAGGGAGACCCAGAAACCAAAGCAGGCTTCAGTCTCTGAGCTGTCAGCACTGAGCCCCACGTGGGGCTTGAACCCACAAACCCTGAGATCATGACCTGAACCAAAGTCAGACAGTTGGCTCAACCGACTGAGCCACCCAGGCACCCCTCTGAGGTGGCTTTGAAAGCACTGAAGAGGGGCGCCTGGGTGGCTTAGTCGGTTAAGCGTCCGACTTTCGCTTAGGTCATGATCTCGCGGTTCGTGGGTTCGAGCCCCGCGTAGGGCTCTGTGCTGACAGCCAGCTCAGAGCCTGGAGCCTGCTTCAGAGTCTGTGTCTCCCTATCTCTCTGACCCTCCCTGCTCATGCTGTCTCTCTCTCTCTCCTAGAAATAAATTAAAAAATATTTTAAAAAATTAAAAAATAAAAATAAAAACACTGAAGAAATCCTTTTGGAGCATTCATTGACCCAGGATCATTCATTCCTCACCTGTTAGTGCCATACAGGGTGATGCAGAGCCCTGCTGGGCAGGGTGTGGAGAGGTATGAAGAAAAAGTCCTCCCTCTTGGGAGACTTACTGAGCTACAGATCACACACACAAAGCTAAATCGTGGGTATGACGCCCTGATCAGAAGGAGAGGAGAAGCTATGCTTGTGTGATTGTGTCAGAGGAGAGCAAGTGTAGAGAAAAATGTGCTGACTTTTTAGGGCAGCATTGCCACAGGATACTATGGTCAGAAAATTCCTCATTGAACATGTGGAGATTCTAAGCTTTGATCTTAATGGGATCAGTGTGTCCCGAACAGGAGATGGACGTGGATTTGGAAGAGTGGGTGGTGGCAGCAGTGTTGTAGCGTACGGCTGTTGTGTTCAGGGGCTTATGTTTCCATCCTGCAGACAGTGGAATTCTTGAGTAGGTTTTGGGACAATAACTTCGGCTGGTGCTGTTCAGGTGTTTACTGGAAGAAAAAGATAGGTAGGTGGTAGATCTGCTGTATAACAGTGATCAGAGTAGACAGCTTTAAAATTTAAGTTGCTTTTAGAAGTATTTTGCTCAGTCTAAGAACTAAAGGCATAGGAATAGAGAAGACTCTCAGGAAGAAGGGACAGTCCTGAAACTTGTTTGTAAAATAAATCAATCTGATGGAACCTAATGAACCGTGACTTTGGCCTAGAAGCAGAAAGTGGCAACTTCTGCTGATTAATAAGCTTTCTTAAAGAGACATTGTTTTTCTTTTCCAAACCTTTGTGAGCAGGACCAGGGGCAGAAATAGGGGAACGGTGTGCGGTCGTGGGGAATGGAGAGGACGTACGCAGGTCGTGTCTTCATGAAGGATGTAACTGGGAAACATGGACACTTCTAAGAACAATTAAGAGGAGAAAGATGTGGAATATTAGAAGAAATTGAGTCCTGGGCAGAGGAAAAGGAAAGTAGCACACACAAGTGTCACAATGAAGTGAGACCATCAGCAAGGAACGCAGGAGGGGCTGCAGAGAGCACCTGTTCAGGCTGCCGGGTGCAGCATCCTCTCTGCCTCCATCCAGGGACGGCACGATCCCCAGAAGCCAGTCCTTCAGATAGCCGCAGCTCGGGAATCAGTCCTTTGGGGGAACAACCGGAATGAACAGGGCAAAAGCAAAGGTTTTGTTCTGATCCATAATTGATTTGGGGCTGGAGAATGTTTTTTGTTTTGCTTTTTTAGTCCGCTCTTTGTGACGTGGAAGACAGGGCGGGACAAGCGGCTTCGTGGCTGCATTGGGACCTTCTCAGCCATGAATCTTCATTCAGGACTCAGGGAATACACGTTAACCAGGTAATGGCACCAGACATAAGCTCTGCAGATACAAATTGGCTACATTTGAAAAGAACTGCCTGACTATTTCTTCTAAGTGGTAAAAGTTGGAGTGTTCTCTTTTTGGTAATCAGGAAATGTGGGGACCTTAACCTGGTGAGTCACTAATCAGTTCAAGTGTAGACAGTTAATGCATCATGTTATTTTTTAGCATGTTAGTGCTGATGGGTAATCAATATTCGCCACTTTGCTCAGGATTCATAAGTATTTGGGCATAGAATGTTGGCTCCTAACTCCAGAGCAGCCTCACTTCTGTTTTCTGTCCCCTCCAGTGCACTTAAGGACAGCCGATTCCCCCCCCTGACCCGAGAGGAGCTGCCTAAACTTTTCTGCTCTGTCTCCCTCCTTACTAACTTTGAGGATGCCAGTGATTACCTGGACTGGGAGGTGAGAACAGCCGCATTTGGAACTCTGCGTCTCTCGTTGCATTTGGGTTCGGGTTAGTACATGGTAATGTATCTCCTTCCTTGAGAGAGGGTAGAGGAATGCAAAAGCTGAGTTTGGAAGCGATTGGGGGCCATACAGGGGACAGGAAAGATGCTGTGATCTTAGAAGTAGGGAAGAAATGTGAAGTTTTTCTTTTCTTGTATCTTTCCAGTCCACTCTTTTCCATATCCTTCTCCCACTCCTAATAGAAACTGATAGTGGGGTTAAAAGAGAGCATTTCAGATCCCTCTTGCCAAGCCCTTGAGTAAAAGTTATTGTCCAGAGCCATATGTGAGGGAGTCATGAGCCTAAATCAAAGCCCTGTGGTATGTTTAACGGAATAAAGGTGGAATATTTAAGATTATTGGATGAGCTATTGAAAGAATATATTTCTGCAACCCTCATACTCAGAGAGGTGGCTACACGTAGACTCGCAGCTTCCCTCAACCTGAAGTTACTTTGGCCTCGATACCTGAGAAAAGAGTTAATCATGAGAAGTAGCAGGTTCTCCTTTTCTCAGAGCTGGATCAAGCTGGTCAGGGGACAGTGTCAATTAAGTGTGGATGACTCCAGTTCCATTAGAATAAGTAAATGCCATTTATTTGGTTTTTCCTGTAGGTAGGGGTCCATGGGATTCGAATTGAATTCATCAATGAGAAAGGTGTCAAACGTACAGCCACATACTTACCTGAGGTTGCTAAGGAACAAGGTGAGTTGGACAAAAGGAATTTCAGTGGATACTATTCACAACATTACCATATAAAGGCAGGACAGTGGAGTGTTCGTTGTCTTTCAGCCCAACTGTAGCTAAGAATTAGTGCCTTCTTTCCGCTTATGGAAAGAAGAAGTCTTACGGAACGAGAAACAAACTCCCCAAAAGATGCAGGAGATGAGGGTTACCTGGGTGATACAGTTGGCTAAGCATATGACTCTTGATCTCGGCTCAGGTCATGATTTCACAGTTCATGAGTTTGAGCCATGCATTGGGCACTGTGCTGATGGTGCAGAGCTTGCTTGGGATTCTGTCTCTCCCTCTCTCTGCCTCCCCCATTAGTGTGTGCGTGCACGTGTCCATATGTGCACTCTCTCTCTAAATAAACTTTTTAAAAATTAATAATTTTTTTAAAAGATAAAGGAGCTGAGGAAAAAGAATGGTAAAGACTTCCTTACTCCCTAGTTTCACTTCCTCTCAGTGAAAAATTTTGTTTCCTGGCCCCCAAAATGAGTAGTGATTGTAGCAAAATTCCAGTAAGCAACTGGACTGTATTGTGGAGTTCATTGTAAAGGGAAGTTGCCTGTATCACTGGGTTTTGAACTTCTGGTCATTAATTGTTAAACAATGTTATGCCTAGAAAAAGGCAAAACATAATCTTTTGTCTTTCTCTCTCTTTTCTAAGAAGTTAGTAGTTAATATGTTCTTATAATGGGACAGTAAAGATAGGAAGTAGGTTAGATAGGTTCTTTAAAAGAATATTTAGAGAATACCTTTCAGTGTTGCTTGTGTGTTCTGTGATACATAATTCACTTTTCTTTTGGGACACCTGGGTGGCTCAGTTGGTTAAGCATCCAACTCTTGATTTGCACTCAGTTCATGATCTCATGGATTGTGAGATCGAGCCCCAGGGAGCCTGCCTGGGATTCTGTCTGCCCCTCCACCACTTGGGCACATGTGCTCGCTCGCTTGCTCTCTTTCTCAAAATAAATAAAAATAAACTTAAAAAAAGTACTAAACATAATTCACTTTTCTTTCTTTTTTCTTCTTTGTCCCTCTCTTCTCTTTTGTATGTTTTTGAAAATAATACAGTATTCACACAGTATTTGTTGGATGTGAACCTGGAATAGAGAAAAATAGCCATTTCAGTGTATCAATGAACTAGTTATTTGGAGAGTGTTTGCCTTATTGGTTTCCATCATGGTCGTGTTTAAACTTTTTCAAAAGCATTGTGGATGTGGCAAAAAAAGGAAGGCTTTTAGCTACTTTGAGGTTGTAAGTCTAACATTTCTGTACAAGGAGGCACACCATAGATAACTTCCTAATAGGGAGATGTGGTAATAGTATAGATAATGAAATTACTTGTGTGTATAATTACTTTATATTACTGTAAAACTTGGTAATTTTAGGGGTTTCTATTTGGTTTCCAATTTTGGAATATTTGACTTTGTTAAAAATGTACAGGAACAACAACACACTGTATGTGTGAAAATTTTTCTTGTCCTTCATGAAGGACTAGTTTCCTTCCTACTCTCAGTTCTCTGTGATAGAAAACAGGACTTCTAGAAATCCTCAAAATAAAGGAAGGGCCACACCAAGGAGTATAGGCTACAGAACTTGAAACCTCTCCTCCTGCAGAGCAGCCTTGGTTATCAGCACTAGTCCGGCAGGCCAGCCTTAACTTGACCGTATTTGTTCCTATGTAGTTATACTGGGATCACATCTGACAGGAAAGACACGGGAGCAGGGGCCTAGGGACAGCCATTGTGGTATGTGTTGGGTTATCATCTCACACCTTAGAAATTCCACTCGGACTGTCAGTGAGTTAGACGGGGCCTGGTGTCCAGGGCTCCCTTTGACCCTCGCAGACTTGGCAACTTCTCTCCTCTTGCCATGTTGGAACATGCCCTACTCTTGTGTCATCAAGCACTGACCTCATTGTGCCTCTCTTCTCAGACTGGGATCAGATCCAGACAATAGACTCCTTGCTCAGGAAAGGTGGCTTTAAGGCTCCAATTACCAGTGAATTCAGAAAAACGATCAAACTCACCAGGTAACCCACTGTCTCATTTTCCTTGTCATTTTAATTTAGTTGGGGTTGGATGGAGGATACTTGTGATGGAAAGGGTTAGAAAAGCTTTTCTCTACTAATGTCCCTAAACTAAAAAAGTGTGGGTCAGGGTTAGGCTGGGAGGAAGCAATGGCAGCGGAAGCAAAGACTCCCCAGTGTCCTGGGCATCTCTGCAGCTGAGCTGACGGCAGAGCGGGAGCGGAGTTTAGGCCGCCATCAGGTGCTGGGTGTCTTTGCCAGACCCACTGGTTGGGAGGTTAAGAGGGTACACCAAGGCCAAGAACAAAGGCTCTGAGTGCGGAGTTCCAGGGTCAATCGAAGTCATGTGCAGTCAGGTGGCCGGGGATACAGGTGATGTGTTAACAGGATAGTCATGTTTTTCACAGAGGGTTACAAGGAACCCGTTGGGGGAGGTTGCCTTCTATAGTAGAGAAGTTGCACGTGGACTTGGAGTCTGAATCCCAGGTCACTGCTGCCTAACCGTGACCTGGGCCGGTTACTTACTCTGGCTCTCTGAGGGGGCGGGGGGCTTGGCTGTAGGTAAGAAGTGACTCAGAATGCCTTGGGGTTGTATTAGAGTGTGGTAAGGCAATGTAGGAAGCCTTTCTAGCACAGGGCCAGGCAGTAATTGTAGGTGGTCAGTAATGTCGGTTCTCTTGCCATCCCTACTGAAATCGGAAACACTGAGAGGTTTAGCTTCTGTGGGCTTCTGTGGGCCTCTGTTGGCCCCCTCATCTGTAGAATACGGAATAATCATATACTAACCTCACAGGTCTATTTGGAAGATAACCCAGTGTTTTTGAAATGCTTTGGAGTCCAAAAAAAAGATAAACTTCAAATACAAAGCATTATTATTATTATTATTATTATAATTTATTTGAACAGCCATTTCCCTGTCAAAATTCAGGAATAATCACCTTGCAGTGGAGGAGTGATTACAGTGGGAAAGAGATGGCTCTGGGTAAGGATTGTCACACCCAGCTCCTGTGGTCTGTAGTAGGCTCCATAGGTTTGTAACACCCCATGCTTCGCATCCTGACTCATGGCTCTTTCCAGAGCAAAGCCAAAGTGCTATGAACTCTGTTCTGATGACCCTGTGATATGATATGGCATATTCATCTGGGAATTGAGACCCGTCCTATATAGCCCCAGGATCCTTTAACCTGCTGCATCAGAATTTGACCCAGAATTAGGTATCTGTGCCCCTTTTAGTTATCAGTAACTTGTTTGTTGCTTTTCTGCAAATTGAGGTTGCATTTCTGTCAAACTTATCACATTTTTATGCAGTAGATACGCAGTTTGCACTGGGCATTGGTATAGCCATCTTCCAATCTGCCACCCGCGTAATTTGACCTTAACATTCTTCATCCAGACCCCAGTAGCAGATTGCTTAAGAGCAGCTTGATGATAAGCATACGTAGTGTTTAAAGGTGGGATGTGCAGAAAATACATTCTCAGGGGTGAATTGTGATTGTGCTTTTTCATCTTGTTCATTTGTAATAACGACATTGTTTTCTTGTGCTGTCTTTCATTTTCTGTAAGTAAGATTGCTCTTGGTCTTCCATTTTATTCTTTCAAAATGTGGAATAAGCTTTTGGTTTTCTCTGCTGAGTGACTTTACAAAGTGAAGGGTTTCAGGTTCCTAATACCCTTTCCTGTTTCCTTATACAGGTACCGAAGTGAGAAGGTGACAATCAGTTATGCAGAGTATATTGCTTCTCGACAGCACTGTTTCCAGAATGGCACTCTTCATGCCCCGCCCCTCTACAATCATTACTCCTGACACAAGGCTGCATGACCAGTCCCACCCCCCTGTGGCCACCAATGGCTATGACATCATTGGAGCAGATGCCTCCTCTTCCTGGTCCAGTTACTTCTATTACTGCACCATTTTATGATGCTAGCTTCCGTTGCCAAGTCTGCCTCCAGCCGACTGAGGGGGGGGCAGGGTTATACTGAATGAAACAGAACTTGAGGGGCCCAAGCCTTATCTCAGCCTTTCCTCAATATGGGGTTCCGTTGGATTGGGGCTCCTCCTTGACTAGTGAGAATTACTGTGTGGGTTCAGAAGACCCTTGGCATGCAGGTGCCACTGGTGATTTGCCGCCTGTGTGTTGGCCACACAGTGGAAGCTGGAATCAGTGGTCCATGAAGGTTTACCCCACACACACCCCTACAGCCTCCCCAGATCAAGTAGGTGTATTCCCCTGGCAGTCTGGGCAACGGAGACCAACAAGAAACATTTTTAGGTTGTTTTAAATTCCTTTTTTAAACTTCCAGTTTATTGCGTACCAAGAGTTGATCACAACCTCCATGCTTCATAAGTGGACGCCATGTTAGGGTTGAGCGTGGGCACCATGAGTCTCAGGCTCCTGGACAGGACCCACATCAAGATCGGAAGCCCTTTGGATGGCGTTGCAGATCTCATTGCTCAATTAGCCTCGAAGGTTTTAATGCTCATCCCACTCTCAGTTGGATTTTCTGGCACTCTTCCTACATCGAGTCTCCTGGTATTGAACAAAGCTCTGTGGTGTAGCCTGCTGAGGACTGGACTGGGATGCCCGTGGGAGGTCCCGAAATCATCGCTGCGTGCAGTGAGAAAGGAGAGACCTCTTCCTTACCACCCGGCTACCTCACTCCTCTACTGGTAGCAGTGCCTATAGCTGGATCTAGGTTCTCAGAAGGCATAGGTGTTCAAAGAAGCACTTGGGTTGGGCTTCTAGGAGGACATGTTGTCATAGGAGAGAATCCAGGGTCTCCAAGCTGTTTTCTTTTCAGGCAGACTTCTTGAGGGACCTTTAAGCAGAGGAGTTACTTGTCTAGTTTGCCTGTAGAAGTGGGAAGACTGTTGCTGTTTCAGTCCTTTCCAGGACTTTAGAACAAAGCTGTGTAATTAACAAGATGAATCTTTATCTTGCCTAACATGCTGGGAATCTTCACCCCACCATGGTAAAGTTCCAAATAGCTCATTTTATTCTAGGTCATTCAGACTTTCATGTGGCATATTTCCCTTTCCCATCATTGCTGATTCCAAATAGCTGTCAGCAAGTTTCTCCTCCCTCTTGCCTGTTCTTCACTCATTTGGTGGCAGAATTCATAGAAGCTGGGGACTTGGAAGATGCTTTGGAAACATTGTCACAGAGGCACTGCTGAAAGGATTCACAGGAAGAGGTGGCCAGATGGAAGAAAGGACCCGGAGGGTGATACACTGGTTTTCAACAACATGCTTAGAGAATTCTTGAAGTGGATTGGGTGTCAATCCCGTGAACACAATTGTTTTGATTTAACTTATTTTCAGAGTTTATGTGGTGATGGTGTGTCTTTCCAAAATGGGCAAATATCCAAATCAAAAGAAATTTTGAGTTTTCTTCTGCCAGGAATGGGGGAGGGGGAGCAGGGACATAATCCAAGAAATGACACACCTGCCCTTCTAGGCATTGCTGTCTCATTTCCTGGAAGGGGTGGATGAGGGTGAGCAGATTGGCTCAGCACCATCCTCTACTGTTCACGAGGATCTAGAACATGCAAGGGAAGTGGGCGGATGGTGGGGTGGCCGGCTCAGGCCTTACCCCTCACTTACTGTTGTGCTGTGCTCTCGCATCCTGCCACGTGTCCCTTGCAAGGTTAAGGAAAAAAGCTTCTGAAGATGAAGGGATTGTTTGGTGATTTCCTGCTGCTGAGAATAATAAATGTCTTGTTACAAACAAATGTGACGATAGTTACTCTTAGGTGCCATGGATTGATGTCAGGGTGGTCAGCTCTGGACTAAACCACCCACCTCCAATTTGTACAACAGTATTGATACATAGGGCTACACTCATTACTGTTCAAGTGTTCTATGTTAAAAGTTGTGTTGAATTTCTAAAGATTAAAAAAAGCAAAAAAATTGGTGCTAAACTTTCACCCCTGAGCACGCTCAGTGAGACTGGTCATGCAAGCATTTACTACAGTGCCATGCTCTTCAAGCCTATTTTTTCTTGTAGAAATGTTGCCCTATTTGTCTTCCCCCAGTGTATAGTATGTTTTTTATTTTACTGAGGGTGGGGTAGGATACCTGCCATTTATGAAAATGAACAGAAAATTTAAAAACCCACGTATTGGGGAGAAAAAAATCAGTGCACAAGAATTGGGCCGGTTAAGCCCAGCACCACACTGAAGTGGGCTCAGTGGTTTTGGAGTGAAGAAGCCTTACTCCCTGCACATTCCCTCATGCTCCCACACAAGTCCAGCAGTGGAGATGCTCGGTCCCGCTGGCCTTGCCAGGGGGACTCCCGAGTCGACCAAGGAAACCTATTTGGCCCCGTAAGAAATGCCACTGTCAGTGTCTGTCCTGCATGGGGCCTAGTCAGGAAGCAGCCTGGAAGTGTACGGTCACGGTCACCTCATGAAGATGTGTGGCAGGTGGCTCTCAGGAAAAATACTAAGTCTGGATCATCCATGTGGCAGCTTTGCATGGGGAGATAACAGCTCCGAACTCGAACTGAGCTACCTTCCACATGCTTGACCAAAGCAGGGGGGGGGGGGGGGGGGTGGCCAGTACATGTGTGAGTGGCAGGTGTAAAGAGAAGGGCATGTTTTCTGCTTGATGTTCACTTTGTGCTCGGGCTGCTCAAGCTGAACAGTAGGTAACCGCTGTGGAGGAGCCAGCCCACCCTGGCTGGTTCGGTTCGGAGTTCGTTTCACCCCTAGCTGTGAGTGCCTTTTGGTCTGGAAAGTTGGCTTGTCTCATGATACCCACAGCTAGGACATTCTCTGTGTAATTGAGTCGTCCTCGTTTTACGTTAACTAAGAGAATGTCTTTGATCACTAGGATTTGTCGGTGTTGGATTGTTTCCACTGTGAGGTTCTTAAACTTTTTTGCTTCATAATATTAAAGCAACTCATGTTAGAGACCCTTTCAACATGAAAGGTTTGTAGTTGAGACATTACATATATTTTATTGTTTATAATAAAAATCATCTATACAGAAGTCCTGGGTGTTAATTTTAATATTTGCACAAGACCTGTTTTCCATAATACGTTAACACCTACACTTTCACTAACTGTTGATGCTCTTTTCTATCGAGATTCTGGAGCTAGGGAGCTATGTGTTCGTTTTGTTTATTTTCATTCTTAACTTCCCTGAAGCAAGAGACTTTGTATGGCCTTCAGTGCAAAGACTTCAGACCAATTCTTTGTATTACACTTGGTTGCCTCTTGGCTATATAACTTCTGAGTGCAAATCATCGAACTCTTTAACGAAGTATTGTAGAGAATAAATCATAATGGGTAAAAACTGTTCTTTGTCTTGCCTTTTTTTTTACCCTCCCCCCAGAATAGTAACATTCTTTTTTTTTCAAGTTTATTAGTTTATTTAAGAAAGTTCTGCAGCCCACATGGAGCTGCGCCTCACGACCCCGAACCCAAGATTCACACACTGCTCGGACTGAGCCAACGGTGTTCAGTCTGCCTGCATGGTGACGCGCTGTCCATCATGACCCTCCGTGTACTTTTTTATTTGCACTTTCATTTTCCTGTGTGGTTGGTAGCAATGCCACTGGGGTTTTTAGAACCAAATTTCCTGAACTGAGGCTCATGACCCTTTAAAATTTGGATTTTTCTAGAAAGAAGGTTCA
Organism: Hyaena hyaena; assembly: GCF_003009895.1. NCBI lineage: Eukaryota > Metazoa > Chordata > Mammalia > Carnivora > Hyaenidae > Hyaena > Hyaena hyaena. The sequence continues at coordinate 804,374 of NW_024081074.1, read as the reverse complement.
TAGTTTTCATCAGATTTTCCTTTGAAACTGGCCTTATCCAAAAAGCTAAAAACAAGGGGTAAGGGGAGAAATGCTCTAACTTAAGATATCATTTGGTGACATTAATCCAAGCAAAGATCTTGGGACTTACTGGTGTGGTCTAATGTTGCTTTTTTTTTTTAAGTTTGTTTATTTTGAGAGCACATGAATCGGGGAGGGGCAGAGAGAGGAAAAGCAAGAGAATCCCAAGCAGGCTCCACACTGTCAGCGCAGAGTCTCACATGGGGCTCCATCTCGCAAACTGTGAGGCTGAGACCTGAGCCCAAACCAAGAGTCAGATGCTTAACTGGGTCACCCAGGTGCCCCTTAGTGTTGATTACGTTAAAGGGAAACACGTTATTGGCGAGGGGGGGGTGCGGAAAAGTGATGTGTTTGAAGACAATGGCCCACAATAGGTTTTCAGACATACAAATAACACATATGCTGGGACTGTTCTGAGGCCCTTACACTTGGCAGAACTCAAGCCTGTGGCTACAGGTATACGTGCTGTCAGGGCTAGGTAATTTGGAAACAGACTACATGCAACTGGTTAAACACAAATTGGTATAACACTGCAGGGTGTGAAAGGGGTTCTCCTGTTTATTTTTTTAATTTTTAAAAAAATGTTCATTTTTTACTGAAAGAGTGAACAGTGGAGGGGCAGAAAGAGAGAGAAGAAAATACAGAATCTGAAGCAGGCTCCAGGCTCTGAGCTGTCAGCACAGAGTCTGAGGCAGGGCTTGAACTCGTGAAGCATGAGATCATGACCTGAGCCAGTTGGCCACTTAACCAACTGAGCCACTCAGGCGCCGCAAGGGATTCTCTGTTTCTTAAAAAGAAATTCTGGTTCTAGAAATTACTGCTGTATCTTAAACTACCGCCTACAGTTAAACAGCATGGGATTCCATATCACTGTGTTTTCGGGGGGGGTTGTGTGTGGCGGTGGTGGTGGTGGTGGTAAAATCTGCATAGCATAACATTTGCTATTTTAGCCATCCTATACTCTTGAAATGGGAACTAAGCCACCTGGTCAGAGATCAGCAAGGCTAATTCTTGGGGGAGTGGAGGTGGGGTAGGTGCTTTAAAGCTGCTTCCAGACCAGTCTGGGTCTGACCTCGCTTGAAAACCGGGCTTTGAAATACTATTCAGTGAGCTGCTTGAAGGGCTTGGCTCTGAACCAATACTGCACAAAGGACCATAGTAGTGTCCTGAGGAACAGGATGCAAGTGCCGTCCCTTCTGAGTGTTTTCCTCATTTTGAAATCTGAGGATGTCTGCCTGCTGCTTTCTCTCTGTTTCCATGAGGTCCTGATGCCAGAGCAAAGTGAAAAACAAGTGACCCCCTCCAGTTTCAAGACTGTACCTATTGCTGGGGAACCAAACAGGAGAGAGAGGTCTCAAATTCATTCTATCACCCACTCAACTTCCTGCTGCCAATCCAACCTCCCACCTGCCACCCCCAGCATGGTCATTCTTTCTTTATCCCATCCTGGTTCCTGACCAAATAAGTAGCCCAGGATGCTGATACTGGAATCTTTAGGCTGGAGGTCTGATAGGCCTGAGCTCAAATCTTGGTCCTGTCATTTATGAGCCAGCCACCTAGTTACTGCTCTGAGCCAAAAGTCCTTTTTTGGGGGTTTGTGACAGGACTGTGAACCTCCAGGGTAACCTGCTGGAAAAGCTTTGCCCTGGCTCCAGCACACCATTACAATGGCTGGATGACTGACTATCCGGACTGTCATCCAATGCCAGATGTAGATGGGGACCACTGGGCAAGTATCAAACCCTCTGGGAACCATATGCTATTCTGGACATGATGGAGGAAGAAGCATAACTATGCTCAGACCTTCAGGTCAGGACAGGCTTTCTGAAAGGGGTGGGTGCTAAAGTAAGCCCAGCTTGACCTCAGAAAGAGATGGTTTTCCAGGGAGAGCCTGACAGTTCCAGCACAGGGCACATTGCCCTATCACATTGCCACAGGCCAGACAGGCTTTAGAATCCAAGAGTGGGACTCCCAGGGAAGCCGCCGGGAAGTTGTACCTGGAAGGCAAGGGTGGTTTGCAATTACACAACCTTCCCCCATCCCCACATCCCTATTCCTTTGTATCTCTAGAGATTGTATTAATAGCAAAAGGGAGGGGGGTCACATGTTTTTTCCTCTGGTTTCCTTTGTACACTTACCAGGCCACTTCCAGCAGCAGGTGCCAAGATTTTTTTTTTTAACTTATGAGAGAATAGGTGAAATTGGGAGATTCTATACATTAGCTTTGAGTATAGGGAGAACTGGGAAACACATCAGCATGGTATTTCAAGGGCAGAACACCTGAGTCCAGGAAAGATACTCGTGACTCAGTCTACAAGAGATTCCTTGAAAAGCACACCAAAAGTTTACAAAAGTTGTAAATTACTACTTTGATTGAAAAAATGTAGAGCAACATTAATAAAATATGTATTACAGCAAACGTGTTTGTATAAGATCTGTATAATTAGTGTTTTCTTTCATTCCCCAAGAATTATGTGATTAAAATGACATTTAAGCAAACTGAAATATGAATTTACATTAGAGTGAATATTCCGGGGCACCTGGGTGGCTCAGTTGGTTAAGATTCCGACTTCGGCTCAGGTCATGATCTCACGTTTGTGGGTTCGAGCCCCGCGTCAGGCTCTGCGCTGATAGCTCAGAGCCTGGAGCCTGCTTTGGATTCTGTATGTCCCTGTCTTTCTGCCCCTACCCCCCTCATGCTCTGTCTCTCTCTGTCTCAAAAATAAATAAAATGTTAAAAAAAAAAGTGATATTCCTCTTATGTACCTGATGTCATTCATGTTACTCCTCCCCCATCTCTGTTTGACTAAATTTTTTTTTTTAAAAAATAGTTTATTTACTTTTGAGACAGAGAGAGACAGAGCATGAGTGGGGGAGGGGCAGAGAGAGAGAGAGACAGAATCCGAAACAGGTTCCAGGCTCTGAGCTGTCAGCACAGAGCCCGATGCGGGGCTCAAACCCACGAGCCGTGAGATCTGACCTGAGCCGAAGTCGGATGCTTAACCAACTGAGCCACCCAGGGGCCCTGACTAAATGTTAAAGAGCAGTTTCAGAGGCAGCCCCCTGCTCCTCAGATCTCTTGTGACTCACCTGCCTCCCACCACAAGTAACTTTTTTCTCTATGTATCTTTCTACAGCATTTTCTTTGACTTTCTCTCCTTTCTCTTACCACTTGCCACTTTTTGTCTTTTATTATGGAAAATAAGTCCAGATTTTGCAGCAGCTGCTTTTGGTGATCTTGTGGGGACAGATTTATGACTGAATCACCTTTTTAACCCCGGACTTTCCACATAAGTGTTTATAATGGTTTCTTGAATGAAAATGTTGTGGACCATCCACCCTGCAAAACATCACTGTGTGCCTTATTTTTCTCCTTCCTTCTTTCTTCACCTGTTGACTTCTGTTCTGCTGTGTGTAGATAGAAGATACCAAATGTTGGGTATTCAGCTTGATGCTGGGCTAGCACATGGTAAGGTCCATTAGGTATTTGATGCTTTTAAAGGCCTGCCGGTTGGATAGATGGAATAAAAAGGCCTATACGGAGTTCCAGGCCCATTTCCCACACCCAGCTGCTGCATGCCCCCAGACTCCTCATCAGGATGTTTGTTCTGTATGTCCAACGAACTGTGTAGGAAAACCTTTTGAAACAGTGTGCCTATGCTATATAACCTACTATTATTTTACCCAATACATTTCTTCCAGAACACAACAAATTAATTATGTAAAAATCATCTATTTATAAATCAAAAGAATACAGGTTACATACTATCTGGTAATATCTTATGTTTTTTGTGTGAGACAGAGCATACGTGAGCAGGGGAGGGGCTGAGAGAGAGACGGGGACAGAGGATCCTAAGTGGGCTCTGCTCTGACAGCAGAGAGCCAGATGTGGGGCTGGAACTTATGAACTGGGAGATCATGACCTGTGAAGTCCCAGGCTTATCCGACTGAGCCAACCACGGCGCCCTGGAATTCATCTTTTGTAAACACAGTCTAAATGATTAGCTAAACACATCACAGAGACAAGTCATGCCCTACTTATTTCCTTTGTTGTACAATCTTCTATTTTCTCTGAAGCTGAAAACAGCATGGTTTTTAATTTGCTTACTTTTCTCTGTATCATCCAAATGTTCCAACAGATGTATTAAAGGTCTCTCAGCATCACTTTCCACGTGCTCAGAAGTATCAGAATAATTCACTACAAATCAATCACATTTTTTAAAATACCTAAGCGTTCAAAGAAATTCCACTGTATGTTTTCGGCGTCTCACTAACCCAGCTTTCCATCAAGGGGAGTTCCTAGGGTCAATTAGCGCGTTCCTGCATTTCAGCTAATCCTTTCCCCGGCTCCGGGAAGCAGGCCTTCCGACAGGGGAGGAAGCTGAGGTTCATAAAGGCCAAGTGAGCAGTCCGAGAACACGCGGCAAAGGGACCCCCATAAAGACCCGGGACTCCGCCGCCCTCGTCAGCCACAACAGCCTCCTTCCCCGACCCGCCCACCCCACCCTCTACGACCACGCCCACCCCACCCTCTACGACCACGCCCACCCCACCCTCTACGACCACGCCCCTTCCGTGACCAGGACCCGCGCTTCCGCTCTTCCGCGCTTCCGCTTCCGGCGGTGTGAGCTGGACCCGCGGAGTTGTGTGGCGTTCCGTAGCGATGGCGGCCGGCGGTAGCGACCCGCGGGCCGGCGACGTAGAGGAGGATGCCTCACAGCTTATCTTTCCCAAAGGTGGGGCTGGGGTTGCGCGACGGCCCCCGGTGTCCCGCGTGGTCGCCTCAGGCCTGGCGTGGCCGGGCTGTGGCGGGCGGCGGGGCGGGCCCGGGGCGTAGAGAGGGGCCGGGAGGATGGGGGATGCGGCCGTGGGAGGGGCCTGGGCCCGCACCGCCACTGTTCTTCGAGAGCGGCCAGTCGGATTCCACGCCTGCTGCCTTGGAACCGTCGGCGCCCAGCCCCCCGCTGTCCCTGAGCAACTTCTTGCTGCTCATTTAAGTAATTTCTCTTACCCGGTAAATTGCGAGGTGCTGCAGGGATGTGGCGAGGCTGAGCAAAACCGACCCTAAAGTGGCAAGGACGTCATCGTTAATCATTAATACATTCGTGGGCGCTTGGCTGCCTCAGTCGGTAGAGCATGCGACTCTTGATCTCTGGGTCATGAGTTCAAGCCCCACATTGGGCATGGAGCCTATTAAAAAGAAAAATAGGGGGTAATGTAAGGTTGCAATAGGAAAAAGAGGCTCGCTTGGACTGAACTCAACTTCGATTTGCACAGAGGTGACTGGGTCTTTTAAAGGGAGAATGAAGAAATGGGGAGGAGGTTGGCGGGGTCTCCGTAGGGTCAGGGGAGTGGAAAATTACAAAAAGCAGGATGGGGGGGGGGTTGGTCGATTTGAAATCCATTTGGGTTTGTTAACTGGCGCTTACGGGAGTGAGACTCCTGTCTCCCACAGCTCTTCTTGTGAACTGACCGAGGCCCTGTCTTCGGGTGTTGGCTGGGAGAAACCGTATATTTCTTGGGCAGACTTCGGTTTTCAGAGGTTTTAAAGGGGCCTAGAGTCACCTAGGAATGTGGCCTTGAGGCGTTAGAAATTATGTTAGTGTTTTGTTAGAGTCTTTCTGGGCCAAGGTTGAGGCCCAAAAGGAGGGCTCAGAGGAGCCTGGCCAGAGTTTGGTCAAGGAGAGCCTTTGTCAGAGGACTGCCAGTACAGCACATTTCGCTGTCAGGGAACTTTTCTTGTGCAGCGTGATGTACTTTATTTGTAATTTAGAAACTAAAAATAAGCAAGAAGCTTATGGTTTTAAAATAACCATATTTTACTCGTACCGGAAAATGCAAATGCAAACTGAAAGGCGGAAGTCTTCACAGTATCCACCTTAACAATAACCTTAAAATTATCCAGTAATTTAAAAATTATTATGTCCAGAATAAAAACTGAAACTCTACACCCTTGTCACTCAGAGGAAACTACTGTAAACAATTTCCAATCTAATTTCATGCTTACTTATTAATATGTACATACACTGTTTTCTTTGTAAAAATGAGATTATATGAAAGAAATGCTGCAGCCTTTAAAAATTTTGACGATATCGGGGCGCCTGGGTGGCTTAGTCGGTTAAGCGTCCGACTTTCGCTTAGGTCATGATCTCGCGGTTCGTGGGTTCGAGCCCGGCATCGGGCTCTGTGCTGACTGCCAGCTCGGAGCCTGGAGCCTGTTTCAGTCTGTGACACCCTCTCTCTCTGGCCCTCCCCTGCTCACGCTGTCTCTCTCTCTCTCCTAGAAATAAATAAAACGTTAAAAAAAAATTTTTTTTTTAAATAAAAAAAAAATGAAAAATTTTTTTTTGACGATATCAGGGTGGCCAGGTCATGATCTCATGGTTCTTGAGTTTGAGCCCCGCATCATGCTCTGTGCTGACAGTTCAGCGAGCCTGCTTCGGATACTGTCTCCTCTTTCTGCCCCTCCCCTGCTCGCACTGTGTTTCTCTTAAAAATGAATAAGCATTAAAAAAAGAAATTTTTGACAATATATTATGTAGAACTATCTTTTTTTTTTAAACTCAAGGCCCAACCGGGGAGGGGGTGGGGCTTGAACTCATGACCCAGAGGTCAAGAGTTGTGTGCTCTGCTGACTGAACCAGCCAGGCACTCCTGTCTTGGTCTTTTAAAGGGCTAGATATACTTAGTGGTTTACCATAATACTATTTATCTGTTGGTAGGATATAGGTGGCTTCCAGTTTTTTATTTTATAGGCTCAAGGTCAAATATTTCCATAGGATAGCTTCATGGACGTTTCTGGCGTATAGAAGTTTATGTGTTTTTTTAAGTGTAATAACTGAGACAGAGATGGCTTTCTTAATGTATGATAAATTAAACCAACTTATTGTGCATAGGTTTTATCTAGGTACTTTTTATTTATGCTTTGATAAACGCAGGTAGCATCTGGTACACATGAAAATTTTATTGAGTTCAGAATAATTAGATCTTAGATTCTGTCAAATAACAGTGTGTCAGGGTTCTGAATACCTGTTATCTTTGACCTCTCAGCTCGTGGGGATGCGCAGTGTTTATTACATAGTTTAGAACATGTGAAGATGGGGCATCTGGGTTGCTCAGCCAGTAGAGCATGCGACTCTGGGGGTTGAGGGTCATGAGTTAAGGCCCTATGGTGGGGGTAGACTTTACTTTAAAAAAAATGTGAAGAGGGGGCGCTTGGGTGGCTCAGTCGGTGGAGCGCCCAACTTCAGCTCAGGTCATGATCTCGCGGTTCATGGGTTTGAGTCCCGCGTTGGGCTGTGTGCTGACAGCTAGCTCAGAGCCTGGAGCCTGCTTTAGATTCTGTGTCTCCCTCTCTCTCTGACCTTCCCTTGCTCATGCTGCCTCTCTCTCTCTCAGAAATAAATAAAACATTAAAAAGAATTTAAAAAGGGGCACCTGGATAACTCGGTTGGTTAAGCATCCGACTTCGGCTCAGGTCACGATCTCGCGGTTCGTGGGTTCGAGACCCGCATCGGGCTCTGTGCTGACAGCCAGCTCAGAGCCTGGAGCCTGTTTCAGATTCTGTGTCTCCCTCTCTCTGACCCTTCCCTGCTCGTTCTGGTGCTCGCTCGCTCTCTCTCTCTTTCTCTCTCAGAAATTAAAAAAAAACAAACAAAAAAACATTTAAAAAAAAAGTGAAGATCTATAGAAACAACAGTAAGTATTTAAAAGATAAAGCCTTTGCTATAGATAGAAAGCAAACAAATGTGTGCTAATTCATTGTAGGACACAAAGAATGGATGAGGTCACTGAAAGTATCTGAATCTGTAGAGGTAGTTTTCACAGCATGTTTGCTGGAAAATAAAATTTGTCCTTTATCCGTGTGATATAATTAACAGCAATTCTACTGAAAAAATTAGTCAGTAAGACATTTTTTCCGAAAAGTCCCTCCCTCCCTCCCTCAATTAAAGACATACCCTAACATTTTGTACTAGAGAGAAAAATGTGTGTAGTATAAGAGCACCATCTGAAATTGCTACCTTTATCATAATGGTTGTAATGAAGGGTCCTCAAAATTCCCAGTTGAGGGGCGCCTTGGTGGCTCAGTCAGTTAAGTGTCCAACTTCAGCTCAGGTCATGATCTCATGATTTGTGAGTTGGAGCCCCACATCGAACTCTGTGCTGACAGCTCAGAGCCTGGAACCTGTGTGGGATTCAGTGTCTCCCTCTCTGTGGCCCTCCCCTGTGTGTTCTCTCTCTCTCAAAAATAAACACACATTAAAAAAATTTTTTTTTAATTAAAAGGAAAATTTCCAGTTGAGATACAAGGAATTGATAAATAATTTGGATTAATAAATGTGGCTGTGGTTCTTAAAATATCAGTGCAGAGAAAGAATAATATGCATAGTTTGGGTGCTCTGACCTTTCATTGTTTGAAAGGAGTGAAAGTGATGTATAAATAGTATTTGGACATCATCCTCAGTAAAGAATAGGAACAGGTGACTGGTCTCCTGCTGTCCCGTAAATTCTGTTCTGTTACATTTAACAGGTAAATTTTGTTTGGTACAGAAAGGGAGGCATATCTCACATGGCCAATTTTCCAGGAGTCTTAAAAGCAGTAATTGCTAGGGGCGCCTGGGTGGCTCAGTCAGTTAAGTGTCCAACTTCGGCTCAAGTCATGATCTCACCCAGTGTGGGGCTCAAACTCGACAAACCTTGAGATTATGACCTGAGCCAAAATTAAGAGTTGGGTGTTTAACCGATTGAACCATCCACGTGCCCCAGAGGACTTTTTAATGTTTATTTTTTATTTTTGAGAGCAAGAGGGCACAAGTGGGGGAAGGCAGAGAGAGAGGGACCAGAGGATCAGAAGTGGCCTCTGAGCTGACAGGCTGACACCAGTGAGCCCCATGCAGGGCTCAAATTTATGAACCTGTGAGAGGCGGGGGATGGGTTAAATGGGTGATGGGTATTAAGTAGGGCATTTGTGATGAGTACTGGGTGTTGTGTATGAGTGATGAATCCCTAAATTATATGCTTGAAACTAATATTACACTGTATGTTAATTCACTAGAATTTAAATAAAAACTTGAAACTAAAAAAATAAATGAGTATTAAGGGCAGGAGATTTGTGTGATGGTAAATATTTGAAGTAGGCTTAGTTGGTAAACTACATAAGACTGTGAAATCTGGGAAGTAGGGACTTCCAGCCTCAGGCCCAATGCCTAGTATGTAATTTGGTGAATGAGTAGATAGTGGATTTGTATAGGTACAAAAATAGAATTGGGGGTGCATTATTAATGTTTTGTTGCTAAACATTTGGCCCTCCCTGGGGCGCCTGGGTGGCTCAGTCACTTAAGCCTCCGACTTCAGCTCGGATCATGATCTCACGGTTCATGGGTTCAAGCCCCGTGTCGGGCTCTGTGCTGACAGCTAGCTCAGAGCCTGGAGCCTGTTTCAGGTTCTGTGTCTCCCTCTCTTTCTGACCCTCCCCTGGTCATGCTGTATCTCTCTTTCTCTCTCTCTCTCAGAAATAAGTAAAACATTAAAAAAAAAATTCAAACACTTGGCCCTCCCTAATGTGTAATAGTTATTAAAATTGAGAATGTGATGTTAGTATTCTGGAATATATTGTATGGAATAATATATTACGAGCTCATGCAAGCTAAAGAGAAATAATTGTTGGTTACGATCCATTTTGAAATCAGTAAGTAGCCTAATTAGGATAATGACGTGTCATTATTTAATAGCATGTGCAGGTCAGGTTCTTTGATGTTAGAAACTGTAACCCCACTGAGCTAAACTTTAGTCTCATGAACTCTACTGTGCCTTGTGGTAGGCAGGCCTGGATGAAGGTAAAGCTGTGTGATATGAGGCCTGTGCATTTATGCAGGGACAGAAACTTGCTCTGAATCTTGAAGGCAAAATGAACATTTAGAAGCTGTCTTTTGAAGGAATATTTTCAGCTGACATTTGTGCTTCTCACAAATAGAGTTTGAAACAGCTGAGACACTACTCAATTCAGAAGTTCATATGCTTCTGGAGCATCGAAAGCAACAGAATGAGAGTGCGGAGGATGAGCAGGAACTTTCTGAGGTCTTCATGAAAACTTTAAATTACACAGCCCGCTTCAGTCGTTTCAAAAACAGAGAGACCATTGCCAGTGTGCGTAGGTGAGTGCTGAAAGAAAGTTTTTATTAATCCAAACCAGTGGACATCTTGTAAATGCTTTTCCTCACCAGCCCCACCATCATCCCATGGATGTCATCTATACCATGAATGTTAGAAACATCATGTCTTTGTCAGAAATTTGAAAATAACTTAGAAGACTAAAATGCTCTTTGATCACCGTTTCCCGTACCTGAAATCCTAGTGAATTTCCTGCACAGTAACCACCGTTAGCAGTTGGTTGTCAGTCTTCCAGATCTTTCCCATGCATTCGCACATATATATACACCTATAAAAAACACACAGAAGTGATTGGGGGGGGGCGGTTAATAGAATGGGCTTATTTATTTTTCACCTGGAGTGTCTTCATTCAGGATCTTTTATTTTTAATTTAATTTTTATTTTTATTAAAATTTTTTTATGTTTGTTTATTTTTGAGAGAGAGAGAGACAAGAGTGTGAGCAGGGGAGGGGCAGAGAGAGAGGGAGACACAGAATCCAAAACAGGCTCCAGGCTCTGAGTTGTCAGCACAGAGCCCTACGCAGGGCTCGAACTCGCAAACAGTGAGATCATGACCTGAGCCGAAACCAAGAGTTGACCGCTTAACTGAGCCACCCAGGTGCCCTTGAACACTGTATCTTACACCAAACTTAATTCCTAAGGAATTAAGGATTTTAATATAAACCATGGTGAATAAAAGTGTTATGTGACAGTATGAGTGAATATATGTATTATTTTGGCTGTGGTTAATAGGAATTTAAATATGGTGAAACTTGATTCACTTTAGTTGAATATAATAAGATTTGTGAGGGCAGGAACTTGGTCATACTCAGTGACAGCCTCATCGTAGGCACTAAATAAATATTTTTTTTTTAATGTTTTTTATTTATTTCTAGGAGAGAGAGATAGCGTGAGCAGGGGAGGGTCAGAGAGAGAGGGAGACACAGAATCTGAATCAGGCTCCAGGCTCTGAGCTGGCAGTCAGCACAGAGCCCGACGCGGTGCTCGAACCCACGAACCGCGAGACCATGACCTATGCGAAAGTCGGACGCTTAACCAACTAAGCCACCCAGGCGCCCCTGTAGGCACTAAATAAATATTGAATGAATAAATGAATTTACGTAAATATCTTTAAACTCTCCTACATCAAATATAATGCCGTATGCAAAATATAAGTAATAAATAAACTAGGAAAGAATTGATATTCTTAATATTGAAAACTCCAACAAATAATTAAGAAAGACATGACATCAGTTTTTAAAAATGGATACAGTCTCCAGTTAGAGGCTTAATTTGAATCAGTACTTCAAATGGCTAGCTAATTCACATGAAATAATGCTCATCTTCAAGGAAATAAAAAAAATGGTAAAAGAACTACGTAGATTTGAAAAGATTAAAAAGAGGGTTTCCTGGGTGGCTCCTTTGGTTAAGTGTCCGACTCTTGATTTCAGCTGAGGTCATGATCTCGCAGTTCTTGAGTTCAAGCCCTGTACTGATCTTTCTGCTGTCAGCACAGAGCCCACTTCTGTGGATCCTCTGTTCCCTTTTCTCTCTGCCCCTCCCCTGCTTGTTCTCTCTCTTGTGCTCTCTTTTTCAAAATAAATAAATAAACTTAAGAAAAATAAAAAAGACATTCATATTCTCTGGATAATTCGACTTCCAGGAATTTATCTTTAAAACACACGGTAATTGGGGTGCTTGGTTTGGCTTTGATCTCAAGGTTGTAACTTAGAGCCCCACATGGCATAGAGACAACTTAAAAATTAAATCTTTTAAAAACAATATATAGTACTCAAAACTAAATCACACGGTAACCAATCAAATACACAAAGAAGTCCATATGATGTTCAAAAAGCATTACTTAAAATGAATCATTGAAACATTCAACAGCAGGAGATTTGATACATAAATTACGGCACAGCCTTTTAGCGGAATGCCATGTTCAGGGTGGAGTTATGTGTGTACTAAAAGAAAACAGCTACTGTGTTGTTGAATGAAAAAAGGCCAGTCACAGAATGACATTTGTTATGATTCCTTTATTTTAAAAATTATAGAGGAGGGGAAGCTGATTTCCATGAAAACACTAGTTATTTCTGGGTAGGATTTCAGGTTATCTTCACTTTTTTGATATTTTTGTATTGTTTATAAATAAGCATATATTCATTTTAAAACAGACCCCTCCATGCACATACCTACTCTGTACTTCTTTATAAACCTCTTCCCATGTAACTAAGTTTACAGTGTTTTCTTTAGGAAATGAATATAGCTCTTTAAGAGACAAAAAATGATGAAAGAGAATGTATGAGTGTATATTCTAAAACAGAAAAGTGTTTGGAATGGTACACTAAGATAATAATGATTTTGTTTAGGCGGTGATGTGGGGAGCTTTTATTTTTCTGTCCTGTGTTTTCTAAATTTTGTGTGATAACTAATAATGCTTCTAATAGAATGATAAGCACAGTAAGTTTTGTCTCTGAACAGACGTTTAAGGTGTGTTCTGAAACCCTAGTCCACCGTGGATGAGCTCTCTTTTAAGAGCTAGATGTGTGAAAACCCAAGATAGGATTTGACAGTGTTTTATACAGTTTGAACTAGAACTGTGCATTTTAAAATAAGATGCTGTTTGCACACACATTTGTACAAAGTAAGGTCTGCCCATATTTATTTTGTAGGTAAAGTTAAGAGAATTTCCTCCAAGTCCGAATACCCAAACAAGGGGGCAGAGAACAACAAAATAAATTCCTAGGGGGAAGGTTGTGTAGTCCTTAAGGCATAGGTGGTGGGTTTTCAGATGTTACCACAGCAGGGCTTCTCTTCTGTGTGCTCTGCTCTTGTGTGGTCTCTGTCTGGTTTCACTGTAACTTCCTGTTCTCTAGGAACAGAACAGGAAATTATTTGAAAGCGGGATTTTGCAGCCAAACTAACCATATGGAAAGATTGCAAGTGCTTTGCTTTTTTTTTCCTTCTTGCTAAGTATCTTGGGTTCTCTTTTTCCTAATCACCATTCTTTGATTTTTGTTTGTTTTGGTTCTCTACTCCACGATCAGCTTGTTGCTCCAGAAGAAGCTTCATAAGTTTGAGTTGGCCTGTTTGGCCAATCTTTGCCCAGAGACTGCCGAGGAGTCGAAGGCTCTGATCCCAAGGTTAGTACCAGCCGTGCTAAGTTCTGAGTGTAGGATAGATCCTACAGGTAGGATTAGTGTGTCTAAACAGTGTGCATTTAAAATCTGGACAGATATCACCAACATTCATTGGAGTGCCTTTCTTAACAGAGTGTGAAAGTGTTGGTTTCATAGCCCCCCAACTGTTAGCAAAAATGTGGAACAGCTGAATCTTTCATCCAATGATGGTAGGAGTGCACGTTAGTACAGTCCCTTTGGAGAACAAATGACCTGCATCTAGTAGAGTTAAAGATGATTATCCACTGTGACCTCCAGATCCACTCCTGGGTACATGCCCTAAAAGCAGCTCATACAGTTCATAAGGAGGCATGTATTCTAATGCTTATTACTGCAGTGTTAGTGGTCATAGAACTTGACAGTCAACAAGAGTGTGAATAAATAAATCATTTATATAGTTGTTCCATGGAACAACATGGAATAATATCAACAAATACCAAAATGAGTTTGGAGTGAAAAAAATTGTAGAAGGATACATATAGAATGATGCCATTTCTTATAAAGTATAAAAACAGTGATGCAGGGGCGCCTGGGTGGCTTAGTCGGTTAAGCGTCCGACTTTCGCTTAGGTCATGATCTCGCGGTTTGTGGGTTCGTGCCCCGCGTCGGGCTCTGTGCTGACTGCCAGCTCGGAGTCTGGACCCTGCTTCAGATTCTGTGTCTCCCTCTCTCTCTGACCCTCCCCTGCTCGCGCTGTCTCTCTCTCTCCTAGAAATAAATAAAACATTAAAAAAAAAAAAAATTAAAAAAAACAAAACAGTGATGCGTATGGCTTAGATATATATAGAGTAGGTATAAAATATGTATAGAAATGATAAATACCAAATTTAGCATAATGGTTAATTCTGGGGAAGGTATTGCAATAGGAGAGCATACACAGAGCCATTCATTAATTTGTTCTGTGTTTATCAAAGAAATCTAAATCAAATAGGGGTAACTCTTAAGGTTAACTTCTTTTCTATACTTTTTTAAATCTTTGAAACCCTTCATTATGTTTTTTTTTTTTAATTTTTTAACGTTTTTATTTATTTCTGAGAGAGAGAGAGAGAGACACAGCATGAGCAGGGGAGGGTCAGAGAGAGAGGGAGACACAGAATCTGAAGGAGGCTCCGGGCTCTGAGCTAGCTGTTAGCACAGAGCCCGACGTGGGGCTTGAACCCACAAACCGTAAGATCATGACCTGAGCCAAGTCGGACGCTTAACCCACTGAGCCACCCAGGTGCCCCTAAAACCCTTCATTATGTTTCTAAAAGGAACGGCACGGAGGAGATATAGCTCAAAGGGTAGAAGTGTCCGCAGTTAGAAGTAAATGGAGAAGTGGGCACGGGTGCTCAGAGATTAGCATGTGTTAAAAAGAGATCGGGAACACTGCTGGGTGCTGGGATAACTTCTTTTGGTTTTCTTGTAGCCTGGAGGGGCGGTTTGAAGATGAGGAGCTGCAGCAGATCCTCGATGATATCCAGACCAAGCGCAGCTTTCAGTACTGAGCTCCAATACCATTCTGCTGAGGGAACTGCATCCACAGCCCAGCACTGCTGTCCCAGGGGCTGGAGCTGCCTTAAACAGAAATTCTCTTGCAGAAGACACTTGGGCCTCCTTCGGACAGAACAGCCCAGCTTGGTCTTGGTTTAGGTTGCTGTGTCGGACTTGACTATTGGACCATGATAACCTGACCTTGCCTCTTGGGAGGATGAGATGGGGTGATGTGCACATAAGCTACACTGTTGACTACCTCATACCACGGTTTTGGCCCCTGTGTTATTTCTAAAACTTTTTTTTTAAGTTTTTTTTTTTTTTTTTTTTTTTTTTTTTTGAGTAATCTCTACTCCCAGCATGGGGCTTTAACTCAGGAGCACAAGATCAATTGTCACATGCTCTACTGGCTAAGCCAGCCAGGTGCCCCCTTTTGAGATTTTATCTTTTTAACCTTTGTGTTATTTTTGATTCCTAAGATTTCATTTTTAATAATTTCAATGTGTTTATAGTTCTTAAAACTATAATTGAATGTATAAAACTGATATAGGAAACAGTAGTCTTATCTCAGTGCAAAAGGAAGAATTAAGGGGCACCTGGCTGGCTCAGGCTGTATAGCATACAACTCTTGATCCCAGGCCCATGAGTTCAAGCCCCATGTTGGGCATGGAGCCTACTTAAACAAAAAACAAAACAGCCCAAACAGGGGTCCCCAAATATAAATACAAAAGGAAGAATTAAACCAGATCTGTATCCTCATTTAAAGTTCTCAAAGAAAGGAGGAGAGTCATGACTGTGAGACAGCATTGGCATCATTGTGCTTAACCCGGAAGTCCAGGAAGAAGCTCGCTGGGAAGTGGTTACACCTGAGGAGAACTGCCAAACGTGGGGCCCGTAGCCTTGCAGATGGGTACTTGGCCTTTTTTCTTGGACTGTTGGAGAATGTTGGTTTGGAGGCAGTGGTCCTTGAGCACTGTTTTTTCACTCCCAGATTAAGATCTTTTTCCTTCATAGTCCAGACTGGGAGGTCTGACACTTTGAAGAGTCCTTGTCTGGGGCACCGAGTCCAAACCTCTGGCTTGCTGCCCAGCCGCAGGTGCTCTTTGCTGCGGTGACCTGCAAGGAGGGCACCCGCCTCTTCACGGGCCACCACAGGGCAGGCTCTTGCTGTAAAGCTAGTCGAGAAACCCTTTAGTAGCTGCACATGGGAACATGGTGCAGCGGCCGTATCGTGGCCAGTGAGGTTTATCCACGGCGTCCGCGCTGCTCACCGAAAGGGAAAAATAGTTAATTTTTTAGCTGAAAGGAAATATGCCTGTTTACTTCACAATTTGGAGATTTTTCTTTGGAGCACTTGTTGGCTCCAGATGAATGTATGATCCAAAAAAAAAAAGTTGGAGACAACAGAGTTACCTTTTTTTTTTTCTTTTTTAAATAGGCTCCACATCCATTGTCGGACTTGAACTCCTGACTCAGAGATCAAGAGTCGCATGCTCTACCAACTGAGCTTGCCAGAGGCCCCAAAAAAGTTAGCTTTTAAAAGTTAAGATAGTTTGGGTGCCTGGCTGACTCCGTCAGTAGAGCATATGATTCTTGATCTTGTGGTCGTGAGTTTAATCCTCATGTGGTGTAGAGTTTACTTAAAAATAAAATTAAAATTAAAAAAAATAGTTTGATATGCGCTGGCTAAGGCAAAAATAAACTTTGTATTTGAAGGAAATCATCTTTTCATCCTTGGCATTTTCACTTCTTTGAGACTCATCAGTGTGCTGAGTTATAAAATGTGGATAATAATCGTACCTGTTTCATAGACAATTTTGAGAAGTTTACTAAAAAGAGCCTAATTAGCGTCTGACATATATATAAATAAATGCCCCAATAAGTGTTAGCTCGTATTAGGATCTCGGTCAAATGAACATGTATACATAGGTGCTTAGCTCGCTCACTTGATAGAATTTAGTGCAAGACTTGGGTAGCATACTGCTGGTACTGGTATGAGGCTGTGAAAACCAGATTACTTCGATCTGTAGAATTGTTTTTATTTTTTTTATTTTTTATTTTTATTTTTTTTTTAAATATTTTTATTTATTTCTGGGAGAGAGAGAGAGAGCGTGAGCAGGGGAGGGTCAGAGAGAGAGGGAGACACAGACTCTGAAACACGCTCCAGGCTCTGAGCCGGCAGTCAGCACAGGGCCCGACGCGGGCCTCGAACCCACGAACCGCGAGATCATGACCTAAGCGAAAGTCGGACGCTCAACCGACTAAGCCACCCAGGCGCCCCTGTAGAATTGTTTTTAAAGAGAGGCAGTAACATGTGCAGGTTGGCACCAAGTAGTGGCACAGACAGAAGGGCCCTGGAGAGCAGACCTCAGGGACCATCCAGGCCTGTGTGCAGTGCAGTGGTGCCCATGTGCCAGTAATCGGTGAGCTGCCTGAGAGTACTGATGCATGTCATGGGCCCGGCATAGAGTTGGGTACTGATAAATGGTACGAAGATGATTAGAGGTACTAGGAAAAAACAACATATTAGGGAACTATTTGTGAAAGCAATGTCATGCTACGTTATAGATTCAAAGTCTGGTTAACATTCTGGTGGACATTGTTTTCTACAGTCCCAGACCACGTCTTACAGAATCCTTAGGAGATCCGGCAAAATCTAATCATCTGAAACATTGTGAGGCTCACTGCACTATGTTTGCAAAAGCAGAAACAAAACCTACTCAGCATTAAAGCTGAAAGATGTCAAATTGTCACACCGTCAGAAAGCTCAGTTAACTGGAAGAAGCTTGTCTGAAAACTGTAGTCATTCTGGGTTTATTAAAGGTTATTAGACTTAAAGTTTGAAAACTGTTACTGAATGGAGCCTGAGCAACACAAGCCATTCTTACCCAGCATTAATGTTTTAACTTTATTTGCAAAAGCACTAATGCCTACATAAAGACTTGCATGTGAGTAATCACTGCAGTGTTACTCATAATAACCCCAAACGAAACGATCTGAATGCCCACCAACTGATGGATAAAGAAAATGTATATCCAAATGGCTAAATACTATTTGGCAATATAAAGAAACAAACTTTACAAAAAGCAAAAAATTTTGAAGCCCACAGGATATGCCAGTGGTGTGACTTTTTTTTCAACTTTTTATTATGAAAAGTTTAAACAGAAGCTTAAAGACCAGTACATTGATCACCTATCATCACCTACATTTAACATAACATTTGTAATATTTGTGTCCTCTCTATTTTTGTTAGGAAGCAGTTGAAAACAGCTTGACACTTCATTGAAATGAAAAGCATGCATTTTTAAAAAACTGTTGGGACCCTTGTGTGGCTCAGTCAGTTGAGTGTCAACTTTGGCTCAGGTCATGATCTTGTTCACAACTTTGAGCCCTGCATCGGGCTCTGGGCTAACAGCTCAGAGCCTGGAGCCCGCTTTGCGGGTTCTGTGTCTCCCTCTCTCTCTGCCCTTCGCCACTCGTTTTCGCTCTCTCTCAAAAATAAAGATTAAAAAAAGACATTTAGGGGTGCCTGGGTGGCTCAGTCAGTTAAGTGTCCAACTTCGGCTCAGGTCATGATCTTACGGTTTGTGGGTTCGAGCCCCACGTCAGGTTCTGTGCTGGCAGCTCAGAGCCTGGAGCCTGTTTCGGATTCTATGTCTCTCTCTGCCCCTCCCCTGCTCATGCTGTGTCTCTCTCTGTCTCAAAAATAAATAAACTTAAAAAAAATTTTTTAATGACAATAAATTAAAAAAACATTTCTTAAAAAAAGCACTTTGTTCTGGACGTGCCTGGGTGGCCCAGGGCTAAGCGTCATACTTCAGGTCATGGTCTCACTGTTTGTGGGTTCAAGCCACACATCAGGCTTCATGCTGACAGTGCAGGGCCTGCTTGGGATTCTTTCTTCCTCTCTGTCTCTGCACCCCACCCCCACTCAAAATATACAAACTAAAAAAACAATTTTTAAAGTTTATTTTTTTAAAGTTTAGATAAACTTTTAAAAAATACTTTGTAAGTAGCATTTTTGCACTGGGAACATTCCTGGTATTAATACTTAGTTCATAATTTCAATTGTTTCTGGAAAGAGTTGTGAGCCTCGGTCAGACCCAGTGTTGGTGTAATTTAATACTCTATGAAAGCAGTTATCCTTAAGGATATAAACTGACACTTGTGAACAATTTACATGTGATTACTGCCATTAAGCCGCTGTAAGGCGCCCTGACAACACCTGTACACAGCCCTGGATGAAGACTGACACCGGGTAGGTCTTGGCTCCCAAGCAGCGCTTGCTAGTAATGCTTCTGCAAGTCTTCATTGTCAGCAGGAGGGCACTTTGGGACCAGCGGCAGAATCAGGTGAATGGTAACAGTGAAGGCAGGTCTGTAAGCCCCCAAACGTGGAGTGACACTCATAATTGAGTTATGAGTGACTCCTTTCCCCGTTGCATGGCACCGAGTAGGTAGTAAGCATTGAATAAATACACAGCCCGCATTTTGAGAATGGTCAGCATGAAGCTGCAGAGAGAGGCGAGAATGTACCCGAAGTAATAAAATCAGAGCTGCGGGTTCCATGAGCTGAGGTGGAAGTGCTGGACAAATAGTCTAGAAGATATCTGGGAATTTTGAATGACAAGTCGAAGCTGTCCAACAAAACTTTCTGCAAGACTGGAATATTCTACGCACTGTCCGCCACGGTAGCTACTAGCCACATGTAGCAATTGAGCACTTGAGGCTAGTGTGACTGAGGAACCAAATTTTAAGTTTTACTTAGTTTTAATTTAAAAAAAAAAAAAACAGTGGCTAGTGGTTACTGTATTGAACAGCAGAGCTCTCAGCTCCCAATACCAGTGGCCTGCCGGCCATTGAAATAAGGATTTCAGCAAGATTAACTTGACAAAAGCAGCAGTGATAATAGGGCCATTGATCAAAATTTGGTCCCCCAATTTCTGGAGTTTAAAGATGGATATTATTTTCTTCTATACACCACTGAGTTTTCTGTATAATACAAGTTCTGTTTTTAAAAATCTACCTCAGAGCACCTGGGTGGCTCAGTCGGTTAAGCGTCCGATATCAGCTCAGGTCATGATCTCACGGTTCGTGGGTTCGAGCCTCACGTCGGGCTCTGTGCTGACAGCTAGCTCAGAGCCGGGAGCCTGTTTCAGATTCTGTGTGTCTCCGTTGCTCTCTGACCCTCCCCTGTTCACACTGTCTCTCTCTCTCTCTCTCTCTCTCAGAAATAAATAAAACACTAAAAAATTAAAAAAAAATCTACCTCTGCTAGTAGGGCACCTGGGTGGCTCAGTTGATTGAATGTCTGACTTTGGCTCAGGTTATGATCTTGCAGTTCATGAGTTCAAGCCCTGCATGGGCCTCTCTGGTGTCAGCTCAGAACCCTCTTCAGATCCTCTGTCCCCTCCCACTTTGCTCTGCCCCTGCCCTACTTGTGTTCTCTCTCTCTCAAGAACAAACATTTGGGCACCTGTGTGGCTCAGTTGGTTAAGCACCTGATTCTTGATTTCGGCTCAGGTCATGATCTCATGGTTCGTGAGTTTGAGCCTTGCCTTGGGCTCTGCTCTGACAGTGATAGAGCCTGCTTGGGATTCTCTCCATCTCTCTGCCTCTCACCTGCTCTCTCTTTTTCTCTCAAAATAATTTTTAAGAATGCACAAAAGACAAATGCCCCTGTGTTGCCATTTAATGAGCAACTTTGTTGCGTCAAGTGCTGTCCTGTAATGATGTGGAAGCAAGACAAGTCTGCAGCCTCAGTGAGAGACATAAGGAGACGTATTTCCTGCCTGCCATGCTTTCCTGTGTCAACATGCCTGTCGTTGGAGTGAGGGCTACCCCCCTGCCTTTATCACCCTTGGAAAGTTGTACCTTCTGTGTATTTCTGAGGTAGTCCCCCTTAAAATTGAATACTTCCAATTGTCTCACTAAGTCTTAGCCCTCCTAAGTAACACAAGAACGGACAATGGAACACTTCAGCTCTGACCACGTCACCAGCTCCCAAGTTCCGCCGCCCTTCCCTTTCAGGCAGTTTTTGTCCAGGATCAGCTTGACCCTGTTTTTACCCTGGATGCACACATAAACACACATATTGACACCTTACAGTTGACATGTAGATTTACTCACATTTTTACCAACTTACTTGTTTATCATTGTTCTCTGCCTCCCTCCTTACCCCTAGTTTTCTTTTTCACAAGATCCTCCTTTGAATCAGTGTGAGGGTAAACACTCTCAGCCTGCCTTTGGCCAAATATGTCTTTTAATGTCATTCTGAATAGTAGTTATAGGAGTCCATATTCTATATGGACATTAACTTTCCAGGGAACTTTTGTTTCTTTTAATTAATTTATTTATTTTGAGAGAGAGTGTGTGAGTGGGGGAGGGACAGAAAGAAGAGAGAATCAATCCCAAGCAGGCCCCAATGACATGGGGCTCAAACTCAGGAACCATAAGATCATGACCTGAACTGAAATCAACAGTCTGATGCTTAACCAACTGAGCCACCCAGAGGCCATCCAGGGTGCCTTGAAGATCACGTTAGTCCACTGTTTTATGACCTCTTTATTACTAGTAAGAAATCTGACAGTTCTAATGTTGGTAGATAATGTTTCTACCTGCTTTTATGATTTTCTTCTTGTTTGTTGTGTTTTACAGTCTCACTACAAGATATCTGGGTATGGATTCTTTTTTATTTATCCTCTTGGGGCGCCTGGGTGGCTTAGTTGGTTAAGCGTCCGACTTTCGCTTAGGTCATGATCTCACAGTTCGTGGGTTCGAGCCCCGCGTCGGGCTCTGTGCTGACTGCCAGCTCAGAGCCTGGAGCCTGTTTCAGTCTGTGACTCCCTCTCTCTCTGACCCTCCCCTGCTCACACTGTCTCTCTCTCTGTCTCCTAGAAATAAATAAAACATTAAAAAAAATATTTATCCTCTTGAGGACTTCCTGTGCTTCTGTGAGTGGATTCATGTCTTTAATATTTGGGACAAGTTCTTAGTTATTGTTGCTTTAACTGCAGCTTCTTTTCCATCCTCCCTCTTCTTTCCTTCTTGACCTTTATTAGATTTAGATTCTATTTTCTTATTTTTCATATCTTGGCTTCTCTTTTATATTTCTCATCTCTTTATACCTTGATGCTATATCTTGAATGATTTCTACAAATCTTTCAATCACTAATTCTCTCTAGCTATGCCTAATCTGCTCTTTAATGTGTCCATTGAGGTTTTTAAAACAACTTTATTGAAATAAATTTGTGTACCATAAAGGTCATTCATTCAATGTGTACAAATTTAAAATCTTCAGTATATTAACAGTGAAGTAAAACCATCAAAACAAGTTTAGAACATTCCATCACTCCAAATCAAAGCCTTATACCCATTGCGTCACTTCCTACCACCCTGCACCATTCCGACACTCCCCAACCCTATTCCCAGTTGCTTATCTCAATAATTATAGTTTTCTGTCTCATGATTTTTAATTTGGTATCTTCCAAATCAGCCTGTTCCTTTTTTTTTCTTCATAGTGTCATTCTTCCATCATGGTTTCTATTGCTTCTTTTGTCATTTTAAATATATTTTCTTTCAGACTCTTTGGTTATCTCAGGTTCTTAGTGTATGTTCACTTGTTTTGTATTATTTTTTTTTTAATGTTTTTATTTATTTCTAGGAGAGAGGGAGAGACAGCGTGAGCAGGGGAGGGTCAGAGAGAGAGGGAGTCATAGACTGAAACAGGCTCCAGGCTCTGAGCTGGCAGTCAGCACAGAGCCCGACGCGGGGCTCGAACCCACGAACCGCGAGATCATGACCTAAGCGAAAGTCGGACACTTAACCGACTAAGCCACCCAGGCGCCCCGTGTTTTGTATTATTTTGATCTCTAATGGGAATTGCTTTAACTGTGGAAACATGCCTGCACTGTAGGGCTGTCTGTGTGGAGGGCTTTGCATGTCTCCAGCCCTGTAGCGTCAATGGCCGGGGAACATTTCTGACAATCATTTCTCAGCGGAGGCATTCCTACCTCATATGGACAGTGTCCATTTGAGTCCAAACCCTTGTGTGGCACACATTCCAGGTTTTGATTTCTCGGAGGAGACTTTTTAACCAGGGCCATGGATGGTGACAAGCGTCCTTGTCTTCCTGGCCCTGTGGTCAGAGCCCACCTTTCACTGAGAGGACAGCCCTTCAGACCTGGCTTGATGCAGAGGAGTCTCTGTGCTAATTTCCCAGCTCTGAGAGCTAACCTGAGAGTAAATTGAAGGTGGCTGCTAGCCAGTCAGGCCTGACACCACTTCCCTGACACTAACCCAAGTTGCCACAGCATCACTTTGAACTTCACTGCTCTAGCTTTCATTTCCCAGATTTCCTTGCTTTTCTGGAAGCTCAGTTGTACGTTGTTTCTTGTTTGTTTCTTTTTTTCTTCGGTGGTGGTAGCAGGCATATTCAATTAATATAATATTTCTAGGATTTTGTGTCTTTGGGAGTTTAGTGTCCCGTGATGCCCCAGAGCACATGTGTGTGGGCTGTCTTCACGCCCTGGCGGGCCTGCAGTTCAGCCACACTGAACTTCTCAAGGGTCCAGGAACCAACCAGGTTGCCTGTCTTGAGAACAGCATGCAGCTTCCTCTGTTCAGAGTGTCCGTCCCCGTCCTCTCCGCTTGATTCTAGTCTGGCAAGACTCTGAAGACTTTAAAACTCCCTGCAGACTTAGTTGCTTATTCTTTCCACCTGTATCTCAGCTCCATCCCACCTGGCTTTCATCAGTTGGATAAGTATGTGCTGAACACCTGTTTGCTCTCTCAGACACTGTTCCAGGCTCCAAGGATACAGGGGTGATAAGGCCAACAAGATCTTTTCTTTCTGGAAGCTCGAAGTATAGTAAAGAGAGATAATGAGTGGCTTCTAGTAGTGATGAGTGCACGAAGAAAACAGGTAACAGTGGAGTGACTTGGGGGGAACTACTTTAGGTTAGTTGCTCAGAGGCTTCGCCAAGGAGGACAGAAGTCCGGACACAAAACATGTAGGGCAGAAGGAACACAAAGTGCAGTGGTCCTCAGGTGAGAATGAGCTTAGGAGAAACAGAACAAGATAGTGGGCCTGAGGTCAGTGTGTAGCTATGTGGGGAAGGGTCGTAGGGGCCATGTGAAGGGAACAGCTTTGGAGAGGGAGCTGGCAGGGAAGATACAGGGTCAAGAGAGGATCGGGGGTGGAAGATACTTTGTGCATATGCTTATCTGCTGGTGGGAATGACCCAGGGGCTGACAGATTCGCTACTTGGGATGGAAGGCAACTGCAGGAGCAAAGCCCACATAGACGAAAGAAGAAATGGGGTCTAGTGCCTACATAGAGGACAGGTCCGATAAGAACAGAGACAGTTTATCTGCCATCAAAGGAAAGAAGGTGGAGAATGTGGACATAGAAAGCAAGTACGTAGGCTAGTAGATTTGGTTGTGTGGAGACAAGTGTCACTAAGTTGACTACAGATATTCCCCAAGGAACCATATGATTGGAGGGGAAGGAAGTGGAGGTGGTTCATGGCACGTAGGATAGACAAAAACCCCTCAACATAGATCAAGTACCATAAAAATGTTCATATTCTGACCTAGTGATTCTATTTCTTGAAACTGTACACCAAATATCTGGAATACAAGAAAAGTTCTATGTCAAGAGCTGATTTCTTTTTCTTTCTCTTTTTATAAAAAATTTTTTAACATTTATTTATTTTTGTGTGAGAGAGAGAGAGACAGATCTTGAGCAGAGGAGGTGCTGAGAGAGGGGGAGACCCAGAATCCGAAGCAGGCTCCAGGTTCTGAGCTGTCAGCACAGAGGCTGATGTGGGGCTTGAACCCACAAACTGTGAGATCATAACCTGAGCCAAAGCCAGATGCTTAACTGACTGAGCCACTCAACTGCCCCTCTTTTTCTTTTTTAAAAATAATTTCCCTCTATCCTTCTGAGGTTTCATGGGTTTTGTTTTATTTTTTACTTGTTTTTTGAGAGAGCAAGGGAGGGGCAGAGGGAGGGGGGGACTGAGGATCTGAAGTGGACTCTGTGCTGACAGCAGCAAGCCCAATGCAGCTCTCGTGAGATCATGACCGGAGCCAAAGCTGGACACCCAAAACAACTGAGCCACCCAGGCACCCCAACTGATTCCTTGTTCCAACAGAGAAATGGTATGGTATGTTATGATCACTTGTTCATGAAATATTTCTCACCTATTAAACAGGTGAACTTTTTTCAGGAGCTTAATGGCTTACAACCCAAGTATTTTGTATTTGATGGACATTTAAGGACATCATGCTATGTGAGATGTCAGAGAAAGACAAATATCATATAATCTCACCTATATGTGGAATCTAAAAAACCCAAACTCAAAGAAACAGAACAGATTGGTGGCTGTCAAAGGTTGAGGTATGTGTGTGAA
The DNA here is from genome assembly GCF_003009895.1 of Hyaena hyaena. Lineage (NCBI taxonomy): Eukaryota > Metazoa > Chordata > Mammalia > Carnivora > Hyaenidae > Hyaena > Hyaena hyaena. The sequence continues at coordinate 779,099 of NW_024081074.1, read as the reverse complement.
ATATACGTTTATAAAGTTTTATATGTATAAAAATATTTTTTATTTGACTTAAAGTAAAAACTAGATACTTGAGTACACATACAAAAGAGGTAAACATCTGTGCTTACAAAGGGGTGTTTGAGAACTGAACTTGCCTTCTCATCGAGGTCAGTTTACTTCAGAGTAGACAGGAAAGTGGCAGATGTTCAGCCTCCCTTCCCCTTAGGGGAGCTCTGGCCCTCCTGCCCACTGACCCCTGCCAGGCCTGCACCCACCTGGATAGGCAGGAGCAAAGGGCCTCAGCTAACCCCCATGATACCAAACCGGCTTGGGCTCTCTGAACAGTACAAATTGACAAGGGGCCAAAGGAGAGTTCAAAACAAGCCTTTCCTGGTGTTTATGCTCCAGCACAGGAGAGAAAACACACGAGTCTTCAGGCTGCCTCCCAGAGGAGAGGTGGCCCAGAGAGCTTTATAGAGACTTAGGTGGGAAAGGGGTGATGTCTAAACGCGCAGGGGCAAGGATTGTTTTGTCTTTTCCACTCGTGCACTTAAAGGTTATACTGCTTCTTGCATCGCACATCTAATTAGCATGTGGAATCTCCACTCCCGGCGTGACTTTTAGTATTACAATGGGGGACAAAGTCAGTGAAAGGTCAGCCTTGGCACCTAGCTTAGCACAGGGTGGTTGGGTCCTGTTCTGCCAGCGGACTTCCATTGTAGGTGACCATCCTCTCCTGAGATCTGTTACTCAGGGGTGGGGCGGGGCGGGGCTCAGCTTTTCTGCAGAGCGAGCAGCAGAACGCTGGATTCTGTGGTTAGAGGTGAGGGGACCCGAGTCCAGTTCCTGCCTTGCCCCATCAGGGCCCATGAGAAGGCTTCAGCGGTTTCAGTGCCTCCTTTTCCGGTGCCAGCCTGCAGTTGTCCCTCCTTGTCACCCACTTCCCGTGGACTGCACACTCACAGCTGGGGGGACCGCAGCTCTGCCTCTGGTGTCACAGCTTTCGACATCTCTGCATCTCAGGATCCCACGAAGAGGTCGCCTGTTGTATATGGCTCTTTAAAGTGGAAAAACAAGGGGCAGCTGGGTGGCTCAGTTGGCTGAGCGCCCGACTTCGGCTCAGGTCATGATCACACGGTTTGTGGGTTCGAACCCCGCATCGAGCTATGTGATGACAACTTAGAGCCTGGAGCCTGTTTCAGATTCTGTGTCTCCCTCTCTCTCTGCCCCTCCCCCACTTGTGCTCTGCCTCCCTCTGTCTCAAAAATAAATAAAACCAAAAAACAATTTTTTAAAATAAAGTAGAAAAACAAAACTGTTACTCCTGTTCTTGGGGGATAAAAATGGGCTGGTTTAAACAATAATCATACATAGCTTGCTTCCCTATATAAGATGGCACAGAGGCAGCTCTGGGATCCTAACTAGGATCTAGTCAGAACTTACCTTTTCAGAAACTTGCATCTGCCAGTTCCTAATTTTCAACAGCAGGGGTGGTTTTCAAAATATTTAACAACTTAGGGGCCATTGACCTTAGTGCTTTCAGACATTAAGCCTCTAGTTGCCAGATCAGGGTAAGGTCCTGGGGAGACGGGGAGTGGTCAGAGGTTACTTATGAAAGTATTTTAATACGTTAGTAGTTGGTAGAGCCCTAGGGTACTACTCAGCTGAAGCTCTTCTCTCTTTCTGTCTCTCTCATACACTCACACACACAGGTCTCGTAATTCTCAGGTTTATTTGCATTCGAAATAGAGAAGAGCAAGGGCAGGCTGCCTTTGAGCCCAGGTGCTTGTGGCTAGGCACTGTTAAGTGTTTTCTATACCTTACTGAAACTTCACACACTACTTGGGGCATTTTTTTTTAAATATTTTTATTTATTTCTAGGAGAGAGAGAGAGACAGTGTGAGCAGGGGAGGGTCAGAGAGAGGGAGTCACAGACTGAAACAGGCTCCAGGCTCTGAGCTGGCAGTCAGCACAGAGCCCGACGCGGGGCTCGAACCCACAAACCGCGAGATCATGACCTAAGAGAAAGTCGGACGCTTAACCGACTAAGCCACCCAGGCGCCCCTACTTGGGGCATTTTTAAAACACTCTAAGGCCCTTATACTCTTATGGTCCCTAATGCTTTTATAATCTTAACATCAGTTTTTTCATTCATTCAACACATTTTATTATATGCCAACATATCAGGCTGGGATTAAAGGAGAGCAAGATAAGAAGGTTCCAGCTCTGCTGGAGACTTCATTCTAGTGGGGACAGACAGACAACAAAACCAACTATGTAGATTAGCCTGGGAGCAAGTGCTACATTAGATATAGAGGTTGGAGGTGGCCTTTTTGAGAAGATGCTATTCCATCTGCCAAGGATAGGAAAATCGGTGCAGGGAGGAGGGGGCAGCAGGGAGAACTCCGGATCAGGAGAGAGAATGCTAAGAGCAAAGGCATGAATGGTGGTCGGGGTATGGATGCCGAGAAAACAAGCTGAAATGGCTGGAGCTTTGTAAATCAGGGGGAAACAATCAGGAGCTGAGATTGCAGATGTAAGCAGACCTGGATTACAGAGCGAGGAGTTTGGATTTTATAATCTGCAGTTGGGAAGCTATTTGGAGGTTTTAAGTAAGAGACAAATATGATTGATTTTTGTTTTAAACAGCTCATTTTGGCTGCAGTGTAGGAAACTGGAGGTGAGTGGGAGGGGAAATTGAGGTGAAAAAAGGAAGTGGAGAGAACAGTTAGGAGATTGTAAAAGTTCACATGAACATGGCTTGGATTAGAGCAGGGATTAACAAACTTTAAAAAAATATTTATTTAGGGGCGCCTGGGTGGCTCAGTCGGTTGGGTGTCCGACTTTGGCTCAGGTCATAATCTCATGTTTCATGGGTTCGAGCAGAGCCTGGAGCCTGCTTCAGATTTTATATCTCCCTCTCTCTCTGACCCTCCCCTGCTCATGCTGTCTCTCTCTCTCTCTCTCTCTCAGAAATAAATAAAACATTAAAAAAATAAAAATGTTTATTTATTTTGAGGGAGAGAGAGAGTGCAAGTGGGGAGTGACAGGGAGAAAGAGGGAGAATCTCAAGCAGGCTTCACACTCAGCGTAGAGTCAGATGCTGGGCTTGATCCCATGAACCGTGAGACTGTGACCTGAGCCAAAATCAAGGGTCAGACACTTAACTGAGCCACCCAGGTGCCCAAAAAACTTCTGTAAAGGGTCAGAGAATATGTCAGGTTTTGTGAATTACATATGTTCTCTTAGTTTTTTTTTAATCCTTAAAAATGTAAAGCAATTCTTTCATTAAGTTTTTTTTTTTTTTTTTTTGAGAGAGAGAAAGAGAGCGGAAGTAGGGGAGTGGGGAACAAAGTAAATCCCAAGTAGGCTCTGCAATACCAGCTCCCAGCCTGAAGTGGGGCTTGAACCGATGAACTGTTGAGATCATGACTGGAGCCAAAGTCAAGAGCCAGGCGCTTAACTAATTCAGCCACCCAGATGCCCCTATAGCCATTCTTAACTAGACTGCAGTCATAGTCTGCCTATATCTGGACTAGAATGTTAACTATAGGGGAGGAAATTTTTTTTTCTCTATTCTTCTAGTTTCTTTGGGCTGGCCTATTAATTAAATTAACATAAGACAGATTAACGAGACAAGAACAGACTTAATTACATATGTATAAGAGCCCCATAAGAATATGAGACCTGCACGGGTGCCTCCTGGCTGGCTCAGTCAAAAGAGCATGAAATTCTTGGGGTGCCTGGGTGGCTCAGTCAGTTGAGTGTCCTACATCGGCTCAGGTCATGATCTCACAGTTTGTGGGTTGGAGCCCCATGTTGGGCTCTGTGCTGATAGCTAGCTCAGAGCCTGGAGCCTGTTTCAGATTCTGTATCTCCCTCTCTCTGGCCCTCCCCTGTTCATCCTGTGTGTGTGTCTCTCTCCAGAAATAAATAAAACATTAAAAAAAAGAGCATAAAATTCTTGATCTTGGGGTCCTGAGTTCAAGCCCCACCTTGAGCATAGAGCCCACTTTAAAAAAAATGAGACCCACAGTCAGGCAATTGAGGCTTATATGCCATCCTGAGCAAAGAAGAAGGAGGCAGGGATCTGGGACTTCAAAGGAAAGGAAGACAATTTATAGGAAGATGGGGACAGCAAATATTTGGTAAATAAATGTTTGCCATGCTTTGCCATGCTTTGCAGAAACTGTGGGACATGGAGAAATTCGATCTCCAGGTCCTGGGCTATCTCTGGTGATAGTCCTCTTCCTGAACCATGCCCTCTGTCCAAATTCTTTCAAGAAGTTATGGGAGAGGTTAAAAAAAAAAAAGCTCTTTTTGCATCTTTTGGGCTTTGAATTTTTCTTTAATGTCTATTTATTTTTGAGAGAGAGAGAGCAGAACATGAGCAGGTAGGGACAGAGAGAGAGGGAGACACAGAATCCAAAGCAGACTCCAGGCTCTGAGCTGTCAGCACAGAGCCAACGTGGGGCTCAAACCCACAAACCACAAGATCGTGACCTGAGCCGAAGTTGGATGCTTAACTGACTGGGACACCCAGGTGTCCCCATGTCTGACTATTTCAGCTCAGATCAGGATCCCAGGGTTGTGGGATTGAGCCCTACTGTGGGCTCTGTGCTGAGTGTGGTGCCTGCTTAAGCTTCTCTCTCTCTTCCTCTGCCCCTCTGCCCTGCTCCTGCTTGCTCTCTAAATAAATAAATAAAGTGGTGCATTTTGAAGAAACTTCTTCTGAGCCTCTTAAGAGCACTGGAGATATATGATCAAATTTGTGATTTATTTTGCAGACTGAGCCAGCCATGTTATTCCATTTACCAAGGAAGAAAGTGAAACTCAGAAAAATCAATATTGTGCAGTCAGTAAATAACAGAGGTAACATGTAAATTCCAGGAAAGATTTGAACCCAGGTTTCTGTGATTAATGGTATTCCTGGTGATAGACAAGTATTTAGAACACAAAAGGGATGAAACTTTAGTAGAAGCATTTGCATATGCCCAAATTTAAGGACAAACCCTGGAATAGAGACAGGGTTTGCTGAAATTTGTTCTCCCAAAGTTCTTTCTTTAAAAATGTTTAATTTATTTTGAGAGAGAATGTGTGTGTGCACCATCGTGAGAGGGGCAGAGTGAGGGAAGAGAGAGAATCTCAAGCAGGCTCTGCACTGTCAATATAGAACCCAATGTAGGACTACAGGGTGCCTGGGTGGCTCAGTTAGTTGGGCGTCCGACTTTGGCTCAGGTCATGATCTCATGGTTCGTGGGTTCAAGCCTCATGAAGGGCTCTGTGCTGACAGCTCAGAGCCTGGAGCCTGTTTCAGATTCTGTGTCTCCATCTCTCTCTGACCCTCCCCTGCTCACACTGTCTCTGTCTCTCTTTCTCAGAAATAAATAAAACATTAAAAAAAAAATTTACAGAACCCAATGTAGGACTAGAACTCAAGAATGGTGAGATCATGACCTGAGCTAAAATCAAGAGTTAGATGCTTAACCGACTGAGCCACCCAGGTGCCCCTAGTTCTCTTAAAATTCTATAACAAGCATTTGTGAGAAAAAAAAATTCAACTTAGTAAACTTATTTTATTATCCTTTAAATGTTCATTTGTGATTTTTTGAGAGAAAGAGGAGAGCACATGAGCAGCAGGGTGGAGCAAAGAGAGAGGGAGATAGGATCTGAAGAAGCCTCTGCACTGACAGCCGAGAGCCTGACAAGCGGCTCGAATCCATGAAAACCATGAGATCATGACCTGAGCCAAAGTTGGACACTCAACCAACTGAGCCACCCAGGCGCCCCTCAACTTAGTAAATTTAAAGATCAAATTGGCAGGGCACCAGGGTGGCTCAGTCAGTTAAGGAACCAAGTCTGGATTTCAGGTCATGATTCGTGCTAATATCATGGAGTCTGCTTGGGATTCTCTCTCTCCCTCTCTCTGCCCCTCCTCTGAGCACACTCGTGTGCACTCTTTCTCTCTTTTTTACAGTAAAATAAATACACTTAAAAATAAAAATCAAATTGGCTTTATTCATGATTGATGAATCAGGCAGCATTCCATCTAGCAAATACAATGGAGGTCTGAGGAGCTATAAAACCAGAACTCTTCTATAGGCAAAATGGGATGGGAAAAAGGAAGTTTCTAAGGAAGAGTGAATTGTTTCAGGCAAGGTCACCTTCCTTTGGGGGAAGAGCAGGGGTCTATCATATAGATGACATCACAGGTGATGATCAGGTAATTCTCAATGACTGGTTAAAGATCACATTCCTAGGTGAAGCTGAAATTGCAATTAGTTTAGATAGTAAGTCTTGGTTTGCTGATGTGGAGCTTACCACAAGTGACTCCATTTTTGGCCCAATGTCTCTTTCTCTCTCTTTCTTTTTTTTTCTTTAATACACTGCAGTGGAGGCAATAGAGACAAACATCATTTCACCAAGTGGTAGAATCAACACTCTGCTCCAGGCCTATTGACATGAAGTCCAGTCTTCTCACCCCTGACATGTTTGTAGGCCAAATCTGTAGAATTATGCAGTATTCTAATATGAATTTTTGATTTCTCAAAGCGTCAGAACTATTTATTTAAGGGAACCATATGCATTGCCTTCTTTGGACTTTAATTCAGATACTTTAGTTGGGTGTAGATTTTAAATAAAGAAGTAAATAAATAGGGGTGCCTGGGTGGCTCAGTCAGTTAAGTGTCCGACTCTTGGTTTCAGCTCAGGTCATGATCTCGCGTTTCATGGGTTTGAGCCCTGTGTGGGGCTCTGTGCTGTCAGCTTGGAGCCTGCTTGGGATTCTCTCTCTCTCTCTCTCTCTCTCTCTCTCTCTCTCTCTCCTTCTCTGCCTCTCCCCTGCTGACTCTCTCTCTCTCTCTCAAAAATAAATAAACACAACCAACCAACGAACCAAACTTAAAAAAAAAAAGGAGAACATATTGAGGGTAACTGTGGCCTTATTTATATTAGCAGAAGATTAAAAGTAGGGGCACCTTGCTGGAAGAGCATGCAACTCTTGGTGTTGTGAGTTTGAGCCCCACATTGGGGGGGTGGGTGGAGATTACTTAAAAAAACAAATAAACAAAATATATATTTATATTTAAGAAAACCGTATTAAGAAACCATATGCACTGCACAAATTCAGTTTAAAATTCCTAATACCATGTGGTTTCATTCATATGTGGAATTTAAGAAAGAAAACAGATGAACATATGGGAAGGGGGGAAGAAAGAGGAGAGGGCAACAAACCACAAATTAATATTTAAAAAAATTTATTTATTTTTTGAGAGAGAAAGTGGGGGAAGGGCAAAGAGAGATGGAGACACAGTATTTGAAGCAGGCTCCACGCTCTGAGTGGTCAGCACAGAGCCCGATGTGGGGCTTGAAACCACAAACCGTGAGATCATGTCCTGAGACAAAGTTGGATGCTTAATCAACTGAGACACCCAGGTGGCCCATATTTATTTATTTACTTATTTTGAGAGGGAGAGGGAGAGAGAGAGAGAGAGAGAGAGAATCCTGAGCCAGGTCCACAGTCAGCATGGAGCCTGACTTGGGGCTTGAACTCGTGAACCATGAGATCATGACCTGAGCCAAAACCAAGAGTTGGATGCTTAACGAAATGAACTATCCTGATGCCCTTTATTTTTTAAAGTAATGTCTCTCTCCAATATGGGGCTTTAACTCACTACCCTGAGATTGAATTGTACGCTTTACCGACTGAGCCGGCCAGGTGCCCCAATATTTTAAAAATTCTTGATTCACATTGTCACATTATTTCTCAAAAGTTAGAAGGCAATTTGGAATTCGTATCATGAACCTCATAAAAGTGGAATCCTTCCTGTCCTCTTTTGCCCTTGATTTAACAGTGTCTGTGACATTCATCCAAGTTGTGTTTATCAGTATTTTATTTCTTGTAGTTCACTGTATGACCACACTACAGTTCATTTACATGCAGAAGTACTGATGGACATTTGGGTTACCAGTGATTGATTATTCTGATCAAAGCTGCTATGGACACTTCTATACAATCCTCAATTAGATGTATGCACTCATTCCAGTTGGAGTAGAACTGCTGGGTCGCAGGGGGAGTATTAACTTAGCTGCAAGAGGCACTGTTAAATATTTTCCAAAGTGGTTGCACCACACGGTTGAGCTGTTATAACTTGATCTTGAAGAGCCAAAAGTTAAGTCCTCTGTTAAGAGAAACCTCGGGCTGTACGTATCCCCAGTCCCAGTTCCAGGAAAAGCCTCAGACTGTTCAAGGCTAAAGCCATCCTCAGGCCTCAGATCAGCTAATCAAAAAACATTCCTATGGTCTGAGTCAAGGCTGGGAACTGCAGATACAAACTAGCCAATTTCTCACCGCTTATCTGAACCCCACGTGGGCCCTTTGAACTCACCTCATCATTGGTCATTTTCAAAGGATTCTCAAAAGTCATGATTAGGTCCCACCAAAAGTAATGAACACCTCACAGATACTGAATGGTCAAAGCTGTTACCAGGGGTACTGTACAATTGTAATTGGTGCTTATGTGATGGTGCTACAGACACCCCCATCCCTTACTCCTTAAAAACCCTATTCGCTATTGCTCTTCGCTTCACCTTGCTGCCATGACACCGGTAGGCTGGTGAGCCCCTGCTCGAGCTTGTCATAAAGACCCTCTTGTATTTGCATCGGTGCTGGCTCCTTGGAGGTCTCTGGGACTCGCAACAATCTGACTCTGAGAAAAGGAGTCCGACCATGAGGCGCGACTCCTATTGGGTGATATAAACTCCAGCTGCATGCTTGCCAAAGCCTTAGCTTGGTCATTTAAGTGCTTTCCTTTAAAATGCTCAAAATACTATCAGGCAGGAGCCCCAATGTCACGGATAAATAGACTTAGCAAGGCCAAGCGCCTTCCCTAATTTCACTCTGGGCCTCACACTGTAATTGCAACATCGCCCCGCAGCAAATTTCTTATTCAAAGCCTGAAAAACTGGGTGTTCTTGAGGGCATTACGTTTAGCTCACAGCGCGAAGAAAGCACCGCGAAACACCCTCGCCTCAACCCTATTCCGGAGGTGGCGCTGACTTCCTCTCAGCGGGAACAAAGGAAGCACTCAGTCAAGCCGCATGGAGATTCGGCTGGGTCCCGCCCCTCACCTACGCACCTGCGCAGAAGGAGGCCGATGGAGTTGGGCGCCCCAGGCGCGAGTGACGTATAACGTTAGGCGGTGCGTGATGACGCCAGGGCGTGCGCTCGGTGGCTCGTAGGGGAAGATGGCGGCGGCTCCTTTGGAGGAGAGGGATTGAGAGGGGAGGAGGGAAGAGGCTAGACGGGAGAGACGTTCCCGACGGTGGAGACGAACTCTTCGCTCACCATTCATTAGGAGCTTTGCTCAGCGCCGGAGGGTGAGTGCGGCGGCAGCACGGGACTGCTCGCTTGCTGCAGGCGGCGGCACTTTCCGCCATTTTCAAGCTCGGCCGTTGCGTGCTTTGGGGGCCTAGAGGGGCGCTTGGGGACAGGGTGGGAGAGCTGGGGGCATCGTCCTCGGGAGGGCCTTTTGAGGCTGCTTCCACCTTTTCTGGAGGGAGCGGGAGGCTTGAGGCAGACCAGAAAAGGAGGGCATGGTGGGACTAAGGCCCCTGAGTGGCGACGAGAAGACGTAGGTAGGGTAGGCCACGGATAAGACGTGAAGTTTGGAGAAGGGAAGCGCGTTAAACGTAGATTTGGGGCGGGAGTGGAGGGGGCTGAGCCGAGAGTTGAATGGAGTGTGGCTTTTGGTTCAAAGGGTCGCGGGAAGTTAATGCGAAACCTGTGAAACAGCGCCAGGTTTAGCCTCGATATCATCGTGGCTTGAAATTGGTGCTTGTAACAGGGATGAGTCCACAGCTTGACAGGCAAAAAATATCCGCTTTTGGAATAGTTACATTCTTATTTTGTTTGCTTTAGAGCATGCCAGCTGCAAGTGTCCCTGCAGTAACTCCCTTTACATCTCCGGTTTTAAGTTGCTTCCTGACAACTAGGTATTTGGGATCTTAGCTTTTTTTTTTTTTTTTTTTTTAAAACAACTACTGATACTCGCTTGTAACACTTGTGGTTAGTGCGTAGAAAGAGGAAGGTGGGTCAATAGGGAATTCCGTAATTGGATCTGTTTAAATCAGATCAGAAAAGTACTTGTTATTTGTAGAAAACGTGTCGAGAATGTTTTAAAGTAATTTTTGCCCAGATGACATTAACTTAACTGTTCAGGAACTTTGGAAGACATTAGAGTATGAACGAAAAAGCCGGTATTAAAAGGAATACCTTTTGGGAGCTCTGAGTTGACTTTTAAAGTACACTCTGGAGATAGAGTGCGCGCAGTATTTTTTGCTTGTGAATGTGATGCAGTGGTAGGTAGGTGTATTTAAAGCAAAACTTGTAGAGACTGTTAGTTAAAAGGAAACATGTTAATTATTCCCACGGTGGCATTCCCACCCCCTACCCCCATCTTAATTGCATTTGACACCCTCCTTTAATCGTCATAAGATACTTTTGCACTTTTTAATTGGTCTCTTTGCCTGGAAGATAAAATACTGGATCGATTTTTTTTTAGAGGATTGCAGTTACTCTTTAGCCTGTTTCATTGAACTTTACGCAAAATTTTTATCTTTTTTACTCGTGGTAAGAATATTGATCGAAAGTTGGCCTTACATTACAATGATTTAGTTACAAATAAATCCTTATTTATGATGTTGATGGCTTAACTTGCATACTTTGGTGAAAAATACTAAAAGGTCAGATTTTGCCATCACAGTTTTATCTTGATCCGGGCTTTAATTATCCTTTTGCTAAACACTTAAGGTACTGTTTCATAGTTCTCTTTGCTAAGTAGTAAGTCCATACTTCACGTTACTTTGGGAAAAACAAGTTATTTATTGCCAAATTTCAAACTGTTTCATATTTTAGAATAAGAAAGGTTATCACAAAGCTTTAAAACTACAACAAATCTGGGTGTCTTGTGAGGGTTAAGCATCTGACTTTTGATCTCAGGGTTGTAAGTTCAAACCCAGTGTTGGGCTTTTTATTAAAAAAAAAACAAAACCCAAAACTACAACAAATACACTGGCAGAAATATTAGTGAAAGTCTCACTTGTGAACATATATGTAATCCATTTGAAGTTGCTTAGCAAAAAAATTAGGGGTTTTAGATAAGGTAGTAGTATACATAGTCTGCAGATTAGAAATCTTTATTATCATAGAATATCAATTAAATACCATAAAGTTACAACTTGCTTAAGCATTGCAGATTTGTTCTTTTAAGATTCCAGAACATTCCAAGATTTTGTGTTGAAACTTTTGCTTGTAAGAGAGGTTATATCTGTTATCTATCTATCTATCTCTTTATTGTGGAATGGTCAAAGTTTCTCTGTTGCTGTGTAATGTGTTGTGACAAGTAAGTCTCCAGACCATAGTTTTAATGCTTCAGGATATTTTATCTTATATCTTTGACAGTGACATAGTTTAAAAACTTTACTCCCTGGGGCGCCTGAGTAGCTCAGTCGATTGAGCGTCCGACTTCGACTCAGGTCATAATCTCACAGTTTGTGGGTTCGAGCCCCGTGTCGGGCTCTGTGCTGACAGCTCAGAGCCTGGAGCCTGCTTCAGATTCTGTGTCTTCTTCTCTCTCTGCTCCTCCCCTGTTCATGCTCTGTTTCTCTCTGTCTCAAAAATAAATAAAAACTATAAAAAAAAAAACAACAAAAAAACTTTCCTTCTTGAGCACTGTCGGTTGCTGGTAACATTTGTGTCCCCACTGCAAAAGATTTACATTAGTCCTAGACACGGAAGCTCTTAAGTATGTTGGAAAATATTCTCCACATTACTCTAATCCATTTCTGGTCCTTGATTATTTTATGTAGTATTTTCTTTGAAGTGACTGACTTCATAATGTTTGTATTTTACCTTATAGTCATAATTTGAGTGCCTATAAATTCTCAGAGCTGGGTAGTAATTGGAAAGGGCATAGCTTTCAGCATCAGACAGACGTAAGTTTGAATGCCAGGCTCACCATTAACTAGCTTTTTTATATTGGGTCAGTTAATGAAACTCTGAACTTCAGTTTCCTTACGTAGAAAAGTGTTAATTATTGTAATAGTTACTTCAAATGTGAGAGAAAATGATAATGTAGTAAGCAATCAGTAAATTTTGGCATTTTTCTGTTACTTGAATTTAATTGGCTAAATCATTTGTAGGTTTTTTAAGGTACAATCGACATGTAACATGATATTAGTTTTAGGTGTACAACATAATGATTTAGTATTTACATCTATTACAAAATGATCACCACAATAAGTCTAGTTAATATCTGTCACCATACATAGTTACACAAGTTTTTCCTTGTGATAACTTTTAGCATCTTCTCTCTTAACTTTCCTATATGCAATATAGTATTATTAAATATAGTCACCATGTTGTACATTACATCCCCGTAATTTATTTTATAACTGGAAGTGTGTAACTTTCGTCCCCTTCACTTATTTTGCCTCTCCTCCCCCTTTTCAGTTTTTTTTTTTAATATTTTTATTTATTTCTAGGAGACAGAGAGAGAGACAGCGTGAGCAGGGGAGGGTCAGAGAGAGAGGGAGTCACAGACTGAAACAGGCTCCAGGCTCTGAGCTGGCAGTCAGCACAGAGCCCGACGCGGGTTTCGAACCCATGAACCACGAGATCATGACCTAAGCGAAAGTTGGACGCTTAACCAACTAAGCCACCCAGGTGTGCCCCCCCTTTTCAGTTTTTAAAGATTAACTCAAATATCTTTGTTAAAGACTTAACAGTCTCATTTTCTGGTAAACTATTCCTTTCCCTGTGTTATTAAAGCATTTTGTGCATATCTTTCTTTAATCTATTTTGACTGTATCTTCTCCACTACTTTGTGAGCTCTTTGAAGATCCTTCAGTGCCTTACATTTTTGTATTCATAAAACCTTGGCATTCTAAAAATTGTTTTATAAAGGTGAGTGAATTTTCTACAAAAACTTTTCTCATGACTACTGGGATTCATTTTCACACAGATCTTTTATTTCTACTCCTTGACTTTAAAAAAAGTTTTTTTTTAATGTTTTATTTCTGAGAGAGAGAGAGAGGCAGCGTGAGCAGGGAAGGGTCAGAGAGAGAGGGAGACACAGAATCTGAAGCAGGCTCCAGGCTCTGAGCTTACAGCATAGAGCCCCACGTGGGGCTTGAACTGATGAACTGCAAGATCATGATCTGAGCTGAAGTGATGCTTAAACGCACTAGGCTCCCCAGGCGTTTCCTTTTTATTTATTTATAATTCCACTCTCCAGTTAGCCTAGGGTCTGCATTGACTACCTTCTGTTACTTTACTAGTACGTGGCGCTATGCCTTACCCATTTTGAGTAGTCCTTGGGTGGGATGATAAATACAAAACTGTGGTTGAGGCTGAGTTATGTTAATAGGCACCTGCTCTATTCACTGTCCCACTTAGGAAGATACTTTTTAAAAAATTTTTAATGTTTTTTATTATTTCTGAGAGAGAGAGAGAGAGACAGTGTGAGCAGGGGAGGGTCAGAGAGTGAGGGAGACACAGAATCCGAAACAGGCTCCAGGCTCTGAGCTGTCAGCACAGAGCCCGATGTAGGGCTCGAGCCCACGAACTGTGAGATCATGACTTGAGCCGAAGTTGGACGCTTAACTGACTGAGCCACCCAGGCGCCCCAGGAAGATAAGGAGCCATTTCTCCTTTTTTTGGATGTGGGATATTCTGGTAACTTTTTTCTTACCTCCTTATGTTATGAGAAATTGGCAAACATCCAGAGAAGTTGAAAGAATGAACACCTGTTACCTTCCATTTAGATTTACCTGTTACTAACTAACCATTTTGCTTCAGCTATCTATGTCCCTGCTCAACAACTAAATGAAATTAAGTTGCATGTGTGATGCTATTTGTCCCCTAAACACCTCAGGATGCATTTTTTTTTTTTTTTTTTAGTATATTTATTTTGAGAGCATGTGCATGGGGCGGGCTCGGTGGAGGGAGAGAGAATCCCAAGCAGGCTCAGTGCTGTCAGTGCAGAATCTGATGTGGGACTCGAACTCATGAGCCATAAGATTATTACCTGAGCTGAAATCAAGAATTGGATGCTTAACCAACTTAGCCACCCAGATGCCCCCAGGATGTGTGCTTTTTTTTTTAAATTAAAAAAATGTTTATTTTTGAGAGAGAGATAGACAGACAGACAGGGTGTGAGCAGGGGAGGGCCAGAGAGAGAGAGGGAGACACAAAATCTGAAGCAGGCTCCAGGCTCTGAGCTGTCAACACGGAATCTGACGCAGGGCTTGAACTCCTGAACCAATGGATCATGACCTGAGCTGAAGTTGGACACTCAACTGCCTGAGCCACCCAGGTGCCCCTATTTTTTTAAAAAAATTTAATGTTTATTTATTTTTGAGAAGGAGATAACGAGTGGGGGAGGGGCAGAGAGAAAAAATTTTTTTAAATGTTTATTTTTGAGACACAGAGATGGAGCACAAGTGGTGGAGGGGCAGAGAGAGAGAGAGGGAGACACAGAATCCGAAGCCGGCTCCAGGCTCCGAGCTATCAGCACAGAGCCTGATGCGGGGCTTGAACTCACAAACTGTGAGATTATGACCTGAGCGCAAGTCAGACACTTAACCAACTGAACCACCCAGGTGCCCCTATTTTTCATTTTTGAGCAGCTTCCATCCCATTTCCCCCTAGTGATCATACCATTTTACATTCCTACTAATAGTACAAAACGATTCCAATTTGCCCACATCCTCATCAACACTTATTTTTTTCTTTGATAGTAGCCATTCTAATGGGTGTGAGGTGATACCTCATTCTGGTTTTAATTTGGATTTCTCTCATGATTAGTGATATTGAGCATCTTTTCATATGCTTGTTAGCAATTTGTGTATCATCTTTGGAGAAATATATATTCAAATCCTTTGCCCCAATTTTAGATTATTTTATTAATTGATTGATTGTTGTTGATTTGAAGTTCTTTATTCTGGATACTAACCCCTTATCAGGTGTTATTTGCAGATATTTTCTCCCGTTCTGTAGATTGCTTTTTCACTCTTTTTTTTTTTTTTAATTTTTTTAATGTTTTATTTCTAGGAGAGAGAGAGAGAGACAGCGTGAGCAGGGGAGGGTCAGAGAGAGAGGGAGTGACAGACTCTGAAACAGGCTCCAGGCTCTGAGCTGGCAAGTCAGCACAGAGTCCGATGCGGGGCTCGAACCCACGAACCGCGAGATCATGACCTAAGCGAAAGTCGGACACTTAACCGACTAAGCCACCCAGGCACCCCTGCTTTTTCACTCTTGATTGTGTTCTTTGCTGTGCAAAAGTTTGAAAGTTTGATGTTTCCTATTTCTGTGTGTGATCCTTGTTTTTTTCCAGTTAACAATATATCCAAGAAATCATTCTGTATCAATTCAGAGCTTCCTCCTTCCTTCAAACCCACCCCATGATAATGTGATTTATAATAAGTACGTATTTGATCTTTGTCCAATTTTTGGCATAGAGCTCCTAAAACCCTCGGAATTTCCTAAGTGATTAGAGTGAGGAGTGTGTCTTGACATTCAAAACAAACCTCTTTGAACCACACTATGTTTATGTTAAGGAGGTAATTTTTGGAAAGCTTGTGGGATAGGGGCTAGTTGCCACGGAAACCAACCATATGATTAGACGGTTGGATTTGCAGACTCACCTTCCCAACCTCAGAGAGAAGTTGGAGGTAGGATCAGTGGCAAGTGCGTTAGTCAACATTCCTAGGCAAAGAAGCCTCCATAAAAAGCCAGAAGGCTGAGGTTCATAGAGTTTCCAGTTTGGTGATTATTTGGGTAGCCTAGTGGGCCAGCAAATGTGGATCCTCTAACCCTTTTCCCACATACCTTGCCCATATGTCTCTTCCATCTGACTATTCTTGGATAACAACCAGTAATCTAGTAAGTCAGTGTTTGGGTTGTCACTTTCTAGTTATTAAGAATAATAGCGGTATGGGGGCGCCTGGGTGGCTTAGTCCGTTAAGCGTCCGACTTTCGCTTGGGTCATGATCTCACGGTTCATGGGTTCAAGCCCCGCGTCGGGCTCTGTGCTGACTGCCAGCTCGGAGCCTGGAGCCTGTTTCAGAGTCTGTCACTCCCTCTCTCTCTGACCCTCCCCTGCTCACGCTGTCTCTCTCTCTCCTAGAAATAAATAAAACATTAAAAAAAAATTAAAAAAAAATAATAGCGGTATGAACATTTGTGTACATGTTTTTGTGTAGACATAATGCTTTCGGTTCTCTTGGCGTTATATGTTGGAGTGGAATTGCTGGGTGTTATGGTAATTCTGTAGTTAGGATTTAAGGAAATTCCAAATCTATTTTCTCAAGAGACTACTATTTCATATTCTTACCAGCAGTATATGAGGGTTCAAGTTTCTCCATATCCTCACCAACATGTGTTATTGACTTTCTTTTAGATAATAGCCACCCTCTGGATGTGCAGTGTTATCTCATGGTTTTGATTTGCATTTTCCTAATGACTAATAATGGTGAACATCTTTTCATGTGTTTATTGGCCATTTGTGTATCTTCTTTAGAGAAATCTCTTTTGCCCATTTAAAAAATTGTATTATTTGTTTTTTATTATTAAGTGTATTGTAAGTGCTGCAAGTCCCTTATCAGATATATGATTTGCAGAACTTTTCTCTCATTCTGTGGATTATCTTTTCACTTTCTTGATCACAAAAGTAATTTTGATGATGTCCAATTTATTTTTTCTTTTGTTAATTGTGTTTTTGGTATCATATCTTTTTTGGTATCATATCTTAAGAAGACTTTGTCTAATCCATAGTTATAAATATATATATTTGATGCAGTTAGCAATTGGTCAAGCATTTGATTTACCCAACCAAGAGTATGTATTGTCCATAGTGTAAATAGGAATATGACTCTGACTTTTTAGTTAGAAACTTGTAGGGAGCTTTACTTTATGGTTAGAAATCTATAAGCTTTAGTTTTGGCTCTAATAAAAGCAGTTTTACATAACCATACTTAATCTTTATTTTATTAAGGGGAAGTTCACATCAAAGATAATGAAGGACATCTATTTCATTGATGAAATTTATTTATTTTTATTTTTTTAAGCTTTTTAAGTAATCTCTACCCCCAGCATGGGACTTGAACTCACAACCCTGAGATCAAGAGTTGCATGCTCTACTGACTGAGCCAGCCAGGTACTCCATTATTGAAATTTTTTTAGCTTTGTTTTTATTATTAAAATTTTTTTTTTCAAAGTTTATTCTGAAAGAGAGATAGTGCATATGTGCACATGCAAGCCAGGGAAATGGTAATGAGAGAGGAGAGAATTCCACACAGGCTCAGTGCTGACAGTGTGAGCCAGACACGGGGCTTGAACTCAAAACTCCTGAGATCATGGCCTAGCCAAAATCAAGGGTCAGACACTCAATACTCTGAGCCACCCAGGTGCCCCTAACTTCACTTTTAATATTTGGTTAACTCTCAGTTTAATGTATCCTTAATAATCACTGTATTTTTGAGGTCTAGACTGGGTTGGAGGGAAATACAGATTAAGAGAGTATGTGTCATAGGGTAATTAAAGACACTGTGCCCCTTCACGCACATTTTCTACCTCAGTGCTCGTTTCCAGTTATATTTTTCCCATCAGTTTTGTGCCCAGAGTAGACATTTCCAGTTTTGTGTCTGGCCACGTTCATAACACTAACACTACAGTTGGTAGCATTACTTTTATAAGTTATTTCATTTTTGTGTACTTATTCATTCATTTATATGCTACATACATGCGTTAAGAAAAAGTGAAAGGTACAAGAGAATGTGCAGTGAGCTGTCTTCCTGCAACTATCTTCTTTCTTTTCTGCAGTAGCTAACCTTGTTACCAGTTTGTTGTGAAATCTTCCAAAGTAATTGTGAGGTATATGTAGCAAATTTATACACTATAGATGTGTATGTCTTCCTTTTTCTGTTGCTTTTCACATACATGGTAATACTCTATACATTGCTTGTACTTCCTTTTTTTTTTCATTTAATGGCTTATCTTAGAGGTCCTAAGTAGAAATAATTCCTTTATGGTAGTTTTGTAATATGCATTGTGTGTAGATTTCCTGGTTTATTTTAACTAGTCCTCTGTTTAACAGACATGGGTAGGGGCACCTTGGTGGCTCAGTTGGTTGAGCGTCCAACTTTAGCTCAGGTCATGATCTTGGTGGTTCGTGAGTTTGAGCCCCGTGTTGGACTCTGTGCTGACAGCTCAGAGCCTGGAGCCTGCTTCAGATTCTCTCTCTCCTACTCTCTGTGCCCCTGCCCCACTCATGCTCTTCTCTCTCTCTGTCTCTGTTTCTCTCTCTCAAAAATAAACCATTAAAAAAAACCAGACATGAGTGGTTTCCAGTCTTTGGTTATTGCAAAAAGTGCTCCATTGAATAACCATAGATACCTGTGTAGGGATAAATTCATGGAAGTGGAATTGCTTGGTCAAAGTATGTGCACTATTAGTGTATGAGTATAGTTTCTCTCACATCAACACTGTATGTATTACGGATTTTGCTTTTAGAAAAATTTTTTTAATGTTTATGTTTGAGAGAGAGAGACAGACAGACAGTATGAGTGGAGGAGTGGGAGACAGAATCTGAAGCAGGCTCCAGGCTCTGAGCTGTCAGCACAGAGCCCTACGTAGGGGTCAAACTCACTGAGCGTAAGATCATGACCTAGCCAAAGTTCGTTGCTTAACTGACTGAGCCACCCAGGTGCCCTGGATTTTGCTTTTTTATTTTTATTTTTATTTAAACAAATTTTTTTTAATGCTTTATTTATTTCTGAGAGAGAGAGACAGCATGAGCAGGGGAGGGTCAGAGAGAGAGGGAGACACAGAATCCGAAACAGTCTCCAGGCTCTGAGCTAGCTGTCAGCACAGAGCCTGACGCGGGGCTCAAACCCACGAACCATGAGATCATGACCTGAGCCGAAGTTGGATGCTTAACCAACTGAGCCACCCAGGCGCCCCAGGATTTTGCTTTTTTAAAATAAAGATTTTATTTTAAGTAATCTCTACACCTAATATGGGGCTTGAACTCATAACCTTGAGATCAAGAGTCATATGTTCCACCTACTGAATCAGCAGACACCCCTGATTTTTGCTTTTTGAGTGATGTTGCTTTTCAGTAGGTGATAAGGAGTCATTCTTGAGCATGAGTAAAGAAGGGAGTTTAAAATCACTAATTTGGGAGCACCTGGGTGGTTCAGTCGGTTGAGGGTCTCTGGCTCTTGGTTTCAGCTCAGATCATGATCTCACAGTTCTTGAGTTGAAGACCACTGACAGTGCCCCTGATAGGGCAGAGCCTGCTTGGGATTCTCTCCCCTACTCTGTCTGCCTCTCTCCTGCTCACTCTTTCTGTCTCTCTCAAATTAAAAAAAAAATCCCTAACTTGCCCCTTTTTCATAATTTTTATGGGATATATTTTTGCATAGTAATATGTTACATAGCTCATTGAATACATTATATAAAGTAGATCTGAAGGGCAGTCTATTAGAATCTTATTTTGTATAGGTAAAAACTATAGATTTAAAATAAATTTGTGAAGACTAAAATATTTAGTGAGAGATTTTCTTTTTTTGTGTGTTTTTTTAAAATTTATTTCAGAGAGAGAGAGAGAGAGAGAGACAGTCAGTGTGAGCAGGGGAGAGTCAGAGAGAGAGAGAGACACAGAATCGGGAAACAGCCTCCAGGGTTTGAGCTGGCTATCAGCACTGAGCCCGAAGCAGGGCTTGAACCCACCAACCTCAAGATCATGACCTGAGCCGAAGTCAAGACACTTAACCGACTGAGCCACCCAGGTGCCCCTAGTGAGAGATTTTCTTTAAAAAAATTTTTTTTAAATGTTTTATTTATTTCTGAGAAAGAGACAGCGTGAGTTGGGGAGGGTCAGAGAGAGAGGAAGACACAGAATCTGAAGCAGGCTCCAGGCTCTGAGCTGGCTGTCAGCACAGAGCCCGACGCGGGGCTCGAACCCACGAACCGTGAGATCATGACCTGAGCCGATGTCGGATGCTTAACCGACTGAGCCACCCAGGAGCCCCTAGTGAGAGATTTTCGTAAAAAGATATGCTCATCTTCCTTGATTATTATAGTTATAATAGTTTATAATAGTTTTAAATGTTTTCTTGCCTTTTATTCCTCCTTTAAAATTGCATAGGATAATTTATCTTTCTGAAATTCAGATTTTATCATCTGCATTTCTGGGATGATTCATCTTGTCCACAACAGTAGTTTTTTACTTTTTGGACCCCATGAATTGTCTGGTGAAAGTTGTATATATTCTTTTCCCAGAAAAAAATGTAAATATTCATATTAGAATTCTTGAGTTCTAATGTGAAGTGAGGGTGTCACTGAACTCCTTTTGCCCATTTATGTATCCATAGACCCCAGTTGAGGCTTCCTATTATTTGATAGATTTAGCCTGTCTTTAGCATGTCTAGGTTAGCATAACACGAATTTCAGAATCCGGCTCCAATATATGACCATTCTCTGATGCTCCCTCTTACACCTGCCTTGTCCATGAGCCACTTTAAAAAACTTAAGTGCACCTAAAACCAATCCAGTGTTATATGTCAGCTGTGTCTCAATTAGAACAGAAGCCCTTTATTCCCATTACTATTTCTTCTGGCTGGAATCTCCCCTCTTCCCCTTTTCCGGTTGGTATATTCCTTCTTTCATCACTGCATATTTTTTTAATTTTTATTTTTAGAGAGAGAGAGAGCACGAATTGGGGAGAGGGACAGAGGGAGAATTGAAAAACATTTTTTTAAATGTTTGTTCATTTTTTGAGAGAGAGAGAGGGAGAGGGGAGAGGAGGGGAGAGGGAGAATCTTAAGTGGGCTCCCCACACAGTACAGAGCCTGACTGAGCTGAGTCACCCAGGTGCTCCTGTCACTGCATAAATTAATTCACCTGAAACTTTTCTGTTTTATATCTGTGCTCCCCCACTCATGAATTCTTGTTTCTTCCCATGGTATTCCCTCATAGGATTTAAAAATTAATCCCTTAGTGCACCTTTATTAAGGCCACTGGTTCATTACATAGTTTTTGAATACTTGCTGGGTTCCTTGTCTTAGTTTTGTTTGTGTTGGTTTTGGTGTTTAAACATGCTTAGTGTAAAATTGATCATTAACTTCATTGCTTTCTTCCAATAGTAGTTAACCTTTTTTAAATATACGCTTGTGTGACATTAAATACATTAACAATTTCAATATAGTACAACCGTCTGTCTCCAGACGCTTTCAGATTCCCTAACTGGAACTCTGTACCCATTAAAACTAACTTCCTGTCTTCCCTCGCTTAGTCCAAGGTCGTCAGTGGTGACAAGCACAGTTCTACTTATCTCTTTGAGCCTGACTACTCTAGAGCCTCATACAAGTGGGGCCGTACTGTGTCCTTTTGTGGCTAGCGTATTTCACTTAGCATAATATCTCAGATGCTTTCATTGGTGAATTGTACCAAACATTTCAGAAATAAATTAGACCAATTCTCTATAGTCTCTTTCAGAAAATGGAGGGAATATTTCCAGAAAATAGGGAACAGTTTCTAATTCATCCTATAAAGCCAGCATTACCAATACCAAATCACATAAAGACCTTACAGGAGGAAAACTACAGATCAGTATCTTTCTTGAACATACAAACAGAAATCTTCAACAGGATTAGCCAGTTGAATGAATCTAATTGTAAATGAAAAGAATTGTACACATTATGACCAAATGAGATTTATTCCAGGATGTAAGCCTCGTTTAGCATCTAAAAGTTAATTGATGTACTTCATCACATCATATGATTACATGACATACATATGATTATATTAATTAATAAGTCATGCTTTAGATTAATACATGCAAAAAAGCATTTGACAGAATTCAGCATCTATTCATAATAAAATGTTCAGCAAACCAAACATAGAGGGGGTCTCTCCCAAGTTGATATGACACATCTCTAAAACCCTCGCAGCTGACATCATACTTTAATAGTGAAAAATTAAATGCTAAGGTCTGGAACAAGACAAAGTTGTCCCTGCTTGCCAGTCCTTTTCAGCATTGTCCTGGAAGTCCTAGAGAATGCAGTAAAACAAGAAAAGGAAATAAAAGGTATACAAGTTGGTAAGGAAGAATTAAAATGGTCTTTGTTTGGTGCACCTGGCTCAGTTGGTTGAGTGTCTGACTCTGGATTTTGGCTGCCATGATCTCAGTTTGTGGGTTCAAACTCTGGGTTGGGCTTCATGTTGACAGTGTGGAGTCTCTCTCTTTCCTTGCTTTCTTCCCCTCCCCCATATGTCCGTGAGCCATGCTCTCTCACTCTGTCTTAAGATAAATAAACAAAAAAAATAAACTAAGCTCTTTGAAAAAAGTAAAATTGTTTTTGTTCACAGATGTGATTGTCTATGGAGAAAATTTCAAGAATTAACAAAAAATCTTCTGTAACAGGTGATTATAGTGAGGTTTCAAAATGCAAGATAAATATACAGAAGCCAGTTGCTTTCTTATTTACCAGCAATGAACAATTCGAATCTCGAATTAAAGCAGTGCCATCTGTATTAACCCTCCCCCCAAAAAAATCCCTTAGATATTCATCTTAAAAAATGTACAAGATCTTCATGAGGAAAGCTGTAAATTCTTTGAAAGAAATCAAAGAATACTTAAATAAATGGAAGTATATTCCATATGTATGGATAGGAAGATTCAATGTTGTTGAAGCAAGTAGTGCTTTTCAATTTGATCTGTAGATTCACTGTGATCCAAGTCAGAATCCTAGCAAGCTACTTCATGGATATTGATAAACAAAGCTCCCTTTATTCAGGAAGTATCATCAATGGCTACTAAATGGTTGCTTAATGGAGAACAGAATATTCACACATTTCTGAGGTATTACCTAAGGTACTAAACAGACATACAGAAAAGTTCAAAGTAGTTAATACCATATACTTGCCTCCTAGATTCAACATGTTATCTTTATTTATTTTGAGAGAGAGAAAGGGGGGGGGGGGGGGGGGATCACAAGCAGGAGAGGGTCAGAGGGAAAGACAGATCTAAGCCAGGGTCTGACCATCTGAGCTGAAGTCGGACGCTTAACCGACTGAGCCACCCAGGCGTCCCTTCTGGTAATTCCTTAGCTTGTGCCAGCATAACTCCAATCCTTAAACTNAGGGGGGGGGGGAGGGAGATCACAAGCAGGAGAGGGTCAGAAGGAAAGACAGATCCTAAGCAGGGTCTGCACCATCAGAGCAGAGGCTGATGTGGGGCTCGAACCCACAAATCATGAGATCATGGCCTGAGTTAAGATCAAGAGTCAGATGCCCAACAGACTGCCACGCAGGCACCTCTCTAAACATTAAACAAAAAAAAATTTTTTTTAACGTTTATTTATTTTTGAGTGACAGTGTGAGTAGGGGAGGGGCAGAGAGAGAGGGAGACACAGAATCCGAAGCAGGCTCCAGGCTCCAAGCTGTCAGCACAGAGACCAATGTGGGGCTTGAACCCACGAACTGTGAGATCATGCCTGAGCTGAAGTCGGACGCTTAACCGACTGAGCCACCCAGGCGTCCCTTCTGGTAATTCCTTAGCTTGTGCCAGCATAACTCCAATCCTTAAACTGTGTCCAAACGTTTTTTTTTTTTTTTTTTCCTCAAACAAAAGACAGTTATTCTCTCACAGTTCTGGAGGCTAGAAGTTCAGAATTTCCCCTTTTTATAAGGATACCAATCACGTTGAGTTACAGGCTATCCTACTCCATATGACTTCATGTTAACTAATGATATCTGCAATGACCCTAGTGTCCAGTAAGGGACTAAGGGTTAGGACTTCAACATATGGATGTTGAGGGGAATGTAATTTAACCCATAACATTCTGCCTCTATATACATGCACATGTACACATGTGTTTTTGAACCATTTGAGAGTAATTGCAGACATGACACATTGCTTCAGCATGCAGTAGTAACATGCAGTATCATATCTAAGAAAATTAGAGTTACCTATTAGTATGTAATAGTTGTTCTACATTCAACTGGGTCTTTGATAGCTGGTTTTTTCAAACAACAGGACCCAATCAAGGTTTATACGTTCCATTTGGTTGGCTCCTAGGTCTTGTTTATTTAAAAAAATATTTTTTAATGTTTATTATTTTTGAAGAGAGATAATGAGAGGCAGAGTGTGTGGGAGGGGTAGAGAGAACAGAAGACACAGAATCCAAAGCAGGCTCCAGGGTGCGAGCTGTCAGCACAGAGCCCAGCGTGGTGTTTGAACCCATGAACTGTGAGATCATGACCTGAGCCGAAGTTGGACACTTAACCGACTGAGCCACCCAGGTGCCCTGTAGGTCTTCTTTATTTAGAGCAGTCGTCCTGTTTTTTATTTTTATTTTATTTATTTTAAAGTTTATTTTGAGAGAGAGAGAATGTGCGCGCGAACACCAAGGAGGGGCAGAGAGAGAGGGAGAGAGAATCCCAAGCAGGCTCCAAACTGTCAGGGCAGAGCCCGATGCAAGGCTTGAACCCCTGAACAGTGAGATCATGACCTGAGTGAAAGTCCAGAGTCAGATGCTTAACAGACCGAGCCACCTAGACGCCCCCGTCCAAGAGTATTAATACAGGAGGCAGGTCTCTTGATGAACAGTTAAGAGGGCTGTTACATAAATTGTCTGTTATAGTTATTCTGGCAAATGGACTTTATCTTTTTGTATATCTCAGGGATTGTTCACCTCAAAGTGTTTATTTTATATGTGCAACACATACTCTGTATTTTAAGTTTTGACTCTCTGGAACATACCCTTACGGTTTGGTGAAAATTCTCTTAGCTCATTCCCTGTAATATAGAAACACAACAGTTAATGTTCTCTGAGCAAATACTTTGCTAATTCTCTACTGCATAGTTACTGGTTTTTCATTTGTAATTAGTAAGTGTCTTGGAGGAGATACTTTGGAATTATGTAAAATATGCTATTCTCAAACTTTTGCCTGCAAATTCTCTTAATCCATTAGTGGAGCCTGTCTGCAGCAAGTATTACTGGGTGTTCCAATGGTGATTTTCTGTTAGTATATACTTAAAAATATATATATATGACAATTTTCATATATGCCAGGCTGTATGCAAGGCATTGGAAATACAGAGATTAAAAACATTCAGTCCGAGGTGCCTGGGTGGCTCAGTCAGTTAAGGTCTGACTTCAATTCAGGTCACAGTACAGTTGTAAGCTTGAGCTTCTCATCAGACTCTCTGTTGATAGGTTGGCACCTGGAGCCTGCTTTGGATTCTTTGTCTCCTCTCTCTCTGCCCTTCCCCTGCTCATGCTTTCTCTCTCTCTCTCTATCAAAAATAAATAGACATAAAAAAAGTAAAAACATTCAGTCCTTGGGACGCTTGGGTGGCTCAGTTAGGTAAGTGTCCGACTTTTGGTTTCAGCTCAGGTCGTGATCTCTTGGATTTGTGAGATCAAGCCCTGCATTGAGCTCTGTGTTGGCAGTGTGGAGTTGGCATGGGATTCTCTCTTCTCTCTCTCTGCCCTTCCCCTGCTCATGCTTTCTCTCTCTCTCTCTATCAAAAATAAATAGACATAAAAAAAGTAAAAACATTCAGTCCTTGGGACGCTTGGGTGGCTCAGTTAGGTAAGTGTCCGACTTTTGGTTTCAGCTCAGGTCGTGATCTCTTGGATTTGTGAGATCAAGCCCTGCATTGAGCTCTGTGTTGGCAGTGTGGAGTTGGCATGGGATTCTCTCTTCTCTCTCTCTGCCCTTCCCCTATGATCTCTTGGGTGCTCTCTTTCAAAGTAATAAACTTAAAAAGAGAGAATTAAACAACAACAACAAAACCTTTAAAAAAACCCCATGTAGTCCTTGCTTACAAGGAATTTGCAGTTTAGTTGAGAGCATCAGTACAGGAATATGTTAACTAATAGTGCTTGTTAGTCGTTAAAAGTGGTTGGGAAGTATTTGGCACAATTAGATAGCAGAGGATCATTTTTTTTTTTTTTTTTTTAGGATCTTTTTTTTTTTAAGATTTTTTTTTTTAAGTTCACTTATTTATTTTGAGGGTGAGACCTTAAGGGGGGGGCGGGTGGGGGTGGGGGAGGTCAGAGAGAGGGAGAGAGTGAATCCTAAGCAGGCTCTGCACTGCACAGGGTTGGACCCCACAAACTGTGAGATCATGACCCAAGCTGAAATCAAGAGTTGGGCGCTCAACCGACTGAGCCACCCAGGCGCCCCCCCCAAAATCTTTAGAAAAAGAAAGCGAAGTGTTGATGTCTCCAACATAAGCAGGGAAGTTTTCAGAGCCTTAAATAGAGTCCTAGTTTCTTGTTCGTTTTATTCAAATGATATTGTATTCCTCTCCCCCCAAGGCTTAGGTGTTCTGTGGAGGAGTTATGAATAGTATTAGAGCGGTACAATTTTCTTGTGTATCTTGAACTTGTGTCTAAGACTGACTTCAGGAAGGGCTCTTATAGTTGGAGGAGATTAAAAAGATTGAGAACATTCTTGCACTGTCTTTCCCACCCAATTCTATTATTTTCCCCTGTGAATAGTAAGTACTCCCAACTCCAGTTGGTTCCTGTTATTCATGGCAGTAATATTCTATGATGTTACAGACAGTGAGTTAGCAAGTGCTAAATGGTTGTTCCTAGGGGAAATACAGGGTTAGAGTCCTGTGAGCTTCTGCTGACATTTGCATAATGCCAATTGAAACATAATCTTATGTGTGCTTCTGTTTAAAGATGCCTTATTTAATGAATGTGGATCCATTAAAATTGAATTCATGACCAACAGCACTCATTACAGCACATGTCTGAACCAAGCCCGTCTCACTATATGTCTCCATAAGACATATCACAACCTTCTAGAGCTTAGGAACACTAGACAGCTCTTCAACATGACACTTAAGAGGTCATGTTAAGAAGGTACAAAAATGTGGGCGCCTGGGTGGCTTAGTCGGTTTAGCTTCCTACTTTCGCTTTGGTCATGTTCTCTTGGTTCTTGGGTTTGAGCCCCGCGTCGGGTTCTGTGCTGACTGCCAGCTCAGAGTCTGGAGCCTATTTCAGAGTCTGTGTCTCCCTATCTCTCTGACCCTCCCCTGCTCGCTCTGTCTCTCTCTCTCTCTCCTAGAAATAAATTAAAAAAAAAAAAAAAAAAAAAGGTACAAAAATGTGAAAAACATGGGCACTCAGTAAATTGCAAAAAGAACACTTACAAGAAGGCAGAGCATTGCCTGGTTAGACCTCAGCTGGGAACTTGAACTCCACATAGATTCAGATTTTTCATTACTTTGTGTGTGTCTACAAATGATGCCAAAGATTTGGGGCTACAGATCAATTGTAGCGCGTAGGCAAATTTGTAAATGGGGAATCTTTGAATGAGAATCCACTGTAGTTTGAGCACAGGGAAACCATAAATAGTTTTTCCTATTAAGCTATTTTTTGTTGTTAACTGCAGGGATATAAGAAGTATACCTTTTAGTTCAAAATCCAAAAAACTAATCTGCGTACTGAAAATTTGTCCTTGAATCTAATCATATAGGAGGCAAATGACAGACCTAACTATACATTGATTCCCAAAAGCAGTATACAAAAGACATGAAAAGAGAATGTAAATGTATATGGAGGTATGGGAGTAAAACTAAATTAATAAAATGGAAAAAATATTTAACCTTTTATTAATAACCAAGTGAACTAAAATAGAGCCAACAAAAAATGATTCCCCCCCCACTAAGGTAGCAAAGGTTCTTTTTTCCCCCCAAATCTTTTTTTTAAAACATTTATTCATTTTGAGAGAGAGGGAGACAGACTGCAAGTGGGGGAGGGGCAGTGGGGGGGGGGGGAGACACAGAATCTGAAACAGGCTCCAGGCTCTGAGATGTCAGCACAGAGCCTGACACGGGGCTTGAACCCACGAGCAGTGAGATCATGACCTGAGCCTAAGTCGGATGCTGAACTGCTTGAGCCACCCAGGCAAGCCAAAGATTCTTTGACTTAAAGCTTTATGCTCAACAGTGGTTAGTACAATTTGAGTTTTAGAAGGATATTTTTATTTTATTTTATTTTATTTTAATTATTTTATTATTTTAATTAAAATTTTAAATTTTTATTAATTTTTAATTAAAAATTTTAAAATGTTTTATTTATTTCTGGGAGAGAGAGAGACAGTGTGAGCGGGGGGGGGGGAGGGTCAGAGGGAGAGGGAGACACAGAATCTGAAACAGGCTTCAGGCTCTGAGATGTCAGCACAGAGCCTGACGTGGGGCTCAAACCCAGTAACCATGAGGTCATGACTTGAGCCAGAGTCGGACGCTTAACTGACTGAGCCACCCAGGCACCCCTATTTTATTTTATTTTTTAAAGTTTGCTTTTTTTGAGACAGAGAGAGAACAAGCAAAGCCAGAGGGAGAGGGAGAGAGAGGATCCCAAGCAGACCCTGTGCTGTCAGTGCAGAGCCTGATGCAGGGCTTGAACTCATAAACTGAGATCATGACCTGAGCTGAAACCAGACCTGAGCTGAAACCAAGTGTTGTATGTTCAACTGACTGAGCCACCCAGGTGCCCGTAGTAGGCTAGGTTTTAAAACAACTGCAAAATCCAGGAATGAGGGGCGCCTGGGTGGCTCAGGTCATGATCTCACAGCTCGTGGGTTTGAGCCCCATATTGGGCTCTGTGCTGACATCTCAGAGCCTGGAGCCTGCTTTGGATTCTGTGTCTCCCTCTCTCTCCCTGGCCCTCCCCTGCTCACACAGTGTCTTGTCCTCTCTCTCAGAGATAAATAAACATTAAAAAATTTTTTTTAATACTTTTAAAAATATCTGGCTATGAGTCATTTTTTAAGGTAAACCATTCTAGCAGTTTTTATTGATTAATATTCATAAATAGACACAGCTTCATTAGCGATTTCAGTTTTCCTCTTCAGTTTGAATGTGGATTATTAGGAGAGCCTCTTACATGTCATGGTACAGGAAACAGATCACCCCGCACTGCTACCTACATTTACCTGCTAGAAGTAAAAATTAGTTGAGATGATTAACATATATACTTTCTCTCTTCCTTTGAATGTCCACCAGTGTAAGAAGAGTGACAGACCTGAAATTATAATCACCAAACAGACCTAAGGGAATTGTCCACTTTCATTGACAAATTCAGCATAGAGAACATTGTCTGTGAATGAGATCTTATTAAAGAGGAGATGGTGGGGGCGCCTGGGTGGCTTAGTCGGTTAAGCGTCCGACTTTCGCTCAGGTCATGATCTCGCGGTTCATGGGTTCGGGCCCCGCGTCGGGCTCTGTGCTGACTACCGGCTCAGAGCCTGGAGCCTATTTCAGAGTCTGTGTCTCCCTCTCTCTCTGACCCTCCCCTGTTCACGCTGTCTCACTCTCTCTCTCTCTCTCTCTCTCTCCTAGAAATAAATAAATAAATAAAAAAAAGGAGATGGTGGAGGCTCATTAACTTTATTAAGATTGAGACATTTAGGTAAATCATATTCTTAGTGGAATATTTAGGAGTTGTTAAAAACATTTGCAGAGAGTTTTGTAATATGGAAACCTCTTAAATTGTAATTATTAATATGAAAAAAGAATAAAAATGTACATAATCATTGTACACATGATTAACGGCAAATAGTGATATATTTACTTTCTATTTTCTTCTCTCTCTCTCTCTTTTTAATGTTTATTCCTTTTTGAGGGAGGGGAAGGGCAGAGAGAGAGAGAGGGAGGG
The DNA here is from genome assembly GCF_003009895.1 of Hyaena hyaena. NCBI lineage: Eukaryota > Metazoa > Chordata > Mammalia > Carnivora > Hyaenidae > Hyaena > Hyaena hyaena. The sequence goes on along the minus strand of NW_024081074.1, from coordinate 749,372 downwards.
CGGGAGGGAGGCAGGCAGGCAGGGGATCCGAAGTGAGCTTCGTGCTGACAGCAGAGAGCTTGTTGTGGGGCTCAAACCCACAAACTGTGAGATGATGAACTGAGCCAAGTTGGATGCTGAACTAAGCCATCCAGGTGCCCCTATTTTCTCCTCTTTTTACAGATAGTCCATTATTACCATATATTGTTTTCACAGTGGGCTAAGGCTTAAAAATATGCAGATTACGTAATAGACAATCCAGATTTGACTCAGAATGTATAAGGCAGTTATCAGTGTCCATAATAATGTGACATTGAGATGGGACAGGATCTTTAAGTGCTTTTAATTGTCATTAGAGAGAGATTAAATTATTCATTCAGTTTTTTCTGAACTCTGAAAGAGGCAGACTTCTGAAAACCTCAGTGTTCATCATCAACAGGAATGGATTTTCTTAACCATATAGCAATAAGAAAAGAAAATTAGTAATAATTACCTAATATTAATTAATATGTATTCTATTTAGTGTAACAGATAAATTCTATTTACCTAATTTTATTTGCCCAGTTTACTTAATTGAACTATATAAATTCAATAAATTATTTTGTATAACTTTTTTCCATTACATTTTTAAAATTGTGGTATAATTGACATATTAGTTTCATGTGTACAACATGATGTTTCAGTATTTGTATATATTGCAATATGATCACCACAAATTTAGTAATAGCCATTACCTCACATAGTTATAAATTTCTTTTCTTGTGATGGGAACTTTTAAGATCTGTCTTAGCAGCTTTCAAATATGCAATACAATATTGTTAACTAGAGTCATCCCCATGGTGTATTTATTTTATAACCAGAAGTTTTCTACTTTTTGACCCCTTCACCCCTGTTTCCCACATTCATCCCCTGCCTCTGACCACCACCAGTCTGTTAATCTATTTTCTTAAATGTATGAGCTTGGCCTTTATTTGTTTTGTTTTTAGATTCCACATATAAGTTTAACTTATACAATATTTGTCTTTTTCTGACTTATTTTGCTTAGCATGGTTCCTTCAAGATCCATCCATGTTGTTGTAAATGGCAGTATTTCATTTTTATGGCCAAATATTGTGTTGTGTACACACATACACACACACACACACACACACACATTTTCTTTATCCATTCATCTGTTGATGGATACTTAGGTTGTAAACATGGGATGCATAGATCTTTTTAAATTGTTTTATTTTCTTTGAATAATTACCCAGAAGTAGAATTCCTTGATCCTAGGATAGTACTATTTTTAATATTTTGAGGAACCTTTATACTGTTTTTCATAGTGGCCATACCAATTTACATTCCCACCAGTAGTGCACAAGGTATCCCTTTTCTCCATATCCTCACTGGCACTTATTTAACATTTTCTTTTTTTAATTCAAGGTTCCATTAGGTTTAGTTGCATTTAAAATTTTTAAAAAATGTTTGTTTATTTTTGAGAGAGAGTGAGAGCGAGCGAGTGAGTGTGAGTGGGGGAGAGGCAGAGAACGAGGGAGACACAGAATCTGAAGCAGGCTCCCGGCTCTGTGGGGCTTGAACTCATGAACCTCAAGATCATGACCTGAGCTGAAATCGGATGCTTAACGAGCTGAGCCACCCAGGTGGCCCAAGGTTAGTTTATCTCTTTAGTCACATATTCTAGAATAACTCTTCCTTTCCTCTTCTCAGAATTGAAATGCCAGTGTTTTTTTTTTTTTTTAATTTTTTTTTTTTTTTTTTAATTTCTAGGAGAGAGAGAGAGAGACAGCATGAGCAGGGGAGGGTCAGAGAGAGAGG
>NW_024081074.1:739064-746908 GCF_003009895.1 Hyaena hyaena | reverse complement strand
TCACAGACTGAAACAGGCTCCAGGCTCTGAGCTGGCAGTCAGCACAGAGCCCGACGCGGGGCTCGAACCCACGAACCGCGAGATCATGACCTAAGCGAAAGTCGGACGCTTAACCGACTAAGCCACCCAGGCGCTCCAAAACACATTCTTTTAAAGAATGAGAGGGTGCAAGCGAGTGAGTGTCAGAGAGAGAGAGAGAGAGAGAGAGAGAGAATCCCAGGAGAAGCAGAAGATACGGAGAAAAAGAGAGAGGTGGGGCTTATTTAAAGTGGGGCTTGTGTTTTACCTGAAGTGGGGCTTGAGCTCCCCTGATCTGGGGCACATGCTCACCTGAAGCAGGACATAATCTCCCTTGATGTGGGACTTGAACTCATAAACCATGAGATCATGACCTGAGACGAAGTCAGATGTGTAACAACTGAACCACCTAGGTGCCTTAGGAAAAGATATTCTTAAAAACAAAAGTGAATTCTGGCCTCTATTTTCCAAGTTGAGTGAGAGGGTGAAATTTTAGTGTTTTCTTTTATTTATTTTTTTAAAATTTTATTCAATTTATTTTTTAAATTTACATCCAAGTTAGCATATAATGCAACAGTGATTTCAGGAGTAGATTCTTTAATGCCCCTCACGCGTTTAGCCCATCCCCCTCCCACAACCTCTCCAGCAACTCTCTGTTCTTTATATTTAAGAATCTCTTATGTTTTGGGGCACCTAGGTGGCTAATTGTTTAAGTGTCCGACTTCGGCTCAGGTCATGATCTCATGGTTTGTGGGTTCGAGCCCCACGTCGGGCTCTGTGCTGACAGCCAGCTTGGAGCCTGGAGCCTGCTTCAGAGTCTGTAACTCCCTCTCTCTCTGACCCTCCCCTGCTCATGCTCTCTCTCTCTCTCTCTCTCTCTCTCTCTCAGAAATAAATAAAAAACATTTAAAAAAGAAAAAAAAAGAATCTCTTATGTTTTTGTCCCCCTCTCTGCTTTTATATAATTTTTGCTTCCTTTCCCTTAATATTCATCTGTTTTGTATCTTAAAATCTTTATATGAGTGAAGTCATAGGATAATTGTCTTTCTCTGACTAATTTCACTTAGCATAGTACCTGCTAGTTCCATCCACATAGTTGCAAATAGCAAGATTTCATTCTTTGTGATTGCCGAGTAATACTCCATTGTACATATATACCACATCTTCTTTATCTATTCATTCATCAAAGGACATTTGGGTTCTTTCCATTCTTTGACTATTGTTGAGAGTGCTGCTATATGCATGGGGTGCATGTGTCCCTTCTAAACAGCATACCTGTATCCCTTGGATAAATACCTAGTAGTCCAGTTGCTGGGTTGTAGGGTAGTTCTGTTTTTAACATTTTGAGGAACCTCCATACTGTTTTCCAGAGTGGCTGCACCAGTTTGCATTCACACCAGCAGAACAAAAGAGATCCTCTTTCTCTGCATCCTCGCCAACATCTATTGTTGCCTGAGTTGTTTATGTTAGCCATTCTGACAGGTGTGAGGTGGTATCTTATTGTGGTTTTGATTTGTATTTCACTGATGATGAGTGATGTTGAGCATCGTTTCATGGGTCGGCTGGCCATCTGGGTGTCTTCTTTGGAGAAGTGTCTGTTCATGTCTTTAGCCCATTTCTTCACTGGATTATTTATTTTTTGAGTGTTGAGTTTAATAAATTCTTTATAGATTTTGGATTAGAGTGTTTTAAATTGAGTTTTTAATATACCAGAACATTAAATATTACCTATGAAAGAAGTCTCATTTATTTTGGGTGGTAACACATAATAATAGATGGTCTAAAATTCAAAAGATGTTGAGTAAACTTCTTCTCCTTACATTAAGTCATCTAATTCCCTTCCCCAGAAACCATCACAGATAGGGTTTCTGATGTATCTTCTTATAAGTGATCATAAGCATAAACAAACATGAGAGTGTTTATAGCATACCCTGACCTGCTTTATTTATTTGTTTGTTTCATCCCAACCAAGATACTTAAAAAATTTTTTTTTAACGTTTATATTAGAGAGAGAGAGACAGAAAGAGAGAGAGAGCAGCAGAGTGGCAGAGAGAGAGAGGGAGACACAGAATCTCAAGCAGCTCCAGGCTCTGAGCTAGCTGTCAGCACAGAGCCTGATGCGGGGCTTGAACTCACGAACTGTGAGATCATGACCCGAGTCGAAGTCGGAAGCTTAACCGACTGAGCCACCCAGGCACCCCACAACCAAGATACTTTTATTTATTTGTTCTTTTTTAGATTCTGTGGAATTTTCCTTTTCCTTCTAAGGTTTATATTCATGAAGTTGAAAGAATAACTTTATCATTTTCATAAATGAATTTGGAAAGTTTAGGAATCAGTCAGGTTTTTAGTATTGGTTATATTTCTTGTGAATAATTTGTAATAATACCTTAAATTAATAATATACTTAATAGTTTGTAGTAAGATTTTCTTTGATAGTTATTTGAATTTAATTCTGTATGGCAGTGGTGAGTTTTTCGGTTGAAATCAGAGCTACTTTCACAGTAATACTAAGATATTTAGGCTTTTTTACTGTGTTGACATTTGTACTTACGGTGTGAAAGTAGTAATGGATAAATCTGTTGGCTTCTTAGCATGGTTCAAGTTAGTGGTATTAAATATCTACTAATAGTCATTGCGTGTTTACTACCGCCTTACACTGGTAGTTGAAAAGAAGAAAGCCAGTTTCACTTGAGAGTGTTATTGGTGAAACATTAAAAATAATTTAATTAAATGTCAACCCTTGAGTATATGTGGTTTTTTTTTTTTTTTTTTTTAATGTTTATTTCTAGGAGAGAGAGAGACAGAGAGAGAGGGAAACAGAATCCCAAGCAAGGTCCACACTATGAGCGCAGAGCCCAACCTGGGGCTCAGACTCACTAATTGTGAGATCATGAGTTGGATGTTTAACCAGCCGAACCACCTAGGTGCCACTTTGATCTTGTGTTTTTAATTTATTGTATTCAATTAACTTTTAAATGTTTGTTTATTTTTGAGAGTGCCAGCAGGGGAGGGGCAGAGAGAGAGGGAGACACAGAATCTGAAGCAGGCTCTAGGCTTTGAGCTGTCAGCACAGAACCTGTTGTGGTGCTTGAACCCATGAACCACGAGATCATGACCTGAGCTGTTGTCTGATGCTTAACCAACTGGGCCACTCAGGCACCCCTAATTTATTTTATTTTATTTTAAAGCTTATTTATTTATTTTGAGAAAGAGAGAAAGCACGTGTGCCTGTGGGAGGGGCAGAGAGAGAGGGAGAGTAGTATCATGGCCAGCACAGAGCTTGATGTGGGGCTCAAACTCACAAACTTGTGAGATCATGACCTGAGCTGCAATCAAGAGTCAGATGCTTAACTGAGCCACCCAGGCACCCCAATTTATTTTATTTTGCTTTGTTTTTATTTATTGTTTCCTCCCTCCCTCCCTCCTTCCTTTCTTCCAGAGAGAGGGAGGGAGGGAGGGAGGGAAGGAGGGAGAGAGAGGAGACAGAGGATCCAAAGTAGGCTGCACTGACAGCAGAGAGCCTGATGCAGGACTCCAGCTCACAAGCTGTGAGATCATGACTTGAGCCTAAGCTGGATACTTAAGTGACTGAGCCACACAGGTACCTCTTCCAAATTATTTTATTTTAATTTCACTATAGTTAACATACAGTGTTGTATTAGTTTTAGATGTTCAATGTAGTGATTCGACTTCCATACATCATTCAGTGCTCATTATGACAACTGTACTCCTTAATCCCCATCACTGTATCACCACCCATCCTTGCCAACCCACCTTGAATATATGTCTGTAAAAATACTTATGTTGAAGCCCTCACCCCCCCATGTGATGGGATTTGGAAATCTGGCCTTTGGGAGATAATTAGCTTTAAATGAGGGGATGAAGGTAGGGACTTCCTTGATGGGCCCTTTAAGAAGAGATGCCATGGGGCCCCTGGTTGGCTCAGTCAGTTAAGCTTCTGACTTTGGCTCAGGTCATGATCTCATGGGGTTCGTGGGTTCGAGCCCCGCGTCAGACTCTGTGCTGACAGCTAGCTCAGAGGCTGGAGCCTGTTTCAGATTCTGTATCTCCCTCTCTCTCTGACCCTCCCCTGCTCATGCTGTCTTTCTCTCAGAAATAAATAAAACAAAAAAAAAAAAAAAAGAGAGAGAAACCAGAGAATTTGCTGTCTCTTTCTGCCATATGAGGACGTAGCAGGAAGGTGGCCATCTGCAAGCCAAGGGCCTGACTATGCTGGCAACCTGATTTCAGATTTTCAGCTTCCAGAACTGTGAGAAAGTAAAGTTTTGTTTCAGCCTCTCAGTCTGTGCTAGTTTGTTATGGCAAGCCAAGCAGACTAATGTATAGTGTGTGATGAAATGGGAAGTGTGGATAAAAGCACTTTTGCTACTTACAGAAGTACAGTAGTTCCTTGAGGAAATTATGTAATGTTTTTTAAAAAAATTTTTTTAATGTTTATTTCTGAGAGAGAGTCCAAGTGGGGGAGGTGCAGAGAGAGAGAGGGAGACACAGAATCTGAAGCTGTCAGCACACGGTCCGATGTGGTATTCTTTTTTTTTTTTTTTTAATGTTTTATTTATTTCTAGGAGACAGAGAGAGAGACAGCATGAGCTGGGGAGGGTCAGAGAGAGAGGGAGTCACAGACTGAAACAGGCTCCAGGCTCTGAGCTGGCAGTCAGCACAGAGCCCGACGTGGGGCTCGAACCCACGAACCGTGAGATCATGACCTAAGCGAAAGTCGGACACTTAACCAACTAAGCCACCCAGGCGCCCCCCGATGTGGTATTCTAACTCATGGACCGCAAGATCATGACCTGAGCCGAAGTTGGACGCCCAACCAACTGAGCCACCCAGGCACTCAGAAATTATGTAATATTAATATTCACTTTTTATAGAACCCATTTTTTTACTTGAAAGAATGACAGTGTTCAAATAGAAGGAGTGCAGAGCAGACAGGGAGGAGCCCAAGTTAGCAATAACAGGAGTGAAAGAGGAGCTATCACTACAGATCTTTTAGACATTAAAATGATAGTAAGAATACCATGAACAACTCACTCGCATTCTTTGAAAGATACTCTGAAGAGAGTGAAAAGAAGTGGCAGACTGAGAGATTTTTGCAGATCACATATATGACCAGGACTTTGTATGTAGAGTACAGAAATAATTCTCAAAACTCTACAATAAGAAAAAAACCCAATTAAAGAATGGGCAAAAGATTTGAACCCAAAACTTTGCTGGACAAGATGTATGGGTGGCAAGCAAGGACCTAATAAGATTTTCTGCGTCATTAGTCATTAGGGAAATGCAGATTAAAATCACATTGCGATGCTACTGTACACTTGTTAGGATGACTAAGAAACAAAATAAACAATCCTTCTCTCCCTAGCTGACAATGTTAAGTATTAGTGAGGATGCAGAGCAACCGGAACTTTAATACATTGGTAGTAGGAATGTAAAATGGTACAGCTACTTTGGGAAATCTTTTCGAAGCTTCCCATAAAGTTAAACAAAAACTTCCATGACCCCGTAGTTTTGTTGTTGTTGTTGTTTTACTTTTTATTTTTAATGTTTGTTTTTGAGAGAGAGTACAGGTGAGGGAGGGGCAGAAAGAGAGAGGGGAACAGAGGATATGAAGTGGTCTCTGTTCTTACAGCAGAGAGAGCCTGATAACAGGGCTCGAACTCATGAAATGATAAGATCATGACCTGAGCTGAAGTCAGATGCTAAACCAACTGAGCCACCCAGGCGCCCTTCGCCATTGTAGTTTCAATCCTAGATAGTTAACCAAGAAAAATGAAGACGTAACAGTTCACACAAAAACTACATGTGAATGACAGTAGCAATTTTGTTCAAATTGTCAAGCACTGCAGGCATTCTCCTGAGTTGGAGAATAGATAAACAAAATGTGGTATATTCATAGAATTCAGTAATAAAAAATTGTTGGTGGGGGAGGACCTGTATGACTCAGTTGGTTAAGCATCTGACTCTTGATTTCAGTTCAGGTCTTGACCTCATGGTTTGTGGGATTGAGTCCTTTGTTGGGCACTGTACTGATGGTGTAGAATCTGTTTGGGATTCCCTCTCCCACTTTCTGCCCCTCCTCTGCTTGCTCTCTTTCTTTCTCTTTCTCAGTAAATAAATAAAATTAAAAAAAAAATGGAATTATGGTACTCACTACAGCATTGGTGAATGTCAAAAAAGTGTTAGGCGAAGTGAAGCCAGACTCAAAAGGTTACATACACAGTGTGTGATTCTGTTTATATGACATTCTACAAAAGAGGAAAATTACAGTAATGGGAAACAGATCAGTTGTTTCCAGGGACTAGGGGTAGTGATAAGAGGTTGATAACAGAGGGTTCTGCATCTTGATTGTGAATGTCTGATGATTCTGTGCATTTGACAGAACTCAGAAATGTACACCAAAAAATGAATTTTAGTGCATGTAATTTTTTAAAGCTTCTTTATTTTTGAGAGAGAGAGAGAGAGAGAGAGAATGAGCTAGGGAGGAGCAGAGAGAAACAGAGGGAGACACAGAATCCGAAGCAGGCTCTAGGCTCTGAGCTGTCAGTACAGAGCCTGAAGCGGGGATCGAACTCGTGAACTGTGAGATCATGACCTGAGCCAAAGTCAGATGCTCAATTGATTGAGCCACCCAGGTGCCCCAGTGCATGTAATTTTTAAAATAAGTTAATTAAGGCTACGAGAAGACAGGCCAGACTGGGAGATAATATTTGCAGAAGATATGTCTGTTAAGGATTGTTATTCAAAATATACAAAAAACTCTTAAAACTTAACAATGAGAAAATGAACAAGTTGATTCAAAAATGAGCAAGGAGTGCCTGGCTGGCTCTGTCAGTGGAGCATGTGACTCTTGATCTTGGGGTTTTGAGATGGATCTTGGGGTTTTGGCTGAAGAGCTTACATTAAAAAAATCATAAAAGATTTGAATAGACAACCTCAACAAAGAAAATCATGATCTGAGCTGAAATCAAGAGTTGGATGCTTAACCAAGTGAGTCACCCAAGCGCCTCCCCCCCATAATGTCTTTTTCATTATTGAATTCTATAGATATACCACATTTTGTTTATTCATTTACCAATTCAGGAACATTGGGGTTATCTGTAGTGCTTGACAATTTGAACAAAATTGGTGTTGATAGAAGAAGATTACACAGGAGTCAAATAAGCACGTGGAGAGATGCCTGACATCATACATCATCAGGGAACTGCCAGTTATAACGAGACATGACTATACACTTATTAGAATGTCTCAAGTCCAAAACACTAAATGCTGGTGAGGATGTGGAGCAATAAGAACTCTCATTCGTTACTGGTGGGAAAGCAAAACTATGCAGCCACTTTGGCTAGTTTGTCAGTTTCTTAAACTAAGCATCCTCTTAACAGAGGCTCCAACAATCCCATTCCTTTGTATTTACCCAAATGAGCTGAAAATATGACTATAAAAAACCTGCACATGAACATTTATAGGAACTTTATTCATAATTGCCAACATTTAGAAGCAACCAAGATATCCCTCAGAGAGTGGTACATGCAGACAGTGGAATGATGGTGCCAGGAAGAAACGAGCTGTCAAATCATGGAAACGACATGGGAGGGACCTTAAATACATATTGCTTGGTGAAAGAAGCCATTCTGAATACTGCTTTAAAAAATACATCCATATACAAAATATTAAATAAATTTAAAAGAAGGGGCACCTCTAGCTCAGTGGTTGAGCGTCCAACTCTTGATTTTGGCTCAGGTCATGATCTTGGAGGGAGTTCGTGTGTTCGAGTTCTGTATCAGGCTCTGCACTGTCAACAG
>NW_024081074.1:487905-738577 GCF_003009895.1 Hyaena hyaena | reverse complement strand
TTTTTTTTAATGTTTTATTTATTTTTAGGAGAGAGAGAGACAGCATGAGCAGGAGAGGGTCAGAGAGAGAGGGAGTCACAGACTGAAACAGGCTCCAGGCTCTGAGCTGGCAGTCAGCACAGAGCCCGACGTGGGGCTCGAACCCACGAACCGTGAGATCATGACCTAAGCGAAAGTCGGACACTTAACCAACTAAGCCACCCAGGCGCCCCCCGATGTGGTATTCTAACTCATGGACCGCAAGATCATGACCTGAGCCGAAGTTGGACGCCCAACCAACTGAGCCACCCAGGCACTCAGAAATTATGTAATATTAATATTCACTTTTTATAGAACCCATTTTTTTACTTGAAAGAATGACAGTGTTCAAATAGAAGGAGTGCAGAGCAGACAGGGAGGAGCCCAAGTTAGCAATAACAGGAGTGAAAGAGGAGCTATCACTACAGATCTTTTAGACATTAAAATGATAGTAAGAATACCATGAACAACTCACTCGCATTCTTTGAAAGATACTCTGAAGAGAGTGAAAAGAAGTGGCAGACTGAGAGATTTTTGCAGATCACATATATGACCAGGACTTTGTATGTAGAGTACAGAAATAATTCTCAAAACTCTACAATAAGAAAAAAACCCAATTAAAGAATGGGCAAAAGATTTGAACCCAAAACTTTGCTGGACAAGATGTATGGGTGGCAAGCAAGGACCTAATAAGATTTTCTGCGTCATTAGTCATTAGGGAAATGCAGATTAAAATCACATTGCGATGCTACTGTACACTTGTTAGGATGACTAAGAAACAAAATAAACAATCCTTCTCTCCCTAGCTGACAATGTTAAGTATTAGTGAGGATGCAGAGCAACCGGAACTTTAATACATTGGTAGTAGGAATGTAAAATGGTACAGCTACTTTGGGAAATCTTTTCGAAGCTTCCCATAAAGTTAAACAAAAACTTCCATGACCCCGTAGTTTTGTTGTTGTTGTTGTTTTACTTTTTATTTTTAATGTTTGTTTTTGAGAGAGAGTACAGGTGAGGGAGGGGCAGAAAGAGAGAGGGGAACAGAGGATATGAAGTGGTCTCTGTTCTTACAGCAGAGAGAGCCTGATAACAGGGCTCGAACTCATGAAATGATAAGATCATGACCTGAGCTGAAGTCAGATGCTAAACCAACTGAGCCACCCAGGCGCCCTTCGCCATTGTAGTTTCAATCCTAGATAGTTAACCAAGAAAAATGAAGACGTAACAGTTCACACAAAAACTACATGTGAATGACAGTAGCAATTTTGTTCAAATTGTCAAGCACTGCAGGCATTCTCCTGAGTTGGAGAATAGATAAACAAAATGTGGTATATTCATAGAATTCAGTAATAAAAAATTGTTGGTGGGGGAGGACCTGTATGACTCAGTTGGTTAAGCATCTGACTCTTGATTTCAGTTCAGGTCTTGACCTCATGGTTTGTGGGATTGAGTCCTTTGTTGGGCACTGTACTGATGGTGTAGAATCTGTTTGGGATTCCCTCTCCCACTTTCTGCCCCTCCTCTGCTTGCTCTCTTTCTTTCTCTTTCTCAGTAAATAAATAAAATTAAAAAAAAAATGGAATTATGGTACTCACTACAGCATTGGTGAATGTCAAAAAAGTGTTAGGCGAAGTGAAGCCAGACTCAAAAGGTTACATACACAGTGTGTGATTCTGTTTATATGACATTCTACAAAAGAGGAAAATTACAGTAATGGGAAACAGATCAGTTGTTTCCAGGGACTAGGGGTAGTGATAAGAGGTTGATAACAGAGGGTTCTGCATCTTGATTGTGAATGTCTGATGATTCTGTGCATTTGACAGAACTCAGAAATGTACACCAAAAAATGAATTTTAGTGCATGTAATTTTTTAAAGCTTCTTTATTTTTGAGAGAGAGAGAGAGAGAGAGAGAATGAGCTAGGGAGGAGCAGAGAGAAACAGAGGGAGACACAGAATCCGAAGCAGGCTCTAGGCTCTGAGCTGTCAGTACAGAGCCTGAAGCGGGGATCGAACTCGTGAACTGTGAGATCATGACCTGAGCCAAAGTCAGATGCTCAATTGATTGAGCCACCCAGGTGCCCCAGTGCATGTAATTTTTAAAATAAGTTAATTAAGGCTACGAGAAGACAGGCCAGACTGGGAGATAATATTTGCAGAAGATATGTCTGTTAAGGATTGTTATTCAAAATATACAAAAAACTCTTAAAACTTAACAATGAGAAAATGAACAAGTTGATTCAAAAATGAGCAAGGAGTGCCTGGCTGGCTCTGTCAGTGGAGCATGTGACTCTTGATCTTGGGGTTTTGAGATGGATCTTGGGGTTTTGGCTGAAGAGCTTACATTAAAAAAATCATAAAAGATTTGAATAGACAACCTCAACAAAGAAAATCATGATCTGAGCTGAAATCAAGAGTTGGATGCTTAACCAAGTGAGTCACCCAAGCGCCTCCCCCCCATAATGTCTTTTTCATTATTGAATTCTATAGATATACCACATTTTGTTTATTCATTTACCAATTCAGGAACATTGGGGTTATCTGTAGTGCTTGACAATTTGAACAAAATTGGTGTTGATAGAAGAAGATTACACAGGAGTCAAATAAGCACGTGGAGAGATGCCTGACATCATACATCATCAGGGAACTGCCAGTTATAACGAGACATGACTATACACTTATTAGAATGTCTCAAGTCCAAAACACTAAATGCTGGTGAGGATGTGGAGCAATAAGAACTCTCATTCGTTACTGGTGGGAAAGCAAAACTATGCAGCCACTTTGGCTAGTTTGTCAGTTTCTTAAACTAAGCATCCTCTTAACAGAGGCTCCAACAATCCCATTCCTTTGTATTTACCCAAATGAGCTGAAAATATGACTATAAAAAACCTGCACATGAACATTTATAGGAACTTTATTCATAATTGCCAACATTTAGAAGCAACCAAGATATCCCTCAGAGAGTGGTACATGCAGACAGTGGAATGATGGTGCCAGGAAGAAACGAGCTGTCAAATCATGGAAACGACATGGGAGGGACCTTAAATACATATTGCTTGGTGAAAGAAGCCATTCTGAATACTGCTTTAAAAAATACATCCATATACAAAATATTAAATAAATTTAAAAGAAGGGGCACCTCTAGCTCAGTGGTTGAGCGTCCAACTCTTGATTTTGGCTCAGGTCATGATCTTGGAGGGAGTTCGTGTGTTCGAGTTCTGTATCAGGCTCTGCACTGTCAACAGAGAGCCTGCTTGGGATTCTTTCTCCTTCTCTCTGCCCCTCCCCCTCATTCCCTCCCTCCTTCTCCCTTTCTCTCTCCCTCCCTCCCTCCCTCTCTCCCTTTCTCTCTCTCCCTCCCTTGCCCTCTCTCCTCCCTTCCCCAAATAATTAAAAAATAAATGCGTTATTAAATATTATGAATTTCCCTGATTTTTTAAAATAAAATTTTTAATGTTTATTTTTGAGAGAGACAGAGACAGAACACGATTAGGGGAGGGGTAGAGAGAAAGGGAGACAACATTGAAACAATTGATGGTACAGGTTTCTTTACCCCAGAATCACACTTGTGGAATATTGAACTGTTATTTTCTTTTTGAAATAAAAAAAAAATATTTCTATTTATTTCTGAGAGAGAGAGAGAGAGAGAGACAGCGTGACCAGGGGAGGGCCAGAGAGAGAAGGAGATACAGAATCTGAAGCAGGCTCCAGGCTCTGAGCCAGCCACCAGCACAGAGACTGACATGGGACTCGAACCCATGAACTGTGAGATCATGACCTGAGCCGAGTTGGACGCCCAACCGACTGAGCCACCCAGGCGCCCCTGAATTGTTATTTTCTAATTATGTCGACAGCCAGAATTATGTTCATGTGTGGATTATATGTAAAAGCTTTGAAAATGGCCAGAGAACAGTCTAAAAGCCCAAGTATACTATCAAGTAATGTGCATGAAATTGGCCATGTACATCATCCATTAAAATGTTTTAGTACCCTCCAAGCTAAGTGTGCAGTGAAGGTCCTTACCCCAGGTGTCAAGAGTTCTACAGTTGAATCTGTGGCTGAAAGCTGTGAAAGTTGGAAAACTTCTACACTGAGCGTTAATTAAAATTGATTTTTAGGGGCACGGTTGGTTGAATGTTTGACTTGGGCTCAGGTCATGATCTCATGGTTTGGGAGTTCAACCCCCAGCTTACTGCTGTCAGCACAGGGCTGGCTTTGGGTCCTTTGGCTCCCTCTCTCTGCTCCTTCCCTGCTCATTCATTCTTTCTTTCTCAAAAATAAACATTAAAAAAATTGCTTTTTAATGTCCAGTTTACTGATCAACAAATTTATGGTAACAGTCATAAAATGCTCTTCTCTTCTCTTCTCTTCTCTTCTCTTCTCTTCTCTTCTCTTCTCTTCTCTTCTCTCAAGAGTAAGCAGGGGAGTGGGGGGAGAGAGGGAGAGATAGAGTCTTTATTTTTTTAATTAAAAAAATGTTTTTTAAGTTCATTTTGAGAAAAAGCGCAAGTGAGGAAGGGGCAGAGAGACTCCAAAGCACCTTGTTACTGTCAGTGCAGAGCCTGATTTGGGGCTTGAAACTCCTGATGTGTGACACCTTGACCTGAGCTGAAGTCGGACACTTAACTGAGCCACCCAGGTGCTCCTGAGAGAGAGACACACACGCAGAGAGAATATCTTAAGCAGGCCCCACACTCAGCACTGAGCTTGATGCAGAACTCTGTCCACGACTTTGGGATTGTGACCTGAGCTGAAATCAAGTCAGATGCTCAACCTACTGAGCCACCCAGGTGCCCCAAATTATTGTCTATTTTATTTTATTTTATTTTATTTTATTTTATTTTATTTTATTTTATTTTATTTATTTATTTTATTTATTTCTAGGAGAGAGAGAGCATGAGCAGGGGAGGGTCAGAGAGAGAGGGAGTCACAGACTGAAACAGGCTCCAGGCTCTGAGCTGGCAGTCAGCACAGAGCCTTACGTGGGGCTCGAACCCACGAACCGCGAGATCATGACCTAAGCGAAAGTCGGACGCTTAACCGACTAAGCCACCCAGGCGCCCCCCAAATGCTTGTCTTTTAAATTGACCTGTATGTGTATTTTCAGTATGGGTGGTTTGTTTTTACCAACTAGTGAATTGCTCTTTTTAACTTTAAAAAAATTTTTTTTAATGTTTATTCATTTATTTCTGAGAGAGAGAGAGAGTGTGTGTGTGAGCAGGGGAGGGTCAGATAGAGAGGGAGACACAGAATCTGAAGCAGGCTCTAGGCTCTGAGCTAGCTGTCAGCACAGAGCCCGACGCGGGGCTTGAAGTCACAAACCACGAGATCATGACCTGAGCCGAAGTTGGATGCTTAACCGACGGAGCCACCCAAGCGCCCTGCCCCTCCCCCATTAATGTTATCTGTCTCTGTCTCTTTCTCTTAAAAATAAAGAAATAAAAGAACATTTTAACAACAAAAACAGTTGGGGTGCCTGGGTGGCTCCGTCAGTTAAGCGTCTGACTTTGGCTCAGGTCATGATCTCACGGTTCATGGTTTCGAGCCCCGCGTCGGGCTCTGTGCTGACAGCTAGCTCAGAGCCTGGAGCCTATTTCAGGTTCTTTGTCTCCCTCTCTGACCCTCCCCTGCTCACGCTGTCTCTCTCTCTCTCTCAGATATAAATAATAAAGCAAAAAAATAATGAATGGGGGAGGGGTAGAGAGAGAGTTGGGAGACAGAGAATCCAAAGCAGGCTCTAAACTGACAGCACAGATCCTGATGCGGGTCTCAAACCCACGAACGGCAAGATCATGACCCGAGCCGAAGTCAGACAGTTTAGTGGATTGAGCCACCCAGCCGCCCCTCATGTTAACTTTTACAATTGATTTTTATTGAGATGATTATGTATTCAGAGCATTTGGAAGAAATAATACCGAATGGTCCCGTGTACCTTACCTGGTTTCACCCAGTGGTTACAGCTTGGAAATGAGAGCATAATATCACAAGATGAGTATTGACATTGATTTTAATCTACAGATTTTATACGGATTTCTTGAGTCTCACTGGTACTTGTGTGAGTAATTCTCTGTAATTTTATTATATGTATACATTTGTGTATTTACCACAATAGTCAAGATCCTTAACAGTGCATCAGTACAATAGTTCCCATTTTATAATCACACTCTTCTGTGCCCTAACTCCTGTTCTCCATTTTTGTCATTTTGTTATTTCAAGAATGTCACATAAATGACAGTGTACTGTTAGAAGTAACGTTTTGGATAGATTTGTGTATCTACTACCACAGTCAAGATACGGAATCATGTGAACTTTAAAAAACTACTTATTTAAACAGCTACCTTCCTGTTTATTCTTTAAAAAACTGAATGGTCTCCATATAATTTCTCCTGATTTGTTGAGGATTCAGATTTATGAAAGATTGGGCAGTGAAGAAAAAGACACCATGATGATGCTTTTGTTACTGGCCTTGGTTACCACTCATGTAGGTCCCCTCAAAGTTCTGGGGCAGAGTCAGGGTAGATTCTTCATCTCAGGACATATTTACTGGTTTGGATATTAGTAGTCTTAAAATTTTTTTAAAGTTTATTTATTTATTTAAATGTTTTATTTACTTCTGAGAGAGAGAGAGAGGGAGAGAGAGAGAGACAGTGTGGGGGTGGGGGAGGGTCAGAGAGAGAGAGACAGAATCCAAAATAGGCTCCAGGCTCTGAGCTATCTTGTCAGCACAGAGCCTGACGCGGGACTCGAACCCACGAACTGTGATATCATGACCTGAGCCGAAGTCAGACACTCCACCAACTGAGCCACCCAGGTGCCCCTATTTATTTATTTTGAGAGAGAGTGAGCACAAGTGGGGTAGGGACACAGAACAATTCTAAGCAGGCTCCACATGATCAGCACAGAGACTGACATAGGGCTCAAAATCCCGAAACTGAGATTATGTCCCGAGTTGAAATCAAGAGTTAACGCTTAACCAACTGAGCACCCAGGTGCCCCTGGAGATTGATAATCTTAAAATAGAGGTTTCTAGACGGAGGTTCTGACACTGGAGTCCAGGTTTCTGTTAATCACATGCATATCTTGAAACCTTTTATTATTTTCAAAAGTTCTATAGTGATTGTACTTGGTATCCTAGCTAGCATCAGGAATTTTCTCTTGATTAGAATTATTTCATCTCAGTTTGGGGAAACAAGCTTTTTTGTGCTGATCAGAAACTATGGTTAGTGTTTGACATCGTTAAGAATTATTTGATTTGATAATTGGGCCAAATTCTGCTGCCATAGGAACTGTGCCCAACTACAGTAGCTAGTCGGGCACAGTAAGTACCTGCATAGAGCAGTTGCTATACATGAACTTCTTTGGCTATGGATACACTGTGGTAGGAGAAATTGAGTGATCAAAAGAGGAAGATAGATAGGAAACCCAGAGGAAGATGCTTTTTTAACATCGTGACTCAGTATACACATGTGCAACTGAAACAGAAGTTTCACAAAAGCACTTCTTTCCTGTAAAATGTGCAGTTCAGTCTAATGTGCTCTGTTTTTTTATTGGTTGTCAGCCACATTGATTTCAGGAACCACCAGTAGGATGTGACTTCTGATTTAAAGAAAAAAGTACTACTTTAGGCCAGTTCATGATGATTCAGGTCATAGAGCTTTGTCTTTTTTTTTTTTTTTTTTAAGTAAACTCTACGCCCAACGTAGTGCTTGAACTCATGACTCCAACATCTTTAGTCTCATGTGCTACTGACTGAGCCAGCCAGGCGTCCCAAGTGTTCTTTTTTGGACTCAGAACCTTAGTTTTACCCTTTGGAATACATAGTTTAAAAATATTTTTATTTATTTATTGAATTTAATTTTTTTTTTTTTTTTGGGAGACAGTGAGACAGAGCTCAAGTGGAGGAGGAGAGAGAGAGAGAGAAGGAGACAACAGAATCTGAAGCAGGCTCTAGGCTCTGAGCAAGCATTTAGCACCGAGCCTGATGCAGGGCTCGAACCCACGAACCAGAAGATCATGACCTCAGCTGAAGTTGGACACTTAACTGACTGAACCACCCAGGTGCCCCTAAAAATATTTTTATTCAACTGTGTGAACTCTTTAGTAAATCCATTAAAAAATTTTTTTAAATGTCCATTTATTTTTGAGAGATGGATGGAGGGGCAGAGAGAGAGAGATGGAGAGAATCCCAAGCAGGCTTTGCCCTGTCAGCACAGAGCCTGACATGGGCCTGTATCCCATAAACCATGAGATCATGACCTGACCCGAAGCAGGGGAGAAGCAGAGAGAGAGGGAGGCTGAATCAGGCTCCAGGCTCCTAGCTGTCAGCACAGAGTCTGATGTGGGGCTCAAACTCATGAACCGTGAGATCATGACCTGAGCGGAAGTGGGACGGTTAGCCAACTGAACCCCCCGGCCACCCCAGTAAATCCATTTTGGATTGAATTTGTGGAATTAGTTAAATTTTAGCAAGTTTATTTTCCTGTAAAAAAATATATCTTTTCCCTGTTTAGTTGGAGATCAGCTCTGATGGTGAAAATTCTTCTAATGGAGTCAGATGTTTGGTTGTGGATGATTATTTTGGATTATGTTTGATTGAGGAAAAGATTATGGTGGTCCTGGTGTGCTGAGTGAATGAGAGAGGGCATTACTTGCTTAGTTTCCTTCTACTTAGTTTCCTTCCATAGTGTGTTTTCCTCCCACCTACCTCTGTCCCCCCCAAATTTAAACTTCTTAGAGCTGGCTTGTGCTGTAAGCCTCCTGTTACATGCCTGTTGTAGATTCTCACATTGCTTTCTTTTGAGTCTCTTGAGAGCTGTGTGTGTGTGTGTGTGTGTGTGTGTGTGTGTGTGTGTGTCTTGTGCCCGTCAGGTAGTTAGTGCTCACTGATAAATTCTTGAAATGAATTGAGTTTCTCATTATGCGTCTCTTTGCCATGGGGGTTTTTCAGCTGTTTCAGCAGTTTCTAAATATGTGTATATTCACGGCTAGGAACTGCCTCCGTGCATTTGGAAGTGCCTGCTTATTATCCTATATTAATTTTTCTATATAATTTCCAACTTACGCCTTACTCTTACTAATGAATACTTCCTGTTCTTTCTCTTCATGGTGCTATTCATTTCATAGTTTTTGAGGCTTTTTTAGCTTTCATGTACAGTTGTTACTTTAATTAGAGGTTTAGGTTCAATATAACGAGTTCTTTAGCACAGTTCTACAAGGTGAAATTTGTATGAACGCCTGGGTGGCTCAGTTGGTTAAACATCCGACCTCGGCTCAGGCTCAGTTCATGATGTCATGCATGGTTCGTGGGTTTGAGCCCTGCATTGGGCTCTGTGCTAACAGCTCAGAGCCTGGAGCCTGCTTCAGATTCTGTGTTACCCTCTCTCTCTGCTCCTCCCCTACTCATGCTGCCTCTCGCTCTCAAAAATAAACAAACATTAAAAAACATATATATATATATAAATGTTTCATATATATATATATATAAAGAAATTTGTAATGAGTTTTCTTGAAGAAAAGCACTTAAGTTTTTTTTTTTCTATCCACTTTTTTATCTTTGGTTATAAGTTTGGTAATACCACGTGATGAAGTTTATAAAACATGTTACTTTGTGTCAGTTGGGACAAGAACCGTAATTATACTGCTGGTATAGACTTGTGCTCACAGTGGAGAGCTGAGTCTGGGTATTCCAGTGTGTTCAACAGACTACACACTGTGTTGGCTAATGGAGTGGTATATTTCATTTAACATAATATCTTTGTGCAAAAAGAATTCTTGGAAGTTTTCTACATTAACATCCTTGTCCAGGTTGAGAAAACATATGCAGGGAAGTTGAGTGGTTTGCTTATTTTGAGAGAGTATTAGTTGAAAGCTTGAAGGCTAAGAATATGCTGCAAACTTTTGTGAACTCAGGAGTCTTTGTATTTGCCAAAAGTAGAGATGGGTCCAACTACCACAAGGTCTGAAGTCTCTTCTATGAACTTAGACGTGATACTCAGTGAATCGGAATGATATGTTGTCCCTGTTGCATGGTATAAGTAGGCACTTGATGAAATTTTGCTGATTGCTTGACACATTGAAGGCTTGTGTGTATGATAAAGACATGATGAGTTCATTGTTTCATGTGGATTTTTTTTCTCTTGCTATTTGGTTCTTTTGTTAGTATGTAGTATTTAATAACCACACCCAAATTACTTGTCCTCTCGGTACCTCATTTTCTCTTCCTTGTCCCACCTTCCCTCACACTCTACCCTAGATAGGTGAAAATGCTTTGGGGACAGGGGTGCCTGGGTGGCTCAGCCAGTTAAGCATCCGACTTTGGCTCAGGTCATGATCTCACCGGCTAGTGGGTTTGAGCCCCACATCGAGCTCTGTGCTGACAGCTAGCTCAGAGCCTGGAGCCTGTCTTCGGATTCTGTGTCTCCCGCTCTCTGACCCTCCCCTGCTCATGCTGTCTCTTATCTCTCTCTCAAAAATAAATAAAAACATTTAAAAAATTTAAAAAATGCTTTGGGGACAAATCTGACAGTAGTATAAATTGTGTTCTGTTAATGTAGCTTAAGTGAATAATATAGTAAGTAGAATTCACATTAATTACTTTTATGAAGGGTAAAGCTCTCATTTTCACTTTTTCCATTTGGTTGTATATAGTTCCTTGAAGTTTGCCCCTAAAAATGTTGTTTATTTATTTATTTATTTATTTATTTATTCATTCATTCATTCATTTTGAAAAAATTATTTTAAGTAGTTTCCTTGCCCAATTGGAGCTTGAACTCATGATCAAGAGTTACAGGCTCTACTGACTGAGCCATCCAGACACCCCTAAAAATGTTCATTCTATTTTTATTTATTTTTTTGAGATGAAAAAAATTTATTTTTTAGAGAGAGCACGAGAAGGGGAGAGGGCAGAGGGAGCAAGAGAGAGAATCCTAAGCAGTCTCTGTGCTCAGCACAGAGCCCCAAGACAGGGCTCGATCTGATGAACCTGGGGTCATGACCTGAGTTGAAATCAAGAGTTAGTTGGTCAACCAACTGAGCCACCCAGGCACCCCTAATTTTAAAATAAATTTAAAAATGTGTTTTTGTATTATGAATATTTATATTTTTGGAATATGAATTTAATTGGAGAACCCTAAAGTTGAAAAACTGTAAGCTCTTAATATTTCTTCTGTTCAGATGTTAGTGTTGCTTTTATAAATACATAACTGAGAAATACATACATTTTTGTGGTAGCTGTTTTGATCCTGAAATTAGATATACGTACTGTTAGTGTTCATTTGAAATAAGATAGTTTATTCCTCTTTTTACATGATTCCTAGGAAATTTGAAAGGACAAAAAAGATAAATTTTTAAAAATTTTTTAAATATTAGAGAAAGAGTAAGAGCCCACAGGTGGGGGAGGGGCAGAGAGAGGGAGAGAGAATCCCAGGCAGGCTCACAGAGCCTAATGCGGGGCTCGATCTCACGAACATCAAGTTCATGACCTGAGCCAAAATCAAGAGTTAGCCACTCAACTAACTGAGCCATCCAGGTGCCCTCCCCCACCCCAGATTAAAAAATTTGTTTGTTACTCTTGCATAAGTGAAATGGGGTCTTATGATATGTTTAAAATGGTTTTTTTTTTTTTTTTTACTATCAAACATCTAATGAAAACTTCATTTTATTTTTATTTATTTTTTAAAAAATGTTTATTTTGGGGAGGTGCCTGGGTGGCTCAGTTAAGCATCTGACTTTAGCTCAGGTGATGGTCTCACGGCTCATGAGTTCAAGCCCTGTGTTGGGCTCTGTGCTGACAGCTCAGAGCTTGGAGCCTGCTTTGGATTCTGTGTCTCCTCTCTCTGCCCCTTCTCTGTGTGCACTCTGTCTCTCTCTCTCTCTCTCTCAAAAATAAACATTAAATAAATAAATAAATAAATAAACATTAAAACATTATTATATTTTTGAGAGAGTGAGTGTGTGAGAAGGGTAGGGCTGAGAGGGAGGAGGACAGAGAATCTGAAGCTGGCTCTGTGTTGGCAGCAGAGAGCTCGACATGGGTCTTGAACCCACAAACTGAGATCATGACCTTAGCTGAAGTCAGACTCTGAACTGACTGAGCCACGCAGGCGCCTCTTGAAAACTTCATTTTAAAAATGTGAAGGGTTCTCAGTGATTCTACACTATCCCCATCTCACACATGTACAGTACATAGCACACTTGCCCCACGTTGTTATAAACTGTGGTTTTTCCTTCCATCAGCCTGAATTTTACAATAAATGCTTATTAGCACTTAATCTGTGAATTGGCCTTTTTAAAATATATAACTGGTTTCTGCCGTTAAATTTAGTAGTTCATTTTATAAATAGGTTGACTAAAAGCTGGAAATGATACTTACTTGAAAAAGGAACAGAAGTGTAAAAAATATTCCACTTAAAAATATTTTCAAGCAGTGTTTTGTGCCGATATTGTAGTGAAAGTACTTTCTCCCTACCCTAGTGTCTAGAACGAAAACATCGCCATGGCTACAGAAATTGGCTCTCCTCCTCGCTTTTTCCATATGCCAAGGTTTCAACACCAAGCACCTCGACAACTCTTTTATAAGCGGCCTGACTTTGCACAGCAGCAAGCAATGCAGCAACTTACTTTTGATGGGAAACGGATGAGAAAAGCAGTAAACCGAAAAACCATAGACTATAATCCATCTGTAATTAAGTATTTGGAGGTAAGTCCAGTAAATTGTGTTTCTGATGACCGAACTTTGACGTTTTCAACAAAAGAAAGTTGGTTTTTTTTTTTTATTGTTTTATTTATTTCTAGGAGAGAGAGAGAGAGAGACAGCGTGAGCAGGGGAGGGTCAGAGAGAGAGGGAGTCACAGACTGAAACAGGCTCCAGGCTCTGAGCTGGCAGTCAGCACAGATCATGACACGGGGCTCGAACCCACGAACCACGAGATCATGACCTAAGCGAAAGTCGGACGCTTAACCGACTAAGCCACCCAGGTGCCCCAAGAAAGTTTTAAAAATACAGGGTGATAAGTATACTTGTGTTTCTTGAATCAGTGGGGTGAAGTGGAATTCCAGAGTCCTGTCAGTCACTAGTACTTCTTTATTCTTGACATGTATGAACCATCTTCTCAAAAACTACAACATTTAAACTCTAATTTAGAAATAGGCTTTGTTTTAAAAATTCGCATCAGATTTCAGAAAATGGTACTTTAATCCCTAGGCCAGCCTTAAAATGCTTGGTTTTTTATTTAAAATTTTAAAAAAATGTTTTTATTTATTTTTGAGAGACAGAGAGAGGCATCGTGAGCAGGGGAGGGTCAGAGTGAGAGGGAGACACAGAATCTGAAGCAGGCTCCAGACTCTGAGCTGTCAGCACAGAGCTGACGCAGGGCTCGAACCCATGAGCTAGATCATGACCTGAGCTGAAGTCAGATGCTTAACCAACTGAGCCACCCATGCGCCCCTAAAATGCTTGTTCAACCCACAATGCATATGAGATGTTGAGACTGCCCCTGTAAGAATATTTCTGTGAGAGCACCCATTCAGAAGAGCAGTTTTGCGTGTCTGAGCCACTGGCGCCAGGGGCACGGACTCTCCCAGGCCCTGGTGGTGGGTAGCACTTAACAGGGTGAAGCAACACTGCGATGGCAGCTAAAGGCAGAGTAGGGGTCTATATACATCTCTGCTTGATATTTCTCCCTTTTGAGTTATTACTTGTCGTCACCAAGGAATTAGCCTTGTGATTCACTTTTGATTACTAACTCTATTACTTGCATCAGGTTTTGTTGTTCTCTGTCCTCCAATGAAGAAAATGTTTGCTTTTTCTTACCTGAGACCTGTTAAATAGCTGTCTGCATATTGGGTATAATTAGTATATTGCAGACATGAGGAAAAAAAAAGATTCATTTAGAGGTGAAGACAGATTTAGGTTTTTCCAGATAATTCAGTTGCAAAACTAGCCTGGAAGAGCCTGAGAGGACTAAGGACACCAAGGGCAGGATACCAGAAATTGTTTTGGGCTGAGGATTTTGAAGAAATTGGAGGCATCTGCCTATCCCGTATTCTTTTTCTTTTAATTAACGTATGGTCAGTGAGAATGTGTTGGGGTCAGCAGTACCTTGGATGATTGGTTGGGGATGAGGTGAGTAAAGAGAGCAGGGAGATTCTAAGCAATGTAAGTAGGGTAAGAGTTCTTTCTTTCGTTTTTTAATTTTTGATTTTTTTAAATGTTTATTTTTGAGAGAGAGAGAGACATAGACTGGGTACGAGTGGGCAAGGGGCAGGGAGAGAGGGAGACACAGAATATGAAGCAGGTTCCAGGCTCTGAGCTGTCAGCACAGAGCCTGATTCAGGGCATGAACTCACGAACTGCGAGGTCATGACCAAAGTCAGACACTTAACCGACTGAGCCACCCATGTGCCCCTAATTAAAAAAAAAAAAAAAAATTTTCCCCCCTGGCATATGAGTGGTACAGTTGGTTAAGAGCCCAATTCTTGGTTTTGACTCAGGTCATGATTTCACAAAATGTGGGTTTGAGCCCCACATAGGCCTCTGCACTGGCATTTTGGGGTCTGCTTGGGATTTTCTCTCTCCCCCTCTCTCTGCCCCTTCCCCATTCATGCTCTTTCTGTCTCATAAAAATAAATAAACGTGAAAAAAATATTTTTCTTGTTGATTTATTTTGAGAGGGAGGAGTGCTATGTGCGCATGAGTGCCAGAAGGGCAGAGAGAGAGGGAGACAGAGAATCCTGAGCAGGCTCTGTGTTGTCAGTGCAGAATCCAATGTTGGGCTTGATCTCATGAGCAGTGAGGTCATGACCTGAGCTGAAGTCAAGATTCTGGTGCTTTACCCACTGAACCACCCAGGTGCCCTAGGATAAGATCTCTTTAAGATACCTTTACCTTTGTTTTAGAACCTATTTTCTCCCCATTTGATAGCAGCTTACATTCTGTTAATATTTAGTTTGAAGCGGAGTATAGTGGATCGAATGTTAATTAATTAATTTGTTTATTTTACACAGAATAGAATATGGCAAAGAGACCAGAGAGATATGCGGGCAATTCAGCCTGATGCAGGTTATTATAATGATGTGAGTATTAAGATGTGTCATACTAGTTTAATAAAGCCTCTTTGTTTGGACATTTGAACCTAAAACTGTGTGACCTCAAATGCAACATGGGGTTTTCTTTTTACGGATTTACAATTGAAATGAAAGATTCCTAAAGAGATAATATAATATGTATGTACTCCATGGTTTTTTTAATCTCAGTTAAAATTCTTCTTTTACTGTAATAGTGGGTGAACTTTTAAGACATGGAGCTTAAAGCCATGTCTAACAAAAGACCACACTACCTCGAAGTCTGTGGAATACAAAAGTTAATTTAAAATTTGATTTACTGTGAAATGTGTTTTTATTATGTTGATCTTGAGAAGTAATCGGTGAAATCGGGTACTTGATTTTGTTGTTTGTTTAGTAATGGGCATTTAACTGTCCTGTGTCTCAGGTTTTTTAAAAAATTTAATTAATAAGACTGATTATAATCTATAATAGTTTTTTGGAAGTCCTGGACAGTCCTGAATTTGTCCTTAAATGTTGAAATAATTGCCTTGCTCTGTCCCTGATTTATGCTATGTGCATAAACAGAAGCTCTTTAAAACCAAATTTTCTCTTTTTGTAGCTGGTCCCACCTATAGGGATGTTGAATAATCCTATGAATGCAGTAACAACAAAATTTGTTCGAACATCAACAAATAAAGTGAAGTGTCCAGTATTTGTTGTTAGGGTAAGTATTCTTTTGGATGTTTTTTGGAAAAGTTGATCCTGAGTTAATCTGTACATACACTTAACAGGACAAAGAAAATTAAATTATTTTAAATGTATATCTGGGATAAATATTGGTGCATTGCTAATAAATCTTTTGAAATACCTAGTCACTTACCCACTATATCCACATTTAGTAAGATACTGCTTTTGGATTGTTCTTCATGTTACATTTTGCATAGAATTCTCTGAGCAGGCTTTGGATCTATATTGCAGCAGGTCTCAGACTTGCTCTTGAATAGGGATGCTTTTGTTTAGGAAGTGCATCTCAGGGTTAACAAAAACTGTTTGGTGTTAAGGAAAACACTTGTGAAGAGCTGAAGACCAATGGTCAGCCATAATTGTTAGCTCCATTAAGGTACATAGAAGGCACTCAACACATTGGTGTGAAATTAAAAAACATATACTTTTAAGTAGATAGTGGATCGACATGGTTCAAAACTTGAAAATTTGAAGGGTTTGGAATAGTCTTCCCATCTTTGTCTCCTAGGTATCCAGTTAATATTACCATTTGTGATAGTATAATCATTTTCTTCATGATTTTCTTTAAAAAAATTTTTTTTAGATGCTTTATTTATTTCTGAGAGAGAGAGAGAGAGAGAGAGAGAGACTGTGTGAGCAGGAGAGGGTCAGAGAGAGAGGGAGTCACAGAATCTGAAGCAGGTTCCAGGCTCTGAGCTAGCTGTCAGCACAGAGCCCAACGCAGGGCTTGAACCCACAAACCATGAGATCATGACCTGAGCCGAAGTCAGATGCTGACTGAACCACCCAGGCGCCCCTTCTTTGTGATTTTCTAAGTAAAAATGTACTTGTTGGTTAGCAGTGCATCAAGTCCAGAAATATAAGATAGTTAACAGAGTTGAGCAAATAAGAAATGGAAAACAAAAATGGGACAGAGAAAAGATAGTTATGGCGGACATTTTGGCAGAAGAGCATAATAAGCAACCCCTCTGATAGTGGGTGTGGCGGAGAGTAGGCAGAACTGAAGGGCTGGGCGAGATGTTGCAGTCAGTCATTTGTCTCCTCTTGGCTTCCAGGGCCTAAAGCAGTAGAAAACATCCGTAAAGAAACACTTATTTTAATGGCTTTTTTTGTTGGTAGAGCCAACCAGTATGTAGTATAATTTTGTTGATCACGAAATTTGGGAAAAGGGGTAAGGTGTGCAGCTAATTTTATTTTTTAATTTTTATTTTTAACATTATTTACTTTGAGAGAGGCAGCCTGGGGGTTGGGAGGGGGCAGCAAGAGGGAGACAGAGGATCCAAAACAAGCTCTACTCTGAGTACAGAATCTGGTGTGGGTTTCAAACTCACAAACCGTGAGATCGTGACCTGAGCCGAAATCAAGAGCCAGCCTCTTAACCGACTGAGCCACCCGGGTGTCCCGGTATGAAATATCTTCTTAACATAATAGAGAAAATCTTTTTGAAATGAATAAAATCTGAGCATTTTACATCACGGTACAGAAGGGTAAAATTGTATTACAGTTTATTAGATAGATAAATTACTTATTTGGGGATCATACTGTAAGGTCTTAGGAGACATTTGCACATAGTGGAAGCATAGTCCAAATTATAAGAAATTAAGACATAAAAACAGGGTCCTGTGCCTATTGTTTGGTTGCCTATATTTTTACTTGGTTGGGATCCATAGCAGATAACAGGAACTGGGAAAGTAGGGAAGATTTTATTCATAATAGTCAAAATTGTGATGTGCAGGTAAGCAATAAAAAGCCAGGTTTACCAAGTGGTCTTTTTTTTTTTTTTAACTTTCGTTTTTATCTATTTATTTTGAGGAGAGAGAGTGCATGTGCAAGTGTGGGAAGGGCAGAGAGAAAGAGAGAGGGAGGGAGAGAGAGGGAGAAAATCCCAAGCAGGCTCTGTGCTGTCAGAGCAGAGCCCAGTGTGGGGCTGGAACCTCACAGACAGTGTGATCATGACCTCAGCTGAAACCAAGAGTCGAATGCTCAACCGAGCTACCCAGGCACCCCTTAATTTTAAAAATTTTTGTTTATTTATTTTGAGAGAGAGCGAGTGAGTGAGCAAGCAGGGGGTGGGGTAGAGAGAGGAGAGAGAAAGAATCCCAAGCAGGTTCCGAGCTGTCAACAGGGAACCTGTTGTGGGGCTTGAACTCACAAACTGTGAGATTGTGACCTGAGCTAAAACCATGCGTCGGGACGCTTAACCGACTGAGCCACCCAGGTGCCCTCAAATAGTCTTTATTTTATGTTATCTCATCCTGCTCTTCTGATAAGCACATTTCCAGTTTTCAACTCTGTGTCACACTTTTTAGTTTGGAAAATGGGATTGTTGTATTTTCAGTTCGTGTATTTATATTGTCTAAGGAAAATTAGTGTGTAATTTGCCATGGAAACTTGAAAGTAAAAAGTTAAGAAAAAATATGTTGTATTTTGAGTTGATAAGCATATATCACAAATTCCCTTCAGTATGCAGGTAATGGCATTAAAATATTGCTGTGGCTTTAGTCATGAGTGTTATATGTTTTGGAAAGTAGATCAGTATAAGACTTATCACTGCCTGATACTGTGAACAGAGAGCTTTTTATTTTTATTTTATTTATTTATTTTTAAATTTTTTTTTAAAATTTTTATTTATTTCTAGGAGAAAGAGAGAGACAGCGTGAGCAGGGGAGGGTCAGAGAGAGAGGGAGACACAGACTCTGAAATAGGCTCCAGGCTCTGAGCTGGCAGTCAGCACAGAGCCCGACGGGGGACTCGAACCCACGAACCGCGAGATCATGACCTAAGCGAAAGTCGGACCCTTAACCGACTAAGCCACCCACGCGCCCCAACAGAGAGCTTTTTAAAGTACATTTTGGTGTCAGGAAAAGTTTGATAGCCTTAGTGTCCTTAAATTAGCTTTTTCATAAAACACCACTATTCTGCCTGAATTGGTCCACTAGCGGATGTAATTCTTTCACTTTTTGTGGTGACGGGCCATTTTATTTGTGTTAGCCAGCCTTGTATCCTAGAAAAATGTGGTCTTTGCAAATTTTGTTTTTAAAGGCTCTTTCTTTAATGTGGCTAGGTGTGTGTAACTTAACCAGATACTTATAATGCATTTACTCTTATTAATTTAGTTAATGAGCTAAAAGTGCTAGAGCTTTCCCTGCACTGTGTTAATATGTTTCTTTTCTGACAAAATACTTGCTGGTAAATCTGAACTACGATTAAGTGAAAGTATTGTCTATTTGATGTTGATTATTGGATATTTTCTAAATCGTTTCTAAATATTTAAAAAATTAACTAAGATTGAGGATTTGTGACCTTGGAAATCCTTCTTTTTCTTTCCTAGTGGACTCCAGAAGGAAGGCGTTTGGTCACTGGGGCTTCTAGTGGAGAGTTCACTTTGTGGAATGGACTCACCTTCAATTTTGAAACAATATTACAGGTAACAGTAATCATCAGACTGTAGCGCCCTCCTGTGGTACTGTAAAGAACTGGAGATACAGTTACTTTATTGGCATTTTAAACTTAAAATTGGACAAATAATTGTTGTGAGTTGATGTCTGCTCCTGTAAAGCCTTCTGTCATATATTCTTTTATATAATGTTTAAAATGTTTGATGTTTTCACAGGCTCATGATAGCCCAGTGAGGGCCATGACTTGGTCACATAATGACATGTGGATGTTGACAGCAGACCATGGAGGATATGTGAAATATTGGCAGTCGAACATGAACAACGTCAAGATGTTCCAGGCACATAAGGAGGCGATTAGAGAGGCCAGGTTTATACACAATATACCATTTTCTGTAGTCCCTATTGTCATGGTTAAATTATTCTCTAAGTGTATTCTGGGTGCAGAGATGCATGGGCTCTGTCAGATTCTGGGGTACTTTCTGCACCTTATAAACACAGTATTTTTCTTTGTTTCCACACACGCACCATTTTGCTGGCACTTTTCTGAAGTAGTGTTGTCCCGGTATCAGCCTTTGCAATATGTTAGAGATGTACTGTCTGCCGCATTTTGCACTGGTTTTCTCTTTTCATTTATGGTTAATAATGTGTATACGTTATTCCTTTTTATTACCTACTGTGTAAGATAAGAATCTTTCATTCCAAATAAAGAATTCAGTCTTTAATTATACAACTGAATAAAATCTAAAGCCTACAGAAAACACTTTCAGAGTTCACACAAAATACAAGAAAAAAAGGCTTAAGTGAAGACTTGGTTGGCTTGGTTATGCCACGACTTCAAAAGGAAAGTGTAGTAGGACTAAAAACTCACAAGTGACCGTTGGTGTGGCAAACGTAATGGAGTAACAAATGGGTTCTTCAAGCTTTGAAACTAAGCAAAGCATTGTCAAGAGGACTCTAGGACTTTCTTCTGATTCACTGTTGAGAACATCATTTATGCAAATGTATAATAATAAGTGGAGTTTAAAATATTTTCAGTGAGTTGTATATTTTTACATATCAATGAGATATGTATAGTAAAACTGGAAAACAGAGTTTCAAAAACAAGCTGAAGAATTGCTGCAGCCTCAGAATAAAGCTCAGCAGCATTCTTTACGGTCGTACCGCCCATGTGTGGGAGGAGGTTGACATCTTTATAGAAACATCATCCACTGCAGTCACTTGTTTCTACGTTCAGAGCCTTAACAAAAATTGTTGGATAAACATGCTTCTGCAAAGACTATGCTTTAGTGTCCTGCCTATACATTGAGTTTTCACGGTTGGTTCTTTGTTAGTCATAGGACTCAAAAGTTCAAGGAAGTTCTTAGAGGTAGATGAGAAACGTGGTGCTCTTTCACGGCAAGGAGGTAAAGATGTCAAAGTCCTTTGCAGGAGATTATCTTTGGCTTCAAACACAGTCTGCAGGTCCCTGTGTTAAAGTTTTCCCTAAAAGGAGCAACATTCATGGAATAGCTTGCCAGGGAGAAGGTGTGAATGTTTTCCGCAGACCTTTCAAATAAACGAGAAACACTGTATGTAGACATGTTTAGCAACAAGTTTTAAGTAGCCTGTCCAAAACAGCTCATCCTTCATGAAGTTTCCCAGGCAGAAGAAGCTGATGCTAATTTTTTGAGCAGTATTCCTATGTGATTTAAAAGCATGTTTACAGGAATATTGCAAAAATAGGTTTCACTTAGTTTCTACACTTAAATGAGCTTCACGTTTTCTGTTAGTATGACAGATAGGAAATACTCTACTGTGGGGAGTGTGGGAAGCATCAGTACTAATACTACTCCAGTAAAGGTCTCTGAATATGGATGATTGAAAACTAAGAAGCAACTGCTGTGTTGAGTTCTTCTTTTGATGAGATGCTTTTGACGACATTCTCTTTAAGGGCCTCTTCACTGTTGGAGTACTTCCCTCTCCTGTTTATAACGCAGCACAGTGTTTTTATTTTTCCCTGTCTGAGAAGCACAGATAATCTGTTAAATGCTGACTTCTTTCCCCTGCTGTGTGTCTTCATGTAACAGTTTCTCACCCACGGATAATAAATTTGCTACATGCTCTGATGACGGCACTGTTAGAATCTGGGACTTTCTTCGTTGCCATGAGGAAAGAATTCTCCGAGGTACGTGTACTAACAGTCCTGATTGGAATATTTAAATAGGGAAGGCATTTGTGGTTAAATCATCACAATACCACAATACCAGCTTACATCTCCATTTAGTTTTTTTTACATATACACCGTCTCAGCCAGCCTCTTTAAAGAAACCTGAACTGTTTCACATTTTGTAGATTTTTACTACTATTAAAATCTTTGAATTCTTTGAGCTATAAATTAAATACAACTGTTCCCCTTCTGTCATTCCACTCACCTCCCCAATTACTTGCTTATCTCTATCTGCTAGGGCCATATTCCTTTTTCTGTCTTGTAGCCAAGGTAGCTTTCTCCAACATAATGACACTATAATTTTTGTTTAGATGGCTCACATTCTCCTGGAGATCCTAGTTCAATGATTAACTGAAGTATCAACAGCTGTACTTCTCATTATTGCTATTTCTGAAAACAGGTGTTTAGAAAAATGTATTTTAAGTATACCACATTTATACACTACATGGCCCACTTGTTATTAAATTTTGGAAGGATTTTTTGTTTACTTTTATTGATTTCATAATTATAAACTAACATTTATGAATTACTCCCTCCTACAAAAGAAATCCGTATTTTTACTTGGGTTAGGTTATTTTAGACTTCATAAAGTAGGGCTCTGGAAATGCTAAGTTTATCAATAGCATTTATGTGGATTCAGTGGGTGTTAGGGGATTAACTGTGTTTTATATATGTAATACAAATATCGAGACAAAAAAATTTACATTTAATAAAAACATTTAATCTCATGGTTTATTGTTAACTAGGAAGGTAGTTTTCTCAAATGCTTATCTTGAATTGGTACTGATTTAACAAACATTCTACTCCAGCCACTTAATTCCAGTATACCATAAAAGTAACATCTTCCTCTGACACATAAACGTAGGGTAGACACATGGGTGCTATAGACATTGGGGGTCAAGAAATTACTATTCAGAATTTTCCTTTCTGTTCCAGTATTGATTAAATTATTAGCTTTTTTCAGTATTCCAGAGCTTAGTTTACAGCCTACAGTGTTGATGCTTTCTAGATAAGAAAATAAATGCCCTTGAAAAAAATGTAACCCATATTTCAAGCCAGTATTTTTTGAAATCATATTTGTTTAAACCTTCCTGGCTTTGCACATTTGGTGTGGGTTCATCCACAGTACTCACTGTGTGGTGGTAGCTAGCATAGGGTATATATTGTACCTATCAAGGAGTGTGCCCACCATGACAGCTGTGATGTACCACGTCAGACCTGAAATCATTTAGCCAGAGTTATTTTATGGATGAGCATCATGACCCCGCAGGTGTAAATGACATGTTCAAGGTCATCTGAAATGAGTTCAGATCCAGGACTAGAATCCTTTCACCTGACTCCTAGCCTAGGGCTACGCTAATGTTGCATCTTTCCTCAGTCTTCATAGAAGAAGTCTTAGCTGTTAAACAGAAATAAGATGGACAACTTTTTCTGGGCTTTGAAAATCCTAAGAAATAAAGAGGAAACACAATAATTGTAGTTATTAAAAGCAATATTCAAGTATCAAAACAATTACTTTTATAGAGGACTAGGAAGGACTGTAATAATTATGAAGTCTGATATAAAATCACTGTGGATCTTGGATTAAAAAAGAAAACCTTCCATATAACATTTTTCAATTCCATGTTCTAATGAAATGTTAACTCAATTTGGTAATATAGCTGTTTCTAAATAGTAATTAAGAACTTTTCTTCTGGAATTTAGAGTGTATATGAGATATTCTAGCAATTAATATTTTCAGATTTGAGTTGAGGTGAATTTGGATAATGGTAAATGGATGCTGAGTTATTATCTGTTCTTCCTATAGCTTAAAAAATATACCAGCATCCTGTCTATATTAATTAAGAGTAGAATTTTCTATTTTATGTGGGGGCTCTTTTAAGTTTAAATATTTTAAGTTTTGCTCTGGAAATTTCAAACATACACAAAAGTGTAATGGACCTCCATTACTTATAGGTTGTATGTTCTAGCTTATTCATGATTTTTGCTTCCTTTTAAAAATATTTTTTCTTAGTACTACAATGAGTATATGGGACGAATATGAATATATTAAACCAAGTTAATTGTACCACCCAAGTAGTAATTCTAATAGCAGGTCTGGTATAGTAGATAAGTTACTAGGTTCCAAATATCCATTTTCTGTGATTCCTCATTTTTCTAAGTTTTCTGAATTTTAGCGGTGATTATAAAACGGACCGGTGTTGTTATGATTTTCCTATCCTTTGCTTGTGGGTTGAGGATCCCTGGGGTGATGGGACTCCAGTTGTCTCAAGGCCGCTGTGAGATTCTTCATATAAAATTTGAAGTGAATTTAATTTAGCTTTTCTACATGGAAAATTGGATCACAAAGTCAAACAAATTGGGGGAGGTAGGACCTTCTAACATCTAAAATGTCAGTTGGCCTCTATGGAGGGATGACGTTCACGTAGCCCACACAGACTGAAACATCGGGCAGGTAAGCATACTCCTGCACCTGGTTAGTGTTGTGCGTCAGACCACTAGTGTGAAGAAAAATCTAAGAACATTTTAATTGAAGGGAGTGTTTATGATCACGTACTTCAGATACTTACCTTTTCTACATCTTTCCTAAAAACCAGTCTTCTACTCATCCACATTTTTAGTGTTCTAGTATTCACTACCTCAGATGATTCTCTTTTCCAATTTTGGATAGCTCTAGTTTTCAGAAAGTTCATTATATCAGAAATCTGCTTCTGTATAACTTGTCCTGCCTCTGGATAACAAAAAATTAGTCTATACTCTCTTCTTCATGGCAGCCCTTTATTTGAAGGCAGCTACCACATCTTCTTAATGTAGACCATCAGCTATAAGCATATAGGATCCCTGTGCCTGGCAGAGGCCATGATGCCATACTGCTGACCGCAGAATTTACAGTGCCTTTTAGTGTCCTTTCGGAGATCCTTCTCATGCTTCTTGGAAAAGGAGGAAGTTACACAAGAGAAAGTAATCAGGTTTTTAAGGTTAAAATGAACATAGACCTGTTGTTAGGAGATTTGGAACTCAAAAGATGATGCTGATTGGTCCATAGGTATGAAATTGAATATACTGTAAAATTGAGAAGTGTCATGTAGCACTCGTTACTAAAGCATATGCAAGTCAGTATAATTTATACACAGTGATTCTCCCCTCCTCCCTCCTCCTCTCCCCTCCCTTCCTTGAGAGAGCAAGCACACACAAGTGGGAGAGGAGGAGAGGGAGAATTTTAATCAGGTTCCACGCAGAGCCCAATGCAGGTCTCTATCTCACAATGATGAGATCATGACCAGAGCCAAAATCAAGAGTCCGATGTTTAACTGACTAAGTCATTCAGGTGCCCCTATTCTTCTTTTCTTTAGAGCACTCAGTATATGGGTGGGATTAAAAGACCCTTTAAGCACCAGGAATACATGAGACTAAATGAGTCTCTAGTTTACTGATACTTATGCATTTGACTCCAAGTGGAACAGAGCCATTAAAATCCACTTATTTAATTAATGAGCATATGCTGTATGTATACTACTGTTGGTAGAAGAATCTTTTTAAAAGGTATGACACCACTCTCCTTCTTAAAGTTTAGTAGTAGGAGTGCCTGGGTGGCTTAGTCAGTTAACTGATTTTAACTCAGGGCATGATCTCATGGTTTGTGGGATAGAACCCTGCGTTGGGCTCTGTGCTCTCAGTATGGGTGCTCTCTTGCGCGCGCGCTCTCTCTCTCTCTCTCTAAATATTTAAAAAAGTTTAGTATAGAAGATATTTTTACATACTTAAGATGGTGGAGAATGTGAGAAAAGAGTCATGATAGTGTTAGAAGTGTAGTTTTATCAGTGTAGAGTTAGAATGTACATGAGAAGGGTTGAACAGAATAAGAACACTGAAACAAATTTTAGTGAGAAGCAAACTCTTCAAAAGAACACAATGTACAAGTTTTAGTGTGCTATAGTTTTGCTTAACTATATCCGACATATTACACTTACCTGTATATTGGGCATGTTCTAAGAACTTTATTTAATCTTCCTGGTAACCCTATGAACTAAATACTGTTTGTTCCACATTTTACAAACGAGTAGCCAAGGTATGGAAAAATTAAGTAAACTTGTTTTAAGGTCAGGTAGCTTAAAAGAGGTGGGACTAAGATTTGAACCCAGGTTTTTTGGTCCAGAGTTCGTATTCAACTACTATGTTAAACTGCCTCTTCTCTGTTTTAAAAGTGACATCAGCATGGGTTTGTAATGATGTCTTCCTAAGCTGTGATGACAGAAGTACAGAGTTTTGGGGAGAGTGGAGGGTGTAGTTAGAGGGAGGGAATGTAAATATTCAAGGTCATTTTACCATTTTTAAAACTGTCCATATTATAGGTTTTCAATGTATGATATATTTAACAAAAAAATGTAAACTACAATGAATAGTTCAAGCTAAATGGGTTATAAGGTATATGCTAGTTTATGTAAATGGAACATAAACATAAGGGGTTATAGTGAGACTTTTCGGGGGTGAGGTCTGGTTTTAGTTTTCAGATCTAGCACTCCTGGAGAGGAAATGAACCCCTGAGTACCAAAAAGTAAGAAGACTGTTGTTAGTGCTTTAGATAAATCCCTGTGTCTGCCTTCCTTGTTGCACTGACTGTGGTCTTTAGTAAATGATATCAGTTCCTCTGCAGAGATCTTTCGGTTCAGCAGTGTGTTTTGAACTGTGTGAAAACATGTTTATGAAGTCTGAATATTCCAAAAATCTTTGATGCTTTACTGGAAAAAATTTTATTTATTAAAGTAAAATTGGCAAACCACATAGTTTATGATTAACGAACCTACTTTTTTTTGTATAATGTTTTACAAAACATTCCTCAAAATCCTGTCTGTTCTCCCCCAGACAAAGCCAGAAACACCAATTTCTTATTTAAAAAAAAAAAAAAAAAAAAAAGTAAAATAAAGCCTGTATCAGAATAGCTCTTTCCACTAACATAGCATATTTTAATATTAAAGCTCTTCAAGCACATCTTACTTAATCATCCAAATAGCCATGTAGACCAATTTTACATATGGACACAGAATTTCTTGGTGTTTTCTTATTTTGAGGAGGAGTTTATTTTAAGGCTCTTTTCCCTTGCTCTCCTGTAAAGACTGGATTATGGTAGATTCTTTAAAGAATCATCTGCATATGAGTGGGAAAAAGACTTAGAATCTTAACAAGACTTCTGAAGCATATTATTTCAGAAATTAGTGTAGAGCTCTGAATTTCTCTCTCTCTCTCTCTCTCTCTC
The DNA here is from genome assembly GCF_003009895.1 of Hyaena hyaena. Taxonomy (NCBI): domain Eukaryota; kingdom Metazoa; phylum Chordata; class Mammalia; order Carnivora; family Hyaenidae; genus Hyaena; species Hyaena hyaena. The sequence continues at coordinate 711,917 of NW_024081074.1, read as the reverse complement.
TCTCTTTCTCTCTCTCTCTCTTTAAAAAAAAAATGTTTATTTTGAAGGGGAGACATTGAGAACAGGGGGAAAGAGGGAGAGAGAATTCCCACTGCACTGTTAGCGCAGAGCCTGACATGGGGCTCAAACCCATGAACTGGGAGATCATGACCTGAGCTGAAATCGAGTTAAATTGTTAACTGCCTGAACCACTCAGGTGCCCCTGAAATATTCATTTTATATGGTACATTCACATTTTTACAGGCATTGTTTTAGATTTTTATATTGGGCTTTCTTTCTCTGTACTTATTTCAAATGTTGCACATAATATGGCAAAAACTTGTTGAAAATAGATCTGTGGCTTTCTTAGGATGCTAGAGTTGCATGCTGTTGCTCTCATAGTGTTTTAGTTAAGAGCCTAGCAATTTCCAGACACTCTTCTGTATAAAAGACTCTGGTTTTTTTACAGCAACAAATCACAATGATTAATAGGTTAGGCAGTTGAGGGTGCCTGAGTGACTCAATCACTTAACCATCTGACTTCTGCTCAGGTCATGATCTCGAGGGTTAGTGAGTTTGAGTCCTGCGTCAGGCTCTGTGGTAACAGCTGGGCGCCTGAAGCCTGCTTTGGATTATATGTCTCCTTCTCCCTGTGCCCTTATCCCGCTCGTGCTCTGTCTCGCTCGCTTGCTTGCTTTCTCTCTCAAAAATAAACATTAAAAAAAAATAATAATTTAGGTAGTCGATTTTCAAAAAGGGTGTGCATCTTTGCATTAAATATTTTATAATTGCTTCAGTTTATTTTTATTCGTTTCAGTGTTTATTTACTTCTGAGAGAGATAGAGACAGAGCGTGAATAGGGGAGAGGTAGAGAGAGAGAGGGAAATATGGAATCCAAAGCAGGCTCCAGGCTTTGAGCTGCCAGCACAGAGTCTGATGTGGGGCTTGAACTCACGAATGATAAGATCATGACCTGAGCCGGAGTTGGATATTCAACTGACTGAGCTACCCAAGTGCCTCCTGCTTCAGTTTATTTTGAGTGAGGCTGAAATTTCCCACTTGGTGATGAATTAGTTTACCTGGTTATATTGTTAGAGCTTCCTAGCTAATTAGATCTTTCATAGTTAAAGAACAAATTTTTAGAGGTGCCTGGATGGCTTAGTCAATTATGTATCCAATTCTTGGTTTCGGCTCAGGTTATGAGCCGAAAATAATAAAATTTAAAAAATAAAAATAATTTTAAATTATTACTCCTATTTTGAGCGGGGAGGGGGTCGGTAGGTAGGTGGTGGGCAGACAGAAGATAAGAGAAATCCCAACCAGGAGCTGGGCTGTCAGTGCAGAGCCCAATGTGGGACTTGAGCTCATGACTTTGATATGATCTCAGCCAAAAAGAAAAGTTGGATGCTTAACTGACCAAGCCACCCAGGCGCCCCTATCTTTGGTAGTTTTTAAAGTTAAAATTCAGAGCATTGGAAAGAACTGATGAAATTAGATAAATAGGTAATATACTTTTGGCTTTTTCATTTTTGGTGGGTAGATCCTTAAATGATTAAAGTATGGTATCATTAAAAATAGTTACTTGTCAATGAGGGAGGTTAAGTACCAAATCAAATACTGGCTTTTTTTGTTTTTAATTTAGAGAGTGAGCAAGTGGAAGCGGGGAGAGGGGCAAAGGGAAAGAGAATCTTAAGCAGGCTCTGTGCTCGACACAGCTCGACATGGGGCTCGATTCCACGACCCTGGGATCTTGACCTGAGCTGAAATCAAGGGCTCAACCAACTGAGGCATGCGGGTGACCTAGTACTGTTATTTTAGTAGTTAACTTTTTCCCTTTACATTTTAATGATGTATCAGAAAACCATTTTAAAGTTTGATTTAAGTCCTACGTCTGGAATTTATAAGAAGCACCTTGAAATCAAGAAATGGTATATTTTTGGGGCTCCTGGGTGGCTCAGTTGGTTAAGCGTCCAACTTAGGCTCAGGTCATGATCTCACAGTTCATGGATTCGAGCCCTGTGTCAGGCTCTGTGCTGACAGTTCAGAGCCTGGAGCCTGCTTCAGATCCTGTGTCTCCCTCTCTCTCTGCCCCTCCCCTGCTTATACTGTCTCTATCTCTCAGAAATCAATAAAACATTAAAAAATAAATGGTATATTTTCTAGGTCATATTCGCCCCCCCTCAATTTATCCTTTTTTATGGATTGTTTCATAAACTAGTCTTAGTTTCTCCAACATGCACTAATAAATTTCTCAAAGCCAATATGTTGAGTTCTCTTTCTGAAGGTATTTTAGTGTAATTCTATTTGCTCCCAAAGAGCAAACTTTACCATTATTACCATGCTTTTAGCATGTCACACATTACTTGGAGGATTAGCCCAGTTGAGTTGTATCTGCTTTAACTTGCTGATATTTTTACATACTGTATTGATCCCAAGGGAACACCTGGAAGGGACAGCCACCACAGGGGGCCTGTGGTGCCTTTGAGTAGGGTTAGGTAGGATTTCTCCTCCCCAGAACCATCCGACTGAAAAGGGAATGCCTTCTCTGATCTTCCTGACCACTGGCAAGCAAACCTCTGGATTTGGGCCAGGAAAGGTTTAAGAGCTCATACATCAGGCCTCTCTTTTATCTTTCTATAGGAAAAAATTTCCATAGTTAAATCCAAATATGATATATCCTCCCCACCCCCTAAATTCTAGATCTATGTAATAAATCCAACCCTACTTTCATGCGTAATCCTTTAAATATTTGAAAATGACAGTTAAGAGTCTCTTATCCAAGTTGAGTACTTAATACCTTTACTCTTTCTCATGGTTTCTGGGTCATCCCCTGTTCTGAGTCTCTCTCGTCAAGAATTAAGCTTCACCATTCTGAACACCCATTTTTACTAAAGGGGGAAGGCAGTGGCATGATGCACACTAATCATCTAAAACCTACATTTTTTTTAAAGTTTATTTTTGGAGAAATAGAGTGGGGGAGGGACAGAGAGAGAGACACACACACACAAGCAGGCTCCCCACTATCAGCACAGAGCCTGACTGAGATCAGAGTCAGCCACCCAGGCGCCTCTAAATTTGTTTTTGTATAAACTCATAAACCAGTCTAATAGACTCTAGATTTGAGGTTGAAAACCTAAATACTGAGCCTTATATTTATCTTTATTTAAAATTTTATGTATTAAGTTTAACATCACAGTATCTTGAATCCTGACACTTAGAGAACTCCCAGCCTTGGATCACCTGTAAATTTGCAAAGCTGGCCATCTAGATTAATAAAAAAAGGTGTTAAACAAGACTGAGGTGGAGTAAAGGACCTTGCAGCCCTCTATGCAGACTTGCCTCACAGGTAACAAACATCTTGTGGAAAGTAACGTTGGAAATGACCTTTCAAGCATGTGGTTGTAAAGCCACCATCCTCTGCTATGATCCACAGACTAGTTCAAAAGATTGTCTATGGTTTGACTATGATTTTGTTTACCCTCCTCCAGTAATTCTGAAGAGAAAATAAAAAAGGATTGTTTTACCATGACTTATTCCAAACCACTAGTTTTCGGTATAGGCAGTAATACCCTGTCATGAGCACTTTGTAAAGATTTTTCTTCTCAAGAGTGTGCACTGGCGCCTTTATAAAAATGTTTTATGTGTAGTGGTCATTATCAGTGAAGATAAAGAGTGTTTTCAGCACTCTAAAAGGTTCCTTCGTCCCTTTTACCCACCCAAGCCTATTGTTAGGTAGGTTAGACATTCAAACATATTTTCATTAAATTACGTTTCCTTTTTTATCTACTGTTTTTCAAGGTGTTTTTTGTTTTTGTCATTTTGTGATTTCTATCATCTCCCTTTCCTTTTTGTAGAACTCTCTTAATTTCTTTGATTTGCTTTTGGGTTTTTTTTTTGTTTTTAAAGTTCATTGAGGGAGAGATTGTGTGTGCATGGGGGAGGGGCAGATATCAAGGTCGGGGAGAGAGAATCCCAAGCAGTGCAGAGCCAGATGCAGGACTCGAATTCGTGAACTGTGAGATCATGCTCTGAGGGAAATCAAGAATTGGGTGCTTAATTGACTGAGCCACCCAAGCACCCTGTTCTTTTTTTTTTTTTTTTTTAATTAAACTGTACTCCCAAAGTGAGGCTCATATTCATGATCCAAAGATCAAGAGTCACATGCTCCATCATCTGAGCCAGCCAGGCACCCTGCCTCTGTGTTCTTTTGAAAACAGTGTTTTATTATTTTTCTGATTAACTTCATTTGCTAGTTTCCTGCTACTGAAAGCAACACAACAAAAGTTATTATGTAAAGAGATACTACTGTGTACTATCATCACAGGCTCTGGGACCTGGGTGTTAGTCACAGTGCATTCCTTAGCAGCCATGAGACGCTGGGGCAAGTCACTGAACTGCATCTGTGTTTTCATCTGTGTAATGGGGATTAATGACAGTACTGACCTTCCTGAGTAGTTATGAGAATAAAATAATTCATGAGAAGCATTTAGTGCTTTGATCAATGTCAGGTCTTACTTCATTTCCAAAACTAGTTTCAGAGCCTGCTTCCGTCTCTGCCTATTTAAGGATAATAATGGTTATTTCAGAAGTGTATTTTATGTTTCTCATCTAAATGTTTTTCAGCCGTTATCATTAGTTATTGCAGTTGTATAGGTTTCTATTTACGGTTACACCATAAATAGGACCCCTTGTTCAGTGTACATGCTGCTGAAGCGACCACTGCAGACACTTGCTTAAACAAGTTGTTGTGATTTTCTGATGTATTCAGGTACCCAGAAATTCGACACTTAGAATTGGTCTTTTTAAAAAAGATCTCCTAGGGAAGCATTTAAAGATTCTATTTTATTTTATTATTTAAAAAAAAATTTTTTTTAAAATTTTATTTCTGAGACCAGAGAGAGAGAGACAGCATGAGCAAGGGAGGGTCAGAGAGAGGAGACGCAGAATCAGAAGCAGGCTCCAGGCTCTGAGCTGTCAGCACAGAGCCCGATGTGGGGCTCGAACTCACAAACTGTGTGATCATGACCTGAGCCGAAGTTGGACGCTTAACCGACTGAGCCACCCAGGCGCCCCTAAAAATTTTTTTTTATGTTTTATTTATTTTTGAGGGAGAGATAGAGATATCATGAGCAGGGGAGGGTCAGAGAGAGAGAGGGAGATACAGAATCTGAAGCAGGCTCCAGGCTCTGAGCTGTCCGCACAGAGCCCGACGCAGGGCTTGAACACACAAACCGTGAGATCGTGACCTGAGCTGACGTCAGACGTTTAACTGACTGAGCCACCCAGGCGCCCCTTTATTTTGTTATTTTTATTTATTTATTTTTGAGAGATAGAGTGTGAGCAGGGGAGGGGGTAGAGAGAGAGGGAGACACAGAATTCGAAACAGGCTCCAGGCTCTGAGCTGTCAGCATAGAGCCCAATGCGGGGCTCGAACCCACGGACCTGACTGTGAGATCATGACCTGAGCCGAAGTCAGATGCCCAACCCACTGAGCCACCCAGGCGCCCCTAAAGATTCTATTTTAATTGTTAGATGAATCAGATATTTAATGATTGTGAATTGTGGTCAAATAAAGATTCTCAAGTCATGGCCTCATCCTTAAGCAGCATTTCCAACATTTCTCTAGTTCTGTCATTTCTACAAATACATTTTGTGAATTGGGCAAGCACCTTGGTGAATGTGAATACTGAATATACTGAAAATCAGGTCTTGACAGCTCATCACTCTGCTCCATACTGGTCATTGATGTCCAGACTATTTCACTGGGACAGCATTTATTCTCTGGGGGGGAAGAATAGGTTTTTGTCTTGTTGATCCAATTTAATCACAGTAATTAATTTCTAACTTCATTTAGTAATAAAGTTGGATGAGCTAGTGCTAACTCTGGTCAAAGTTCCCTTTGTCATCTTCGATGAGTAAGGTGGTCAGTGGTAAGCTAGGGGTCTTGGGGAAACTAATTCTATATATTTTCTGTCATAGTAGACGGGACTTACATACACAGAAACCTGACGCCATCTGTTTGGGCCTCCTGGTCAGCCTCTGCCCCGTCCCATCAGCCTTCCTGGCTGATAGCAGACTAGCTGGGAAGTCCCCTGTTCTACCCTAAAAGTCTTCGCTGGACTTTGTTGCAGGGTGGGAGGCTAAATCCTTCTCTCATATGTAGCAGATATTGGCCCCACTGATAGATAAAGTGATTCTAAGAGCAAATAGAATGATATTAAAGGAGATATTAGGAATTAAGGAACACTGTTAAGTTCAGTGATTCCTAAATTTAAATTCTACTTTTTTGAGGTCATACAGAACAATGCCCAGTTTTAATGTTATTTCTGCAGGCCCTGAATGTTAAATACTGTAGAAGTTTGGTTATTAATAATTTATGTTTCATCATTTCTTGGAAATTTATGGAAACTTTGATTTACATCTTTTAAGCGTATTAGTTTTATAGATTTATTGCTTTAATGTGTCATGCAAATGTGAATTACCAAGAGTCTTCTTGGTAAAAATAAATGCTTATTTAAACAAAAATTGGGGGCACCTGGGTGGCTCAGTCAGTTGAATGTCTGACTTTGGCTCAGATCTTAATCTCGCAGTTCACAGGTTTGAGCCCCGCGTCAGGCTCTGTGTGGATGGCTCAGGGCCTGTGGCCTGCTTTGGGTTTTGTGGCTCCCTCTCTCTCTCTCTCCCTCCTCTGCTTATGCTCTCTCTCTCTCAAAAATAAATAAATATTAAAAAAAATTCTTCAAGAGATTTGCTAGGTATTTTATTTGGTTTATTAAGTTCTAGAAACGAAGTTAAGTTAGTTACTATAAACTAACTCTGAACTGTTTGAAATTTAGTTTTTTAAAATATTTGGACCCTTTTTTTTTTTTTTTTTTTTTTTTTAAGGAAACAAACCCACAGCTGGTGCCCTCCCACAGTGAGGAAATGAGATGATGACAGTTCTGATTTAGGAACTGGGGCTTAGCTGTTGATGCCTGTGAGATGAAAGGCATTTGAAGGAGGAGAGTTGTAGTCCCGGGGGAGGTGCGCCAGGGACTATGATTGTCATAAAGGGTGCAGTTTGGTACTGTTTTCTCCACACTGTAAAGAGAGTGTAGTCACCGTTTTGGTGTCGTTTTTCATTGTTCTTGTAGAATCATACTTGAATTTAATGTGCTTAAAATTCACTGGGCCATAGTTCTCCTTTTTGTAGAAAAATTGTAGAAGAGATTTACAGAGGAGGTTGGGAGTTAATGGAAAAGTCAGCCTTCTTAATTGGATTATCTCTTATACTCTAATACAACTACAGACGAAAGGATATAAATGTACTATAAAATGTAACTTAGAATATTTAGTTCATTATCCTCTAAAATACCTAATGCCTTCTTTACTACATGGACTTGGGAGACCACAAACTTCCTTTTCCTAATAAGTTACACAGGCATTGCTTGATACAATATGTATTATCTTTGAACAAGCTTTTAAGTATTTAAAAAGTGGTTCTCATTTTTATATTGGAATATATATGTGTATTTTTGTTTCTGTTACCTTTAGTATTTATTTGGGGGGCAGGGGGAGACACAGAATCTGAAGTAGGCTTCAGCACAGAGCCTGATGCAGGGCCAGAACTCACGAACTATGAGATCATGACCTGAGCTGAAGTTGGATGCTTAACTGACTGAGCCACCCAGGTGCCCTTTAAATCATAGTTTTGAACTACATGATGGCATCAGAAGATGAGTTTAAATCACTGCTCCTTCTCCTTGTGAATAACAAGGTTTTTATGATCCATAAAAAGTAAGTGGTAATGGCTATCTAATAGGGAAATCAGATTGTAATATATACAGGCCTTAAGTGCTACACAGATAAAGAGTAGTGGTGATGAAAATACTTTTCCTCTGAACCAAAATTCCCATACAGTACATGTTCCTAAGAAATGATGTGCCTTTGAAGACAATGACTTTTATGTGATGATCCAAACTTAATCTTCCAAGTCCAGAAAGGACACAATAGGCACTTGGGGAAGTGGTGTATATATATGTGTGTATGTATGTGTATATGTATATGTGTATATATATAAAACCCATGTTCCCACTTCCTAGACATGAAAATCTTTCAGCTTTATCTGAAAGGTAGGTAAGTAATGGGTGCTTTATTGTCATAGGTTTGTAAAAATCTGATTATACAGTTGATTATACACCATTAAAAAGGTGTTTTCTGCCTTATCTTTGGGGAAGAGAGGGGCCTTTAAAAAAATTATTATTCCCTGCAGGTTCTTTAGGACTTCTAGTTTTTTAGTGTCTATAGTAGATTTGTTTGTGCTGTAAGAACTAGTGTTTTCTATGTTGGCATTCTTGGTTTTTATATCTCTGTTTGGTGTGATTTATACTTACAAAAATAACATTTAGCTGCAAAGTGGGAGATTTTGTACATTAAAAAAGTTTCTCAATGAAGAGCACATACAGAAATCTTACTTTCCTTTCTTCTCACAGCTAGCCTGGTACCCAGATTTTCCAGTTGTTATGGTGAACACTATTTAAAGAAAAAGTTACCGTCTTCCAACTTTTCTTTTCCTTATACCTTTGGCTTTATTATTGTTGGGTATTTTCCTGGAGTCCTTGTTTTAAAATACTTCTACATCTGGGTATAGCCCAAATGCTTGAGCATGCCTCTGATGGAAAGGACTCCTGGTGAACTCCTGCTCATTGTTCTTTTTATTTTTTATTTTTTATTTATGTTGAGAGAGAGTGTGAGTGGGCGAGGGGCAGAGAGCTAGGAAGACACAGAATTCTGAAGCAGGCTCCAGGATCTGAGCTGTCCGCACAGCTCACAAGGACTCGATGCAGGACTTGAACTCACAAGCTGTGAGATCATGACCTGAGCTGAAGTTGGACACTTAACTGACTGAGCTACCCAGGTGCCCCCTGCTCATTCTCCTAATGAACATTGATAGATGGGCTTTTCCTCTATGCCTTAACAGTTTTCAGGGTGATTGTCATTAATGCATTTTATTTTATTTGAACTTTTCAACACAATTTAGCATGGTCTTGACATTAAAAGCAAAATGGAAGAAATCTTATACCAGAGTTATCCAAAGCTGCCCTCTCTGAATTGTGAGATATGTATTAGTAAGCCACATTTTGGAATCATTTTGTAACCCTAGAACATGTAGTCTGTTTTCATTCCACCATTAGTGTTTATAGATGTCAGTACTCTTCATTCAGAGACCACCAGGAGCACACTTGTAATTGAACAAGCTGGATGTATTACTCTCTGCAGCAAAGAGTACAGACCACAGAGAACTACGGGTGTCTCAGTAAGAGGGTCTTACGAAGATTGTATTATAGGATCTGGGCTTTGGGTAATTCGGGGGAGGGAGGATGGCCACTCGTTTAGCATAGAGAGCCATTTGGTACTTTGTGGGTTGAACAGTGACCTTGTTTTGGTCTGACTTCATTTTGGTCTCAGAATGACAGAGATGTCTAGAGAGATCAGGAGAGCACCATGGTTTAGCTACGAATGGTTAATGTGAAATCAGTTTGTAATAACCTTGAGGCTTAGCTGTGAGTATCAGATTAGTTCTCAGGTCAGAGGCTTTGGGTTTTGTTGTTATTTTTATTTTTTAAAACTTTCTTAAAAGCATTTAAATCCAAACTGGCTTCTCAGTGTAGGAACCAGCTTGGGGTGGGGGAGGTCAGGATTCAGTAGTTGTGACATTGGGCATGCCATTGGAACAAGTGCAGTGACACTAGTTTTTTTAAAACAGAACAATTGGGAGGCACATCACGCGTGACAGTTTTCAGCTGGCTAGAAGTAGTTAGGGGTAAGATACGAACATGTTCTTTTTAATAAAAGAAGTGAGATGTGTGAGTTTTTCTGCATTAATCTCTCTGGGGGTCCTGGGTTCATTCCACTAAATGTAGTGTCCAGGGTTTGGTTTGTAGGGGTTCGGGGGTTGTTTATGTCCATCTGGGAAGAGTCATTCATTTTCTATGTTGTCTGTGTTAATATAAAGCAGTAAATACCAAAGGGATTTTAAAGATTTTTAAGATTTAAGAACTCTGTCAAGGGGCACCTACGTGGTTCAGTTGGTTAAGTGTCCAACTTCAGCTCAGTTCATGATCTCACGGTTCGTGGGTTCGAGCCCTGCGTCGGGCTCTGTGCTGATAGCTAGCTCAGAGCCTGGATCCTGTTTCGGATTCTGTGTCTCCCTCTCTCTCTGACCCTCCCCTGCTTGTGCTATCTTTCTCTGTCTCTCTCTCTCAGAAATAAAAACATTTAAAAAAATAAAGAACTCTGTCAAATACTTTACAAGTAAAAATTATAATAATTGGGGTTCTTGGGTGGCTCAATTAGTTGGGTGGGTAGCTCTTGATTTCAGCTCAGGTTGTGATCCCAGGGATATGGGATCGAGCCCTTTGTTGGGCCCTGTGTCCATGCTGAGCGTGGAACCTGTTGGGAATTCTATCTCTCCCTCTGCTCCTCTCTCCAGCTCATACACAGACACATACACACACACACACACACACTCTCTCTCTCTCTCTCTCAAAAAAAGTAATTATAAAATTTCCTTATGAACTCTCAGATCGACTTAATAATACAAAAAAACAAGGACTGTTTTCACAGCTCCATTGTCCATCTTAGTCATGTTCATCAGAGAGCGTGAAAGGGAAATTTAAATCTATTCATTTATTCAAACGATTGCCGCTTACTCAATGCCAAGCCCTGGGTATGGGAGAAGGGGTCAAATAGCCAGTCCTGTCTTCATGAGCAGTACCAGTGGTGGCTGACCTTTGCTTTAAAGTCATTGCTTTTAATGTCTCTTAATTTCACATATCTTCTAGATTGAGCACTGCATTATTTTATTATAGTTTACAGAAAAGTAGCCGCATGACTAATAAGGTAGTTTTACAGAAATCACATGTTTCTGGAGCATCTGCTCAGGCAAGGCCAGAGAGACTTCTAAATTGGAGGTCTTCAGAACAAAATTTTGTGTCCTAGTAAACTGCAAGATAGGCTGCTGCTTTTATAACTTCATCTTGAATCTTACTGAATCTTTTTTTCATGTGGTGAAAAGTGAGTTAGTTTTAGAACTAGAAGAGTTAGGTTTGTAGTTAGTTAAGCCTCAGTTGCGTTCTTGTTAGAAGCTCGAACGCGTTTGGGTAGTGTGACACGGGGAGAGAAGGCAGCTTGTGCGGCTCGTCAGGCAAGACACGTGTGGGCAAGCCGTCTTTGCCAGGTGGTAGTGCCAGACCTGCTATCTATCAGTCTGTGGGATTCTCCTGTGGAAACAAAGAATATAATGTTCAGTCCTTCAAATCTTTGTAGCTTTATGATAGCTTTGAATGTTCGTGAGATTCTCAGAAACCTTTATTTTTTAAATTTAAAAAAAAATTTTTTTAAATGTTTTTTTATTTATCTCTAGGAGAGAGAGAGAGAGAGAGAGAGACAGCATGAGCAGGGGAGGGTCAGAGAGAGAGGGAGTCACAGACTGAAACAGGCTCCAGGCTCTGAGCTGGCAGTCAGCACAGAGCCCGATGCGGGGCTCGAACCCACCAACTGCGAGATCATGACCTAAGCGAAAGTTGGATGCTTAACTGACTAAGCCACCCAGGTGCCCCTCTCAGAAACCTTTAAGAAAGGATTTTGATTGGAGAAATTTTACATCGTGGTGCTTTTGGTAGAGCAGTAGTAGCATTAGAGTGTGTTTCCTTTGTACCCATCAAAGGGCAAAAACGTTTCAGAACATTTTTCTGCTAAAGACCATTTCACACAGAAAAATGTATTTTTTTAAACACCTTATAATGAATTAATCATTTAGATTTTATTTGCCAACTACAGTACGTATTTTTGCATAGGAAAAAGGTTTCCAGAGTTACCACAGATTTCAGGATTAGCAGGGAACTATTACATAACCATTTTTTATCAGTGTCTAAATTACATGTTGATGCCAGGACGTGTCTTCGTATATAATTCAGGCCTATAGACTTGTGGTACGTTCTCCTAAAGTTCGTGGATCAGGTTTTGTGTTTTTAAACTAAATCTGCCTGGGCAGCAACCCACTTTAGTGACCCCACAGAATTCGCTCTTCTGTTATTTATTGTAACCAGTGGATCTGCATGTATGTCTTCTTTATAAGTATCTATCTACCAGAAGGGTTGATGCAGAATAGTACCAGTTTACTATGTCTTTTTCTAATTAATGATGACCTAAGTCTATTTGTTGTATGTCATTTTCCCATATAAAATGGGAGGGGTAAATTTTATTTTGTGTATTGTTAACCTTCAAAACTTAATGACAAGTTAAGCGTGGCAGGCTCAGTTGGTAGAGCATGCGACTCTTGATCTTGGGATCATGAGTTTGAGTCCCATTCTGAGTATAGAGATTACTTTAAAAAGAAAAAAAATGTATATATATACACACACACCCTCCAAAATAAAAACAAAATAACTTAATGATGGGAGAACATAGTGTAATTGCTGTTTACAGTGGGTAAGTGACAGTTATTGAACCTCCTCTCCAGCTTCTCCACAGTCTAGGAATAGCCATAGTTTTACCCGGGGGCAGTCATGACTGACCTGAGTCTGCAGTTCTGGCCTCGAGTTCCAGCTCTGCCACCGGGCAAGTCCACCTGAGTTTGTTTCGTCCTCTGTCATGTGGGGCTAATGACACCTACCTCACAGGGTTGTTGTGAGGGTCCCAGAAGCACACAGAAGATCCCACTTCTCACATGGCAGGCATGAAGTAAATGTGCGTTGCTTACATCACATGCACATCTGTGCAAAGAAAGATGGTGTAAAGAAAGTCACATATTTCAGGGAATTTGATTGAAGAGGAGTTTGGAACTCAACAGGAAAGGCGTTATGCAGGGTTTATTTAAGAGGTGATGACTAGATCAGGAGTTGGGATGGGATATTATATATGGTTATCCTATTTTCAGTAAGGGTTCTTAGGATTAGAAGTGTCATAGATCAAATTAATTGTAAGCAACATTGAAATAAATAACATTGAAATGGAACTATGACTTATTTTTTAATTTTTTTTTTTTAAGGTTTTTTAAATTTATTTCTAGAGAGAGAGAGCGTGAGCAGGGGAGGGTCAGAGAGAGATGGAGTCACAGACTGAAACAGGCTCCAGGCTCTGAGCTGGCAGTCAGCACAGAGCCCGACGCGGGGCTCGAACCCACGAACCGTGAGATCATGACCTAAGCGAAAGTCAGACGCTTAACCGACTAAGCCACCCAGGCGCCCCTAGTTTTTAAAACTTTACTTATATAAGTCCTCATACGTTACTTCCACTGTTACCTCAGAACCAGCATACTCCCTCAAGGCAGCACTGCACTCCCAGTACACCCCCGGCCTCCCGTGCACGAGCCCCCAGATTCCGTCCTTTCCTTTGGTCTGTTGCTGGCCTGTTTGCTTTTTGAACAGATAATAATTTGAGTCTTCCTGACAGCCACTAGCTTTTTGAGTTCTAGTTAGGTCAATTGATAGTTGATGAGCATAAGATACACTGAGTTGTTTTACAGATTTATAGCAGAATTTTCTTTTCATTGCTACTTTTAAAAAAATGTTTATTTTAGAGAGAGCGCGTACGAACAGGGGCGGGGCAGAGGGCGAGGGGGACAGAGGATCTAAAGTGGGCTCTGTGCTGAGAGTGGAGAGTCCGATGCAGGGATCCTGCTCTCCAGCTCATGACCTGTGAGATCATGACCCGAGCTGAAGTTGGATGTATAACTGACTGAACCACCCAGGTGCCCCTTTTCCATTGCTACTTTTTACTAGGTTTACAGTATCCTGAAAACATAAAAAAGCCAAAAACATGATACATTTTTGTGGTGGTGTTTATTTGTGTATTTTTAATAGACATTTTAAGTTCAGATCAGAATCCAATATTTCATTTGTAGAGATACTTATGGTCACACTGTAAGTCCTCATATATTCTGTTATTCATCAGGCTTGATGTTCTCCTTTTATTGTTGCCTTCTCTAAAAATGAGTAATGAGAAAAAAATGATACTTGAAGCACAGTAAAGGTTGTGAAGCCTTCACTCTGTCCCAATACTTTGATTTTTTGTTCATTGTGATGGCTGAAGATGGGAATTAAAGGACGGAAAACGAGAACTCCGTACTCCCACACACCCCATCACACTGCCCCCACAGAGCACAGACAGGCAGTGGTGTTGCAGACACTGAGCCGACCAGCACTCTCTGGGGAACGTGACACAACTCCATGACCGTGTGCACTAGACTGGCAGAGATGGGTGTAAACTGGTGACACAGATGCGCGCACGCGTTCTTCAGAGTACAACCATGAGACTGAAGTCCACCGTCAGTGTGTTCCCACTAGTTAAAATGGGTTTACTTTGCTCTTTCCACATCTTGTACTGTCACCAGGAAGATGACAGATGATGAGTACAAAAGCAGACTGCGTAACAGTGTTTGGCTGACGTGGGGATATCACTTGCAACTTTGGCTTTATTAGCAGTGCCATTCTGCAGCCAACCAAGCTGAAGACTAAATGCAACATTAAGATGCATTGTTTTCATCAGTCATGCATGGCAGCAAGTAGACTCTGTGTATCGCATGGAAGTAAAGTTTCCTGGAAGTAAGATTCGGAGGGTAATGTGAGGTCTGGATTCACACACCCCCCTCCCCCCACGTGCCATGTGGAAGGCTGAGATCTGTGGTGCAGCAGTGCTGGGGAACCAAGGGGTGGAAAGGTAAGGAAAGAACTGGGTGGAGTTTATGCAGAATTACCTTCTTGAGGATTTTCTGCCTTTACAAAGGTAATAAGCATTCATAAAAAGTTCACACAATTAGAAATAAGTCAGTGTCTCTCCCCTTTTCTCTTCCAGAGTTCATCACTATTCTGTTAATAGTTGGGTGTGTATGTTTCCACAATTCTTCCACATATACAAAAGTTGTATTTTTAAAAAACTACATGAAATGGGATTATGGCACAGACATAGATTCTTCCGCTGTTTGCTTTTCACACAGTATATCATGGTCATCTTTCCGTATCATTACTATCCCGGTCCTTGTTAGGTAACTGTAACATTTCATAGCATGTGTCTGCATAACTTATTTACCATTCTCATGGACAGATGTTCAGGATTTGCAACAGGCTCAGAGTTGTACACTAAGCTTGCTTATACCTTTATATTTGTTCCCACTCATGTAAGTTTTCCTTTCGGATAGACCTCTGACTCTTTGATGGAGCAAAGAGTATGAACATTTAAGCTTTTGAGAGATAACTTTTTAGTTGTCCTCATGGCCCTGGAGTCATTAATGGTAAAGTTTAAGAATGTTGTGGTCTAGCCAAAAACTAAAGATGACAGGATGCACCTTTTAGGATTTTCTCTCCATTTAAGAATGTAATCTTATTTTTAAAAACTATGATCTGCTCACGTGGTAAAGTCTTTTCTCCAGTGTCACAGCGGGATGGAATTTGAAACAGTGAAAATCTGCCAATCCATTACCACTCCCCAGAGATAATAATTTTAAACCAATTTGTTGTTATTCCTGTGGTTACCATCAGAATTTAAAACAATATATTTCTCAATGTATCTGTCTGACATGGTGTCTCTACTTCTTGTCAGGAAAGATGAGTTTCACTACTTCTACCACCAGCTGTGCCTTCTGCCGCCTGGGTTTTGTCATTACAAGTGGTGGTGGTTTTGTTGGCTTCCGCCAATGGTTTTCAATGTTCTTAGTTCATTAGTTGTTTGGGCCACCAGCTTTAAGCAGTCCCCTTTGACTCATGCACCGTATGTTCGGGGAGGAAACCCAGGCCCTTTAGTGTCCTTCTACTTTCTCTCCTCCCTTTGCTGTTAGACGCGGCCAAGGATTTCAGTTTGTGTGAGTTTTCTTGCAATCTCTAACTACTTCCTCATTTTTTGTTCTTGTAGTGTCACCAAAAACGTTTTACCATAACATTTTTAGTTCTGCAGTAACAGTACGTGAATTTTGTTTTGTTTGTTTGTTTGTTTTGGTGCAACAAAGGTGATTTTAGTAAAGCATGGGGACAGGACCTGTGGGGAGAAAGAGCTGCCTGCTTTTAATTTTGAAGACATTCTTTAGCTGGTTCTGTGACTTCCTGCTCTGATTTGAACTGTCTTCTGGGCCAGTGACTGCAGTCATACTGGGATTTCTTTGGCTTTCTTTGTTAAGACCACTAATTTTTTCTCAGTTTAATGAAAATACATTAGAATTTTTTTCCCCCAGAAACAGTGCTTGGGAGATAAATTTCAAAATTCTTATACCTATAGAGGTGTATAATTTGCCATCATATTTGACTCATAGTTTGAGTTTCGAATTCTTGCTTCTAGAATTCACCTCAGAATTTTGAAAGCCTCTATTATCTGTCAATTTCATATGTTTTTCTGATTCTCATTATTTTGCATATAACCTAGATTTCCTTCTGAATGTTTTTGAAATGATTGCTCTTTTTCTGTGAACTTCTTTTTTCTTACTGTACCCACACTAAGGTGTAAGTATTTTATTTTTTATTTTTTTAGAGAAGAGCTTGAGTGGTGAAAGTAGAGAATCTTAAGCAGGCTCCACGCTCAGCATGGAGTCCAACATGGGGCTTTTACTCATGTCCCTGAGATCCTGACCTGAGCCAAAGTAAAGAGTTGGATGCTTAACCTACTGAGCCACTCAGGCTGCCCTCATATTTTATTTTATTTTAAAACTTTAAGAAATGTTTATTTTTAAGAGAGAGAGGAAAGAGAGAGCACACAGGGGAGGGACAGAGAGAGAGGGATAGAGAGAATCCCAAGCAGTCTCCACGTTGTCAGCTCAGAGCCCAATTTGGGACTCAAACTCAGTGTACCTAATGAGATCATGACCTCAGCCGAAATCAAGAGTCAGTCTTTTACTGACTGAGCCACTCCGGTGCCCCAGCCCCTCATATTTTAAACTTCTATCTTTTTTGGCTTACTTTAATCTACAATTTTAAATCTTTCAAAGAGTTTATTTATGGGGCGTCTGGGTGGCTCAGTCGGTTAAGTGACCGACTTTGGCTCAGGTCACGATCTCACGGTTCGTGGGTTCGATCCCCGTGTCGGGCTCTGTGCTGACAGCTAGCTCAGAGCCTGGCACCTGTCTTCGAATTCTGTGTCTCCCTCTCTCTCTCTGACCCTCCCTTGCTCACGCTGTCTTTCTCTTTCTCTCTCTCTCTCTCTCTCAGAAATAAAATTTAAAAAACAACAACAAAAAACCCCAAAGAGTTTATTTATCATTTTCTGTTATCTCTCTTACAGAACTCTTAATATATTAATGTTGGACCTCTCGAGCTATCTGTCTTATATTACTGTTTCTTTCATATTTTGTTTCTCTCCTTTGCTCTTAAGAATTGGGAGATTTCTTCTGTTTTATCTTCCAGAATACTGTCTTCCTTCATGCCCAGTCTGTTATATAGTCCTCCTGATGAAATTTTAATGTTAGCCACTGTGTGTTTAATTTCCAAGATCTCCTAGAGGTTCCCTGGTATTTTTGTTTTTCATAGTGACCTGTTTTGTTGTTTGTTTTTAATGAATATACCCCTTTAAACTTTCAGCATAGTAATCAGCATATTTGTGTGTTTGGTTTGCTTTGGTCTTGTTCCTATTTGTTTTGCCTAGGATAACTTAGTCTTTCTTTTTTCCTGGTCTTTCTCTTTCTTCCTGTTTGTTTGACTTTTCTCAAATGTCCTTGGTCCTTTAAGTATTTGAATGAAGATTTGTATTGGTTAGCATAAGTAGCTGCTTTTCATTTCTTTTACAATTAAGTAAGTCCACTTAACCCCAAAGGCTCCTTCCCTGGATGCTAGCCCTCACCATGGGCTGTGCGTTTGTGGTGGGGACTGAGTGGTGATGGTGGGAAGGACACGGGTGGAGTGAGCAGCATCTGCCACAGGCCACGGTTCAGTGGGTTGTATCATGAGGTGGAATGCTTGGCTCACTTCACTCTCAGATGGAATGCCTTCTGTCCTTTTCCCTCCTCCTCCCTTCTCCTGTCTCTTCTCTCCCCGTTCACTCTTCCTCTTCCCTTCTGTCCTTCTTCGGGGTCATAGTGTGGCATTGCCACAAGCTTTGTGCTGCTTTCTTTCTTCTGGAGAGGAAAGAACCCTGTTCTTGGATTTCTTCCAAGACTTAACTTTGGCTTTGTTCAGAAAGCTGTTGTCTGGCTTTAGCTGAAGGTAGCTGTTCTATATAAATGAAAAATCAGCAGGGGCGTGGACAGGTCGCTTTATGGAAGCTTCTGTAATTATCCTCATTACTGCATCACAGCCTTTGTCACTGAGCTGTCATGGACCCCAGAGTCTTTTATTTTTTTGTAATCTCTACACCCAATGTGGGGCTTGAATTCAGGACTCTGAGATCAAGAGTCACATGTGCATCCAGTTGAGACAGCCAGGTGCTCCCAAGTCTTTAAAGGCCTCTAACAGCCTTCTGTGTATTTGGGGTTTTATTTTTTTCTGCTCTGGTTTATTTCATCAGTAATAAGCCCACTTATTTTGTGAGAATGCTCACACTTGGGTTGAAGTTTTTTGAAATTTTAATAAAATTTGTGTCAGTGTTGGGAAGTAAGTACATCCACTGTAAACCTTTGAAAGTAAAGGGAGGGGCTTGTATACATCATTTCATTTAGTGCTAAAATCATGATTTATTCTAAGACATGATTTCTTTTTCACATCAGTGACCTTTAGAAATAAATAGAAATAAAATAATTTGTATTACTTCCCTCCTGGCATTCTTCCTACTTACATCATTTCTCCATATCTTAAGAAATAATATGTATTTAAATTTTTAAACATGTATTTGAAGCTTAAGATAATACATGGCAATGGGGGATTTAGAGGTAAGTGATCAGGTAAAATAACTGAAAGACACTTGAGTTAAACCTAGTATTTTTCCTGTAGGTTTTTCCCTAGAAATAAGTTAATATTCTTTTTTTTTTTATGTTTTATTTATTTCTAGGAGAGAGAGAGAGACAGTGTGAGCAGGGGAGGGTCAGAGAGAGAGGGAGTCACAGACTGAAACAGGCTCCAGGCTCTGAGCTGGCAGTCAGCACAGANATATATATATATATTTCACCAGGGTCACTTTCTTCATTTTCCAGATGAGAAAGCCCACCTAGAAAAGATGAGGTGTCCTCCCTCTTCATGCAGTGCATTCGCTGGCGCAAATCTTAGCTGAGCTCAGAATGCCACATACCTAGTCTGCTGCTCAGCACAGTCACCAAGTTAGTTTGGGAGGTACTTTTCATGTATTTATTATTTTTTAAATATTTTTTTATTTATTTCTAGGAGAGAGAGAGAGAGAGGGAGACACAGACTCTGAAATAGGCTCCAGGCTCTGAGCTGGCAGTCAGCACAGAGCCCGACGCAGGGCTCGAACCCACGAACCGCGAGATCATGACCTAAGCGAAAGTCAGACGCTTAACCGACTAAGCCACCTAGGCGCCCCAGTTAATATTCTTTAAAAAAGAGAAACTGCAGAGAATCATCAAACATTTACTCCATAGATATGAAAGTAAGTCTCTGTGTTGGAGACTGCATTTTATTTTAGTCTAGTGGAATCAGTAATTATATCAAAAGTATTATCTGTCTTAGCTACTTAAAACATAGAGTAGTACAGGCAGTGGTAGCCCCCATTTTCATTTTTCCAGTTCTGAGAGAGATGGCATGAGATCAAGTCTAAAACTTGGTTTGGATGTTTGTAATTAGAGCTCAGTGTTCTTTTCTGAGAGGTCATTTGAAAACTGAAATTTTGCAAAATCTTAAGAAGCCTTACTTTGTGGAAGTAATTTTAATTTGAGCCATTTTCTGCTTTCCTATATTCTGTTCATAGTAGGAACAGCTCTTACTGGATAACTGACTCTATGGAAATATCTGTCCCCATGGTGAAATTTTTCAGGGAAGAGAATAAATCAAAGTAAGAGCTTTTATTTATTGACTATTCAAAATGTGTGCCAGGCATGATGATAAGCTATTTATATATCTTGTTTAATTCCTGAAGCAACCCAATAAATGAGTGTTAACATTTGAAAATTTAACACTTAAAAATATTAAGGCTTAGCAAGTGGTAAGTAAATTACATAAAGCCGTAACTGGTAAATGACATGTTTTAACAGGTCAAGTTTACTACAGATTAAAAAAAAAGCTTATTTATTTATTTTGAGAAAGAGGGTCACAGTGGGAGAATGATAATCCTAGGCAGCTCTGTGCTGTGAGTGCAGAAGTAGGGCTCAATCCCACAAACTGGTAGATCATGACTTGAGTCAAAATCAAGAGTTGGAGGCTCAACCAACTGAGCCACCAGATGCCCCTACTCGAGATTTTTTGTTAGTAACTGCTGTATAAAGTATGAGCACTAAACAATGTACCAATATGAATTAAAGTATATTTAATATATCCTTTCTTTGATTTCAAATAATACTGTTTTGATACTGTACCTGTCATGCTACTGGACAAAGCTGATGTCATCCTTTCTTCCTGTGGAGGGAAATCTAGTAGACTGTATGTGGAAATGAGAATTTTCGTGATTCAGTCTCGATGCTGCTCAGAGAGGAGGGAAGAATTAGCCCTTGATCTCTTGTCCTGAAGAATACAATTTTGGTTTTTAATATAATGTGTATGGATGTATTTTTTGTTCTCTCAGCTTTTCTTTATTCGTTCATTCAATAAAATGCAAAAAGGTGACAGATTTTAATCGCCTCAAGGAAATGCTGGTATTCTTTATAATATGTTAAGTTTAACTTAAAGTGGTTTGGATTTTCACATTTCCTAATATTTATTACTTGGTTTTTGCATTTCTAGAATGGTAAAGATTTTTTTTCTTTCTAAGATCTATCAGTAAAATTAAAAAAGATTATTGTATGTCTTTATTTATCAAGAGGCATTGGCTGGGTAGTGAATTCTAGATTCAGTCTCCTCTACCACTCCCACTTAGCACTGTCAAGATCTTGTTCCAGTCTTCATGGAGCCAGTGTTTAGATGAGAAGTTTTACTCTCTCTTTAAAAAAATTTTTTTAAATATTTATTTATTTTGAGAGAGCGAGAGGTGGGCAGAGAGAGTTGAGAGAGGCAAACTCAAAGCAGTTTCTGCGCTGTCAGTGCAGAGCCCAGTGCGGGTCTCAATCTCATGAACTGTGAGATCATGACTTAAGAGACATTTTATGGTAGTTTGTAGAATGTCCCTCAATTGGAATTTATCAGATGTTTTTCTCATGATTGTTTTGTTTTGGTTTTAAGAGATTTGGGGGGGAAGATCACAAAGGTCAAGTGTCCTTTTCATTACATCAGAGCAAGGATGTATACTAACAACATGACCTGATGTTGACCTTGATCACCAGGTCGAGGCAGTGTTTGTCAGAGTTCTCCAGTGTAAAGCTATTCGTTCTCTGCCTTCCCCTTCTGCACTCTTTGGAAGGGAGAGTCCTGAAGCACAGCCCATACTTGAGGTGTGGGAAGTTACACTTCACATGCTTGAGGGTAGACTTAAGTGCAGAAGTTATTTGGAATTTTCATGCACAAGAGATTCAACTCTGTTCTGTTATTTATGTCATTATGGACTCATGGATAGTTGTTTGATTGTTTATACTACGATGGAAGCTAAGTAATGTAACCAGCTCCCAGTTGAGGTTTTGTTATCTCATTTCTGCTTTGAAACAGAAAGGGAGATAATTGTCAAGAGCCAATTGGAGTGTGATGCCATTTCAGATTACTTATTTATAGAAGTTCTTAGTAATAATAGCTTGAAATTACAGTCTGCTGGGAATCATGTGGTAGACTCCTGCCTCCAGCAGTTTTTTAGGGGTTCGTGTAACCTTGTTCTGATACAGGTAGATTTCTTTAGGTTTGCCATTGTTACCTTCCTTAGTGGTAGACAGGAAGGGTTTTATAGGGAGCCGAAAATGCAAATATATACAAGTAGATACTGGCAAACTCAGAGACTGAAAGTACAGTTGATGTTGTGTGTGACTGTGATTATCATGGGGTTAATTAATTCCTTCTTGTTTGGCCAGGATTCCTTGTTGCTTTTGTGTTTCTAAACATCCAGCTTTAAAAAACAGTGTCCTTAATCTGGCCAACTGAGAGTGATGAATCCGTTTACTTTTTAAATCTTTTTTTTGTTTTTTTTTTCCAGAAGGAAGGCTTTCCCTAGAAATGCCTTAAAGTATCATTTAAACTTATTCTTGTTTTCCTTTTGTGATTCTGCTGTTTCTTCACTAAGGGTTTCAGTCGTGGCTTCTTTTCATTTCTGGCCAAGGCCTCTGTTGGCACACGACTCTTCTTAATGTAGTACGCCCTGGGTGTTGCTCTTTCTGGCAGCTGTGGTGTTGCCAGGCCTTCCCCTCATTCTTCTAAAGATTTTGTTTTGCTTTTTATACTTTCTTTTCTAGTTTTTCAAGTGATGACTATATGCTTTTCTTGATTCTTTAAGACTGTTATATCATCTGTTTCTTAATATTGAATTATGAATGTGTGCAGAAATGTTTGATAGAGAACCTCTGAACACACACACACACACACACACACACACTTCCTTATAAAGGACTTTGTAGCTGGTTTCTACTGTGTGTGGGGCACCAGGTATCTCCCATCTCAGACTAATGGCTAATGTGCTAGTGATACTGGCTGTTAACATTTGGGACAGTAAAATAGCAGTGATGGAAAGGGTATCTGTTGCATTCTTTCTCTTTAGGCTTCTTTGATGAATATTCTCCAAAGAGCCTTGTAACTTTATTTATTTTTTTTGAATTCTTTAAATTGAAAACAAAACCCAACAAAGGAGAATTGCTGGTTGGCAGAAAACATGTGATGTTGCTGCTTTTTGGTTATTGAACTGAATACTATAGAAGACGGACACCGATTCTGTACACTCTCAGGCAATGTTTTAGGGAGAAAATTTAGATTTTCCTGTTGTATCAATCATCTCTTGATTGTTTTTCTCCCTTATGTAGTCCTCAAGATTTTTCTAAATACAATCTTTTAAATTTACACATGGAAACTGCTTGTTTTCTGTTATACCTGCCCCCCACATTATTGTGTAAGTTTAAGAGCAGTCTGACATGTAAGTTTCAGCAAACTTATGTCTATATATGTTTTTATTGGTCTCAGAAATTACTTATTTATATGTCATATATTTATTAAAAATTTTTCACTTTGATGCCAGAAGTAGCTACATGGTGCTAATCTTACAACATGTATGCTTAATTTCAGTTTTTAGCCTACTTGACAATTTCTTTTAGGTCAGCCTTTGTCTGTCTTCCATGTAACTACATGGTCCAGATAATAGAAACCAGTTTACATGCAAATGCAAATTAAATGTCTGACTTAAGTAAGAGATTGGCAAATTTATGATGTATCTTACCTCCTTGTTTCATTTGAGTCTTTATGTTTGTATACCAGCTACTCTTTTGACACCATACATTTCACAGTTAAAACACTTCTGTGTTAACACTCAGCTGTGTCAAATCCTTACATTTTGCCATACTTATTTCTGAAAGTTTTTAAGAGGAGCACGTTACAGATGTGGACCCAGTACCCTTCCTCTCTCTCCTCAGAGGTGTTCGCTGTCCCGAATCTAGTTAGGTTCATTGTTGCCAGACAACATAGTAAGGTAGCATTGCAGAATTTCCCAGATTCATCTTCTGAGGGACTCGGAAGTGCTTTGAGAAAAAAAGACTCATGGTCAGATTCTCACCTGCAGATTTGTAATCTATATTGAAAGCAACGAAGGCTCTCAGACATGGGGGGAAAAACCTTTAATTTTTAAAATTCAGCATTGCCTGACTCTGACTACAGAACCCCTTCATCCAAGACTTTGTGCTCTGTTGTTGCTTGGAACATACTCCTTGAAAACGCTGCCTACAGGTACATTGTTTCCATGATTGACTTCCCATTTAATTTTATCAGTTTTTACTGATGTCACTTTCTAGATTTAGATGACGGAAATACTAATAGTATCACTTTCAGTTGATGTTGACTGTTGGATCGGCTTTAAAATTGTTTTGCAAAAAAGCAAGGTAAATTGTTAATAAATTGCATATTCATTAGCCAACGTACAAGTTACCTATGATGTTTAATTTTTTAATTGAGTTCGCTAATCTGTTGAATACTAAAATGTCTGGCTGCGGACCCTGGCAAACAAATACCTTTGCCTTAAACTGATCTGTTACATTCTGTGTTCCCGTGGCTGGAAGTAGACGGGTTTTGTTGTTATTGTTTGACGCATTTTCTTGAATAACAGTTCTTCAACTGTTAATGTACGAGATGGTACTTGAATTCTTTGTTTGCTTTTTTTTCTTCCTGTATTAGAAAATCTTGGTGCTTTTTGTAAGTTATGTATAAAGGAAATTTTTCTTAAGATTTGTTCATATACTGGCCTGATCCAGGAAAAATAAAATGGGAAAATGGACACTATTTTTGACCTTCAAATAAAAAGATTGGTTTTCAGACTGTTCACCGAGCCTTGGGGTCATATGCATTGTCTTAAGTCAGGACCCGTGTGGGATGCCAGGTCCCTTAGGGTCTGGGGAGGCTGTGGAGGAGAGGTGCGGTTCTTGAATACACAGAGACACACAGTTTACATACAATGTCTTCTTATAAAGGGAGAATCCCAAAGCAGACCTCATCCCCTGCTGGCTTCTGTCACTGGACTACATGTTATGGTCTTGAGATAGGAAATAATAAACAGAAAACCTCCACTTTCTACAAAAGCACATCTGGGGCGGTTCATCAAATGTCTAATGACTAAACCATCTGTCCTGTTGTTGTTAGAATGTTAGGGCTTATTAAGGAGTCTCTGCATTATATTTCTAGGGTCTCCCTTAAAACAGAAGCACATCCAGTTAGGAAAAATCATTTTGCATTCTCTGCAACTTGCTATTTTAGGCAAGTTATGTAACGTTATTTTTTTAAAGAGATTTTTCTGTTTTCATTTGTGGAGAAAAGTCTCTACAAACCTGCATTAGTTGTTCTGTTAACTTAGTTTCAGTGTTTATTCTGTAAACATTTTAGTCTAAGTGTTAACTTTGTTGGACTTTACCATGCCTGGACTATATGGTTCTACAACTATTTCCCCAGTGTTCAGTCCTCATTCTGTCTGGTGATCACATATTTTAGAGACTGAGCATCCATAAAAGCAGCCCAAGAAATGTTGCTCTTGTGCACACTTATTTTGAATTAACGAGCAAGCGAAAGAGCACATGAATGAGTGTGTGAAGGAATGATCAAGTGGAATAAGTAAAATTGTTGTTTTCCTTCTATTTGGCATATATTCTGACGTGCAACTTAGAGTTCTGTTTTGCAAATAATTATTTTGAGAAGTGAGTTAAATGGTTCTGGTGTGTCAGACGCAAGTTCATCCATGAAGCAGTACCACCCATCTCCTAAAAGATGCTAATTCTGTCCCTATTCGTTTAGCTAGGACCACAAGAGAGTGTCCGCTAGCTAGGAAATGATGCAGAATTCATTCCCCCCAAAGCTCAATCTCTAAAAGTAACCTAGTATGCTTAGATCAATTTATAATTTCTTTGGGTGGAGTTAGGTTATGGTTGCCACATTCCTTTCTTTTTCTTTTCTCTCTTCTCCCCCCCCACCCCCCATTCCTTTATTCTTAATGAGATCCCTGGTCTTCAGAATCAATCTGATTACTTCTCCAGTAATTAAAAGAAGTAATTCCTATTTATGTATTTAGTTTTAAATTTTACCCTTCAGTTCTCTTCTGTAGTTCTGAGACCTGGAAAGGTATACAGAAGCTGGTCTACTACAGCCTCCTGTTACATTTGATTGGTCCTAAAACAAAAGGAGCCTTGTTGAACCTTGTTCAATGTGGGGGTTAGGGACCCCTCTGCTGCAAGATCCACGTATGACTCTTGACTCCCTAACCTACTGTTGACGGGCGAGCCTTACTGATAACATAAACAGTTGAATAACACATATTTTATATCTTACATGTGTTATATGCTGCGTCCTTAGAATAAAGTAAGCCAGAGGGAAAAAAATGTTACCAAGGTAATTGTAAGAAATAGAAGATACGTTTACCATACGGCACTATATTTATCGAAAAACGTATGCAAATGTAAAGCTTGTATGCAAAGTGGACCTGTGCCATTCAGTCAGTCCCCTGTTCAACGGTCAGCTGTATGTGCCACTGCATTTGGGTGTTCTGTACAGTAAGGCGAAGGGAAGATAAGAGTGGTGAGAGGATGCAGGCCCCTCTGGGCGCTGGCCTGCTGAGGCCTCTGCTTTCTCCTGTGTCACAACCTCAGCGCTGGGTAACCTTGTGGGTCTTCCCTGGCTCTGGTGTCAATAGAAGAGCCTTTATTTCTTGTTCATTTTGTAGCAGTGAATAAAATCCATACCGTCATGGGAACTTAAGGAGGAACTGTCTTTAAAATGGCTAATTACAGTCTGTATCAGTGCTGCCCAGTAGGAATTGTGACGATGTAGCTGTTCTATGTCTGTGTTACCCAGCGTGCCAGCCGGGAGTCACACGTGGCTGTCAAGCACTTGTGTGACCAAAGAACCTGAATTTTAACTTTGATTAACACAAATATAAGTAGCCACATGAGGCTAATAAGTTTTACCTGTATTGGACAAAGCAGGTTAAATTCTTCAGTATTTGTAAGTATTTAAGGGGAATTCCACACAGATTTATTATGACAGTCTTGTTGTTTATATAATGATTTGCAACCAGAATCTCTTAATTTTAGAATTTAGCAATTGCAACTCCCAACTTTGAATACCGAAGTCTTTCTTCCAGCACATCCTCCCTTTTTAATTGTAGTCCTCTATGGAGAGAGGTACTCTGACGTTTTCCAGGGACCCTGGAGTCTTTACTTGGTAACCATGTGCCTGTATTGCTGGCTTTGTAAAGCTGCTGTCCTGCAGAAGACTGTGCATCCCAGTCTGCCTGTAGACCCCGTCAGCTCCCTGCTGGGCTGCACCTGGTCCTGTGTTAGGCTTTGCAGTACCTGGAGCGGGTGGGATGTTGTTGAGACTTTCATCTTCGTATTTTCAGGCTTGATTGTGACAGCTTTTAATTAAGGCCACTTTAAAAATGCTTGGATGGGGGGTGCCTGGTGGTTCAGTCGATTGAGCGTCAGACTTCAGCTCAAGTCATGATCTCACAGTCTGTGAGTTCGAGCCTGCTTCAGATTCTGTGTCTCCCTCCCTTTCTCTGCCCCTCCCCATTCAAGCTCTCTCTCTCTCTCTGTCTCTCTGTCTCTGTCTCTCTCTCTCTCTCTGTCTCTCAAAAATAGATAAACATTTTAAAAATGCTTGGGCTTCCATTGGCAAGAAGTGTTTAGCTTTAAGATCTGGAGCCATTAGCAAGATGTCAGGACTAAAATATCTAGGGCACTGGGTCGTAAAAACAGTTATCACTTAGATAAATTTTCCATTATGTCTGTGTTAATTGCTTCAGCGTTGCAAATTCTAGTTACATTCTTGAAGTTTCCATATTTGGGGATCACAAAGCATTTTGAATGGTTCTATCCTGAAATTCTGGACCTTTGAAATGATAAAAGTTAGTATAGAGACATTCTTTTGGGCTAATGGTTAAAATTGATAAACTGTGTTCAGGACTCCATCATTTTTCTGTGACAGAATAATTTATATAAAATTAGGCTCTTATATTTAACACCCAGCTCACAAAACCTGAAATATCCAACTTAACTCATTCATACTGAGCCTGAGAGCTGTCTGAAAAAGGGCATCCCCACTAAGGCTCTGAAGCACATCTTCCTGAGACCACAAGCAACTGGTTAGTTCTGTTTTGGCAAACAGATTAGTTTGCCAAATTAGGCACTAATTAATATAAGTCATTTCTTGAGATTTGAATAGAGGGAGACCAAAGGCAGTTGCCGTTAAGTAATAAAAGAACATGTTACAAACTTCAAGCAGTACAAGAGTAAATGCCTACTTATTCACATAGCATTTCCTCTCTCTAAAAAACTATTACCAGCTTAACTTTTCTTTTTACAAATTGGATGAAATCACACCTTGCTTTTCTGCTTATATATTTTAAAAGTCAGGCTTATTGAAATATGAGTTACATATGGTAACATTCACCCTTTTTACTTATACAGTTCTTTGAATTTTGACATACATTTACCATAATGAAGATATGTAACATTTCAGTCCCTTCAGAAAGTTCCTTTTCTTTGCTTCATTGTTGTAACCACCGTCATAATCAAGATACAGTACATTTCCATCACCCCCAAAAGGTTCCCTCAGCTTGCCTCAATGTAACAGCTGTACTGTATTCAGTTATATGGGTTTACCTTAATTTTCTCCTAAGTAACCCGTAACTGATTGATGTTTGGGTTATTTCCAGTCTTGAGAATCACACAAGGTACAATAAACATCTTTGTAAAATCTTGGTGTGATTTTACAACTACAAACAGGGTAATTTCTGGCAGAATTGAAGCTATAACATTTTGATAGATGTGACCAAATGGCCACTCCCAGAATTGTACTAGTGCACTTTCTAATTAGTTATAGATGACAGTGCCTATTATTCTCTATCACTGAGTGTCACTGAATTTAATTTTTGTTACTTTGATAGAAAAAATATTACCTGGCAAAGCAACTTGCATTCAGTGGTGCTTTTTTCTTCTTATTTTAAAAACATCAGGAAGTTTACACACACACACAGAAATCTAACGTATGTGATTTATAGTTACATCCACAATGTAACATTAGAGAAAAAATGAAAACTTTCACCTTTTTTCTGTTCCCTCAATATAGTTTTCATTTGCTGCTTATTCATATCTACATTTCTGCACTTCTACATGAACATTTTCATAATCACCCCTGTGGTATATGCACGGTTTACACATAATTTTGTTTGCTGTTTTAAAATTCACTTTATTTCATGAGCATTTTCCTTTGTTCCTGGAATCTTCATTTTAATACCTGTATGTTTGTTTGTTTCTTTGTTTTTGGCCATGACACAGTTCGTTTAATTATCCCACTTCTAAAATTTGTTTACACATTTTCACTAGTGTACACATTTTCACAAGGTTTCAAGTGTCATCTTTTAAATATAAAAGTTAAAAACATCCTTTAAATTATTTTCTTAGGGTAAATTTCTATTAGTCTCATTGTTCTGGATCGAATTGTATCAACACTGACATGAGAGGGTACAATTTTATCACTTGAAATCGTTTTTGTCACTTCATTGGAAATTCAGTAACATCTTTTTACTGGAGAAGGAAGAAGATGCAAATCAGTGTGCTTCTGTGCCAGGTTAAGCTATTGATTTTTCCTCCTTTTCATTTGAAAAACTTGTAAAAATGATACATGCTACTTGCAACCATTTCATAATCACTTTCCAGAGGTAATTGGTCTACTGCTATTTAGTAAATTAACAAATTTTAGTTGATTTTTTTCCTCAATAGATCATTCACATGTTTCAGTTTTTAAAGATCCCCAGACAGTACACAGTGAAGCCTCCTGATCCGTTCCGTCTCTTGGAGGCAATTAATGTGATGAGATTCCTGTTTTCTTTCAGATACATTTTGTGCATTTTTGAGCAAATGTTTGTGCTCTGTGTGTGTGTGTGTGTCTTTGTAAGCTACAAATGTTAGCATGGTGCACATATTTTTTTGTACATATTTTCTTAGATAACTTTTAATTGTATTTAATTAAAAAATTAGATGACATGCATCTAGTTCAAAAATAAAATAATGTAAAGACTTGAATAGTTGCCCTTCCATCTGTTCCTTGTCTGCTGTTTTTCAGTGAGTCTTTGTGCATATAGAAGCCAATAGAAAGGGATGTAGTTTCTTTTCTCTTCCTCCTGTAACTCTTAGACTAACCTTCCACATCTAATGAGGCAGTATAGAATAGGCATTTAAGAGCTCTGTGGGGGGGCCAGCTCCCTGCGTTCAGGGTCTGTTCTGCCACATGCCAGCTGTGTGATCATGGACAAGCTGTTTAACCTGTGTGTAATTGTCATATGTGAGCTATTATTACACATGCTTTGCTGAGAATAGTACCATACAGGGGCGTCTGGGTAGCTCAGTCAGTCATCTGACTATTGTTTTTGGCTCAGGTCACAATACCAGGGTTGTGGGATTGAGCCCCTTATTATCCTCTGTGCTGAGTATGGAGCCTGCTTAAGTTTCTCTTTCTCTCTCTCTCTCTCTGTCTCTCTGTCTCTCTTCCCCTCTCCCATGCTTGCATGTAGTCTTATGCTCTTAAAAAAAAAAAAAGGAAGGAAAGAATCCCATACATACAGAAAGTGTATGTTTGCTAATAGTACTATTTTTATTATTAAAGACAGTGACCAATAAAATAAGACCCAAGAATCAGTTCCAGTCAGCTGGATTTACATTAGTGATTATGTGTATGGGTAAATTTGTTTAGCAGTAAAATATAGATGGGATTCCTCGCTTGCTTGGATTCTACTTAAATACATTTTAGAAAACTTCAGATAGCAACAGGCAGCTAAAATATATTTTGTTGTTTCTTTTTTATGGGTTGATGGGGATGTATAAACTAAACATGTAAAGTGGAGGCAATAACAAAAGTATCCCAGAAAAGGTGAGGGCCGAGGGAGCTGCTGAGAGTAGGAACTTTTTTTTTTTTTTTTGCCACAGTGTATCATATTTTAAAAGTGTTTTCTCACGTAGTTTCCAAATTTGCTTGAAATACACATGTATCTATTCATAATACTTAATTTTGGGTAATAGTGGCCCATAAAGTTTTTTTTAATTTACTGGCTGTATGTTTTTAGGATCAAGTCATCAATGACCTTAAATGTTCTTAAGCCAAGCAAGGGCTGGGGGACTGAATTGTATTTCTATTCAATTTTATCATCCTGAGTTCTTTTTCTTAATAAAATCAAAGCAACAATAAAACCTCCTTTCCCACCTTCAGAGCCCAGTTGCAAAATTATATATGTTCATTGTATGTATACAATACAAAACAAAATACAAAAAATATAAAAACAAAACACAGAGAAATAAGAATCACCTTAATACCTCTACTAAGCTTAATATTATTTCTGGTAACAGTTTGGTGTCTAGACTTCTTTTTTTTTTCCCTCTAGATAGGTTTGCGCACACTCTCATGGTGTTAATTAGTCTATTACAGTGGTGACATCAGGAATGCTGAACACACTGTACTTTCTTTCTGAGATCGTATTGTGAATATTTTAATTACATCGTTAGATTACTGTATGCTCATTAATAACAGGTGCATCATACTCCGTTGAGCCCATATGCCATACTGAAATTTATTTTGCAGTATGTTTCCTATTCAAGGGCATTTCAGAATAAACTCTGAGTAAACATTCCTGTAGATAAATCTTTTTGAGCATCCATTATTTCCTCAGGATAAATCCTGGGACATGAGGTCATTGAGTTGTAGGAGATGCACAGTTTTCATGCTTTGGTACACATTGCTAAATTGTTGCCCAAGTAGTTGGTATCTCCCTACATGCTTGCCAAAACGGAGTCTTGTCGTCATGTAAATTCATGCTTATTTGAGATGCAAATCCCACCCCCCCTTCTTTTTTTTTTTTTTAAGTTTATTTATTTATGTTTGAGAGAGCGAGAGAGAGTGCATAAGCAGGAGAGGAGCAGAGAGAGAGGATCCTAAGCAGTCTCTGCACTGTCAGCTCAAGCCCCACACAGGGCTCCATCTCACAAATGGCTAGATCATGACCTGAGCCAAAATTTAAGAGTCACTTAACCAACCAACCAACCAAATCACTCCCCTTTTTAATTGGTGCAATTTACTTTCCAGTGCCTCTGGAACCATCCCTTCTTTTCTACTTCCCTTGCTTGATATTCTTCCATATCCTTTCTCCTTTCCACCTCAAACTTCATAGAAGCCAAGTTTGGTCTTGATTAGAGAGGGAGCTTCTTGAAATAATCTCTACCTCACTTTTCACCTGCTTTGTAGTGCATTTGCTGTGTAAACTTCCTGAGGCTCTTCTCTGGATAGTGCTGATTTAAAAAATCAATACTAGTTTTCTTTGAGTTCTCTAAAGTCTGCTTTTGACTTTGGTGATTTTTAGTATCAGTAAATGTGTTCCATTTGTGAAGTGACCTCGTGCTCCCGCACCGTGGTTGAGAGAACTGTTTCTGGAATCCTGTAGACCAGGTTCACATTCTGGCTCCTGCTGTCCTTGACTAGCTGTGGCAACTAGGTTGTCTTAGTTAACCCCTCAGTCCTCTGTTTCCTTAGTTCCCTTGTAAAATGGATGTGATGATCATGCCTTCCTCCGGATTTTTTGAGGATTCAAAGGGGTGATGCTTGTAGTAAGCACTAAACAGAGCAGCACTTACCATCACCTCATCTGGCACGTGTATGAATGATGCAGGGATCGGTTTGTCTCATTTTGCATTTCAATAGATGGAATACTTTTCCTTTTTTTTTACAAATAGTTTATTGTCAAATTAGTTTCTACATAACACTCAGTGCTCATCCCCAGATGGAATACTTTTCCTATTGCCACATCTAGAAGATGCTGATGAGTGAGCCTGAATTTAGGACTGTTGATCTGTAAGTTTATTGCAAAGTGGCAAAACCTAGAGTGAATGGCAAGAATCGTGCCCAATGATTAGGATTGTCCAGGAAAAGCATAAAAAGCTTTAAATATGGGGCGTGAGGGATGCAGCTCCCAAAATGCTTGGCTGGCCCTCCAGCAGGTGGACAAGAAGATGAGCTTAGTTGCAGGAGAAGAGAAACAGTTCCTGCGCATCTTGGCCTCGAATGAGGTGGCTGTACTCAAAAGTCATCCCAACACGAAGACCAAAGAGGCTTTTCAAAAAGATTAAGATGCAGGTACTAGGATCAAAGCATATAATAGGTTTGTCTACTCTGGTTTAAATTCAGTGGAGTTCTGCTTTAAATATCTGACTGATTAGCTTTTATCTTAATTTGTTTCCGACAGGGCATGGTGCAGATGTGAAATGTGTAGACTGGCATCCAACAAAAGGGTTAGTTGTTTCAGGAAGTAAAGATAGTCAACAGCCGATCAAGTTCTGGGATCCCAAGACTGGGCAGAGTCTTGCAACACTGTAAGTGATAGGCACCCGACCTTGGCCACTAAACAAAGGGGCACAAGGCTGCCTGTACTCTGTAGCATTGAGCCTTCTCTCCCGCCATGTATTCTTGAGAAACTAGGGTAGACAACAGATGGACTTGTACCTAAATTCTTCTTATTAATTTCATGTGGCTTCTGTTCTGCTCTGTGTGTGTAAATGTAATTTGGGGATCCTGGGGGTGGGGTGGTGTTGGGAGGAGGGCTGGTTCTCGCTCTCCTGGGTTGCCATCTCTCCTCACGATGTACCGTTTGGTGCCCTGTGGAGCTGACATATACCACTCACCAGACATGGCCCAGCCCTCTCCATCTCAGCACCTCTGTTTAGAGGGGAGTTTCCCCTCCAGTTTTGAATCCATTC
Source organism: Hyaena hyaena (assembly GCF_003009895.1). Classification (NCBI taxonomy): domain Eukaryota; kingdom Metazoa; phylum Chordata; class Mammalia; order Carnivora; family Hyaenidae; genus Hyaena; species Hyaena hyaena. Next base: position 678,544 of record NW_024081074.1, on the reverse strand, counting down.
TCATGTTTTGTCTGAGGTGCTTACTTATGATGCAGCCTCATAATAAAGTTTTGTCTTTGAAGTATCTGTTGACATTGATATTGAAATAACTGTCACTAACATGGTTTTGAGCAAACACCTGCACCCTGGTCCTTGTGACTGGGAAGTGGGGCAAATCCAGAGCGAGGGGGTTGGGGCAAGGCCGCTTTGCTGCAGCACTCCAGCGAACGGTGCTCCTTAGAGATGTGCCTTTTGCAGGCCTCGCTTTTGCAGTGTTTTTAGTTCAAATTAACCCTCAAACCAGCCTGTGCTCCTTTTTTATGCTTTGTCTTAATGAGAGGAGCCTGGTTGAACTTTGAAAAGTTAGTGAGCTTTATTGAATATTAATTTATGTGTTCAGGTGCTTCCCCTGCTTCACACATCAGCTTCTCTATACAGTTGAAGTTCCATTGCTATTTTAATTGGTTAATGAAAACTGTCCTTAGATAATGGGCATTATTTCTGTCATTGACCTGTTCCTGTCAAGTGTACTTTTCAACTGTGATCTTGTGTTACACGTCTTACAGGCCTCTCACCATCTCGACCCATGTCCTTTTTAACCAAAGTGGCCATTGTTGGATTTATACTTGTTTTGCATTCTGACAGATTATCTCCTTGGTACTTTGTTTCTAGTCATGCCCATAAAAACACAGTAATGGAAGTGAAGTTAAATCTCAACGGCAACTGGCTACTCACGGCATCACGTGATCACCTCTGTAAACTGTTTGATATCCGAAACCTGAAAGAAGAGCTTCAGGTCTTCCGAGGTCATAAGAAGGAAGCCACAGGTCAGAGGCTGAGGCCTGCTTCGCATTCTGTTACCTCTAGTTAGCCGAGATCCTAATAATTTGACTTTCCCTGCATTTTGTTTTACAGCCGTGGCCTGGCACCCCGTTCATGAAGGACTGTTTGCCAGTGGCGGATCCGATGGCTCTTTGCTCTTCTGGCATGTGGGGTATGTGATGCATATCATGTAAAACAGTTGTATATTATACGGAGAGAGCACCCAAAAATATAAAACATAACATTTTGTGGTTTTTTTCCTGAGTATTCCCATGCCCTGTATCAGAGTCTTCCTGCAGTTTTCAATTCTGTAAACCCAGCTTGGAATAGAAAACTTAGCACCTCTATTTTTGGATGTGGAAGTCATTAAGGGAGAATAAAGCAGATTTCCTTGTTTCTTATTGTGAAATCATTCTTGAAACAATTTTCCCTCTAAAGTACTCCTTGAATCAAGGATTATATTACTGGTGACAAATCAGTACCCCTGAAACATGTGGAGTTGACCAGATTCAAAATAACAGGCTCTGTTAGCTTTGTGTTATAGTAAAACAGAATGTCTTTTTTTTTTTTTTTTTTGGTAACTTTGTTGAAAAGACTTCTTTCTTTGGCGCTGTTACAGGGTAGAGAAGGAAGTGGGTGGGATGGAGATGGCCCATGAAGGAATGATCTGGAGTCTGGCATGGCATCCTCTAGGACATATTCTCTGCTCAGGTTCAAACGACCATACTAGGTAAGCTTTATATCAAAAATAACAAGGAATTACTGTGTTTATAGAGCAGCAGGAAATTAAGATATATATATATATATATATATATTTTATTGACGTATTAATTTGTAGTCCAACCTCTTTTTTTTTTTAATAAAATTTTTAAAATTTATTTTCGAGAGAGAGAGAGAGAATGAGCGGTGGAAGGGCAGAGAGAGAGAGGGAGACACAGAATCCAAAGCAGGCTCCAGGCTCTGAGCTGTCAGCACAGAGCCTGAAGCAGGGCTCGAACCCATGAATTGGGAGATCGTGACCTGAGCCAGAGTGGGACGCTCAACTGACTGAGCCACCCAGATGTCCCTGCAGTTCAACATTTTTTAGTGGTTTATAAATATATATGATAATAAGGAGATAGAGTATGACTTTGTTATTTGAATTTTGTTTTGCCTTCTTTTTAAAAACAATCTTTCAACCTGTAAAATTTTTAGCAGAGAGGTGTTGTGAGACTTTACCGTGTTTCCCTGGCCGGCACTCTGTGTGCCCACAAATACACTGGTCCTTTGCTCCACCCTTCACCCTCCAATTGGTTTTGTTTTGACAGCAAATTCTGGACTCGAAACCGACCAGGTGATAAAATGCGGGATCGATATAATCTTAACCTGTTGCCTGGAATGTCCGAAGATGGAGTAGAGTATGGTGAGACCCTTGCACATTTATTGTTCTTTGAAGTCTGATATTCTTTTATAAAAGTGGTAGGTATGGAGAAGATTATATACAACTAATTTCAGTTTTACAGTTTATTGAGTGATAAATCACCAGTGATAGGTATCATTTTTATTAAGTGTTTATTTCATTGGACTACTGTGTTTATAAAATCTCTGTTGACAATAGATGTGTTTCTATTTGTAGATGACCTTGAACCAAATAGCCTGGCAGTCATTCCAGGGATGGGAATCCCTGAACAACTAAAACTAGCCATGGAGCAGGAGCAGATGGGTAAGAGACATTGTCCCTGTACGTTTCATTTTTGTCAAAGTTTTGGAGACCTGTTTCTTTTTTTTCTTTATTTTTTTAAGTTTATTTATTTATTTTTGAAAGAGAGAGAGAGAGAGAGCACAAGCAGGGGAGGGGCTGAGAGAGGGAGAGGATCCCAAGCAGGCTGACAGCTCAAAGCCCAGTGTGGAGCTCCAACTCACAGGCTGAGATCATGACCTGAGCTGAAACCACGAGCTGGACCCTTAACCGACGGGGCCACCCAGGCACCCTGGAGACCTATTTCTTTCCTTCGTGATAATGAATTATTTTGAAAGTGCCAAAATGATTTATGTTGAGACATGTTGATAAAAGTGATCTAATTATTATTTATTATATATTATTTAAAATCTCTTCTTCCAAAAATGTGTTCATTGATGAAGTGGCCACTTTCTCTCATTTCCTTGGGTACCTGTTTCTTTTTATGGTTACAGGGAAAGATGAATCAAATGAAATTGAGATGACAATTCCAGGTTTGGACTGGGGAATGGAGGAGGTGATGCAAAAGGATCAGAAAAAAGTTCCTCAGAAGAAAGTTCCATATGCAAAACCTATTCCGGCTCAGTTCCAGCAGGTGAGTAACTACCAGCAACACCCCGCCTTCTGTACGGGAGGTTCTGCCTGGTGAATCCCTCCTGCATGATGTCATCCATGGAAGGTATTTCGCGCTACAGACTTCTTTGGAGTATGCTTAGACCGAGTTCCCATCTGCTGCTCTGCGGTCCGTGTGCAGTTTGTCATGACTCTTGTAGCTCTGTTATTCTCGCCTGTGTCTTACTGTCCAAGCCATCAGAGGAGGTAGAAGGAAGAAGCATGGGGCAGAGAGAGTATGTTGACTCTCCTCTGCTTTGTCTGTCTGTCTTCTACTTTATTTGTCCCCGCAACACTATGTGCATGTGCGCTTTTGAAGAAGTGGGCAGGCTTTTCATTCTTAATAACATGTAAGATCTTACCGTTTTTATCAGGTTAGTAATTTCTGCCTGGCAGCGTGCTTGCCTGACTGCATTCTTGTGTCACTAAGGAGGGGTGTAGAAATAAAGGCAGTACACCAGGTGAGCTGGCTCATATTCGGCAGGTTGGAATGAGCCAGTGACATTACAGAATGGTTTTCTTGTTCTCTCATTATAATCTATACACTCAGAGTATATTTTAATGTTCTATTCTTTCCCAAGGCTTGGATGCAAAATAAAGTTCCAATTCCTGCCCCAAATGAGGTACTGAATGACAGAAAAGAGGACATTAAGTTGGAAGAGAAGAAGAAAACACAAGCGGAAATTGAACAAGAAATGGCCACATTGCAGTACACTAACCCACAGCTTCTGGAGGTATGCGGTGCTCTTTAGGATGGTCCAAGATGATCTAAGAAAGTAGCGGCAACATTTGTTACTGACGTGCTCTTGAGGAGGAGGGAAGGGATTCTCAGAAGGATCTGATGAACGCCACCACTTCTTTCTGTATTTCTCAGCTTTTAACTGAAGCGTAGTTGACATACAGTGTCCCAGCTTCAGGTGTACATGGCAGTTCAGCAGTTCTGTAGCTTCTGCTGTGCACAGCACGGTGAAAGTACCACCTGTCCCCATGTGGCGTTGTTACAGTACTAGTGACTATTCCCTTTGCTGTACTTTTTGCCCCTGTGACTTAATTATTTATTGACTGGAGATTTATACCTCTTCCTCCTTTTCCCCTATTTTGCCCATCCCCCCGCCCAGCACCACCGTTTCTTATTGCTACATTAGGAAGCTAATTTGTGAAAGAATTCTGTTTCTTAGACTTTTAAAACTAGATCAGTCAAGCAGTGAGTAGAACTAAGTTAAACATATCTTTTAAATAGAAAAGATAAAGCCAACATAGTTTCAGCTGGAATTCATTTACTTACAGATAAAATAATTTTTCTTTCTCTATCAGCTCTAGAGCAGGTGATTTGCTCTTTTTTTTTTCTTTTCTTTTAGTCTTTGACAGTTAGCAGGAATGATAAAGCACTAGTAAATGATGGGATGTAAATCATCCTGGCTGCTGTCTCTCCCAGTATTTCCACGGAAGGAGCTTATGTGCTCCCAGGATACCTGAATGTTACGTGGACTGTAGTTACTGTGGAGTACTGGGAGCTTGATGCCTTATGTTTGTATTCAGACTCTCCCAGTGAAATAAGTGATAGGAATATTGTCATTGTTAAGGGCTATGGCATATTTATCAGTATGTTTTTTCTTTCTTTCTGTCTTTCCAGCAACTTAAAATTGAAAGACTTGCACAGAAACAGGCTGAGCAAATTCAGCCTCCTCCTTCATCTGGCACTCCTCTCCTCGGACCCCAGCCCTTTCCAGGACAAGGTCCAATGTCTCAGATTCCTCAAGGTTTTCAGCAGCCCCATCCATCTCAGCAGATGCCAATGAACATGGCTCAGATGGGGCCTCCGGGGCCGCAGGGACAGTTTAGACCCCCTGGACCCCAGGGACAAATGGGACCACAAGGTCCTCCACTGCATCAGGGAGGTGGGGGGCCACAAGGATTCATGGGACCACAAGGGCCCCAGGGCCCGCCCCAGGGGTTGCCGAGGCCTCAGGACATGCATGGGCCCCAAGGAATGCAAAGGCATCCTGGACCTCATGGCCCTTTGGGACCTCAAGGACCACCTGGACCACAGGGTAATTCTGGTCCTCAAGGTCATATGGGTCCTCAGGGTCCACCTGGCCCACAAGGTCACATAGGCCCCCAAGGCCCACCTGGTCCCCAGGGTCACTTGGGCCCTCAGGGGCCTCCCGGTACTCAAGGTATGCAGGGACCACCTGGTCCCAGAGGAATGCAAGGACCTCCTCACCCTCATGGGATTCAAGGTGGGCCAGGGTCTCAAGGGATCCAAGGTCCTGTGTCTCAGGGACCTCTGATGGGATTGAATCCAAGAGGAATGCAGGGTCCTCCAGGCCCCCGGGAGAATCAGGGTCCTGCTCCCCAAGGGATGATGATGGGCCACCCGCCTCAAGAGATGAGAGGACCTCACCCTCCAAGTGGACTTCTGGGACACGGCCCTCAGGAGATGCGAGGCCCTCAGGAAATGCGAGGCCCTCAGGAGATGCGAGGCCCTCAGGAGATGCGAGGCATGCAGGGGCCTCCAGCCCAAGGGTCCATGCTGGGCCCTCCCCAGGAATTGCGAGGGCCTCCAGGCTCACAAGGTCAGCAGGGGCCGCCCCAGGGCTCTCTGGGGCCACCACCCCAGGGTGGCATGCAAGGGCCCCCTGGACCTCAGGGACAGCAGAACCCGGCAAGAGGGCCACATCCATCTCAAGGGCCAATACCATTCCAGCAGCAGAAAACAGCTCTGCTAGGTGATGGGCCCCGGGCCCCCTTCAATCAGGTATTGTTTATTTCTAACTTGTAGGCATTATACACTGGGAAGACACGGCCTGCATGGAGGCGGCAGGGCCAGGCGCTGTGGACAGCGGCCACAGCTCGTATCTGGGGCTCTCAGTAGTGATGGAGGCTTGAAAATAGCATCATGGCTGAAGGAGCCAATGAGAATAATTAGATGGGCCATTATATATACTGTAATATGAAACATTTCAATAGTAGTTATTCCAGGAAAGATCAGCTCTTAGTTGAGTACAGTTCATAATTGTCGCTGGGCTAAAAGAGCTGTGACCCTGAGGAGGAAGCATGGGTGGCTTTGAGCCCGTCAGGCCTCCCCTTTCTGGGCTCTTCATTTTGTGGCCTGGTGTTTCACGGGCTGATTTGCCTGCCAGCTCTACTCTTGAAGATAGTATGGTGCATGTAACTCATGAGTGCACGGTAGACTCTGACCTCACTGTTTGCCTTTCAGTGAACACTTTTAGAAGCCTCTGAGCCCAGAATTGTGCTTTCTCAAATTGTGACCCTTTGGACAAAATTCTGTTCAAGTTGTTTCAGCCCACACGTAAATTTACTGGAGGGAGTATTTCTGTAGACATTTTCTGGGCCCTTTTTTGAGGATTCTCTTTTTGTTAGCCAAGTTTTATTACCCATTGGCTGGCTTGTGCTTTTGAGAGGTGGTGTGAGGAGGGCTCAGGATTCTTGGGGGAATTACAGAAAGACTCCATGAGTATGAATGGATTGGACACTGTGTGGCTCTGTGGTTTTTATGTTTTCCTCAGTTTCATAGTCTGGAAGCATTATTTGGGTATGAACAACTGGGTTTGTGTCCTGAAGTCAGTTGTGGACCAAAAGTGGGTGAGCGAGGGAGCTCATGTTGACCGTCCGGGTCTTCACTGAGAGGCACTCAGTCCACTTGGAGAGGATGTGCTGCTGATGCTGATGTGAAAAACACAGCCCACTTTGCTTTTCAAACACCTCTGAGACTCTGACACGTGAAGATGACTGTAGTAGGATCTACTGCATTAAAGTAACTAGCTGACTTACTCTCCTGGACATCTCCCAGGGCTTACAAGTGTCACAGCAGCCAAGAGCCCGATGGTAGTTGAGTTTATTTCCAGAATCTGTTGGGCACCTTTTAGAATTTAGGATGAGTGGGATAAATCTAGGTTGATTGTCCTGAACTGCCCTAGAACTTGGAGTAGTGTATATTTTATTAATACGCAGAGCCTTTGCGTGTGTTTACAGTATCAGTTACCTAACCTTATGGTAATGAATTAACTGCTTTGATTTGAAGGACAAAAACAGTGATGAACTTTAGCCACCACATTATGACTAAAATTATAAACATGTCAGATTCAAGAGGACAGGCCTGAGTTTCTAGGACAGTTCAATAAGAGTTTTTATTGTATTGAGTAGTAGAAGATTTTATACCTGAGAAGCATAATCATTCTAAAGACTTAGTTGACCTGTGGAATGGGTGTGAAGGTTTGACACATTATAGGACATTTCAAATCTCAAGAGTTGACTAATGAAAGCCTTTGCTCATATTTTTTATATGCTGAAATCTGACCCTCTTCACTATGATGAGGCCGATTATTTAAACCCTTTGTTTTAGTTGGTTTAATTTAGTGAAACTGCTTTCTGGTGTTAAAGTAACAGCGTGAAAGGTGTTGATAAGAGCAGCCCTTGGGTGAAGGGGAGAGGAAACAAAGGACAGAAATCACTGGTACTGTGTTGATGATGGCGTTCGCAGCTGCATGCCGCACGTCCCATCAGGGCTGCTCTTCTGTGGAGCTGGTTTGGAATGTGCAAGCGATTTTGCTATTAATGGTTCTGAAACTGTTATTTTCATAGTAGGTCACCAAGCACATTTTTTATATAAAGGAATTTGTTAAGAGACCTGATCCGGGGTCACTGGACAGTGTGGAGACTCAGAATTTAGGTATGGCTAGGTAAAAATGCAGAATCTTAGGGGCAGTCTGGGGTGACCTCTGGGGCTCCAGAGACAAAGAGGATCAGAGCAGCAGGTTTGTATCTGCAGGGACCTAAGGAATTCGGCAGGACCCCAGGTGACCCAGCTGGGAACGAGAAGGAGAGAAGGAGGGTGCCGAGGAGGAGGAGTGAGGAAGTGGAGAAGGAGGGAAGGGAGGAGGGAGGAGATAGGAGCAAGCCGGTGTGGACGGACCCCTTGTCTGTTCTTCTGCCTCTTCAAACCCAGCCCTGGCCTCTTGAGAGGACTGATTATTTTCTGTAGCTGGAAAGGAGACTTGAGTGTGAGAGCAGAATTTACCTGTCCCGGCAGATTTCCAGATCTTTACTTTTGCCGGAAGTTCCTCCTTTGTGCAGAATGTTACTTCCATTGAGGTTCTTACTTAGCATTACAGGTAAAGATCTAGCTTTAAATGAAACCTATCATCAGGTTAAAGATGTAAGTGTTTCCATCTATTATGGCTAGAGAAGTATCTCCTTCCCTCAATGTAAGGACAATTTTTCTTTGATGTCACTCGCTGTATATTTACTGCTGGAGGCTTTAGGGCAACCTATTGTTTTTATCTTGTCACATTATGATAAAATTGCTGTTCATGAAGCACAAGCCTATGATTTCACACCCCCGCTTTAAAAACATCTTTTCAGGAAGGACAGAACGCAGGCCCCCCACCCCTGATACCAGGCCTAGGGCAGCAGGGAGCACAAGGTCGCATCCCCCCTCTTAACCCCGGACAAGGACCTGGCCCCAACAAAGGTAAATATCTGCTCGGCTGAATAAGAGATTGCGTTCTACCGCCTCTGTGTAAATCTCACAATAAATAGTTTGTTGGTAAGTAACTGATAGAATGGTCAGTAGACCCTGTAGGAAAACTAGGAGCACAGCCGCTTCAGGTAAAGGCTTCATGTTAACGGTGTTTTCGTAGACTTGCTTTGGTTAGCCGGAAGTGCCGCCCCGAGGAGGTAAGCTCCTCACTGCCAGCAGTGAGCCTGGGAGTGGGGCCCATGCTGCGGACGGCCTCGTCCCTCTCGTGGGACCGGGGGTGGCCCCTGTGCTCACTGAGCGCACGTGCATGTCCTTAGCACCTGGGAGGGCTCAGCCGCTTCCGCTTACGGTTTTTGATGAGATTATAAGTTCAGAGGTTTTAATTGTGCTTTTCATATCACCCTCTTCTGCCCCTGAATTGTGCCACATATTGAACACTTTAGCTGCTTATGTTGTTCTGCATGACTTGCTAAGAAGAAAGCAATGTACTGATGTATCAGGTCCTTGATCTTAACGGAAAGCACAGAGATGAGAAGTGTCAGTCTTTAGATGTCAGGCTGTTGGGAAGTGGAGTTCATCGCAGGAGGTGAAGGAGAGTGGAGAGGCAGCCCCTTGTCCCGCTCAGGCGTTGTGCTGTGGCAGGAGAAGGGCTGGAGAGGGCAAGGGCAGGGCTGTGAGGGGTGCGGACGGAGGGCAGGTTGGAGGTGCAGGTGTTGGAGTCAGAGTGCTTCTCACAGGGAGGACACAGGCCCAAAACTCAGGAGGAGGATCGAGGAGGTTGCACTTCAAAGAACTTCACTCCCTTTAATTTTTAATGAGCTGAGCCCACAGCACGCTGTGGCACAGGTTACATTTCTTGCCCCCACTTTATCAGAAGAAGAAAAGTCCTCCTTGGCATTTTGCAGCGCTAGGGCTTTGGGAGAAGCACCCCATCCTCGGAAAGGGAGCAGTAAAGGGATTAGGAGAATCTTTATTTTAGTCTCATTGCATGGAAAAAGAGAAAGCGAGAAGCCATCTTTGGAATTTGGGGACCCTGAGAAAAGAGAGTCTGTTACCCACAAGGTACAGCTATCAGCAAACTGAGAGCCTGCCTCTCTTCCTCTCCCCTACCTTGTGTCTGTCTCCACCTATTTCCCTCTCCTCCTTGCTCTTCCCCTTTTCTCTTTACCTCTCTCTCTCTCCTCCTCCTCTCTTTCTCCTCCCAGGGACCAAAGGGAGAAGGGAGAGCCGAGAAAGTGGCCCTGCCATCCCCTACTGGATTAACCAACGCCGCCGCCCCATCACCGGTGGCCACGTCCCTTCTAATTTGTAGTGGTGGGTTTCTTTCCTTGGAGGAGCCAGGGTACTTTTAAACAGATAGAGGTAATGGGAGGATTATTATTCATAGGTAAGTCCGAATGGAATGTGTTCAGCTTCCTCAGGTCAAAGTCGGCTATGTCTGAGACCATACCAAGTTCAGGCAGCATAAAGTCCGAGAAGAAGCCATTAACTGTAGGAACCCACTGAGAAGTAAGGGGCCTCTTTACAGGAGCAAAGGCCCCTGGGGTATTTGCAGACTGACTACACAACTGAGAAGGTGCTTTCCTGAGCATGGAGAGGACTGGCTTAGTGAAGGAAAGACCGGGAGGTGAAGGCACAGGAGGAGCTTAGGAGAAGGGAGAACCCTTCTGGTGGTGTTTTTTTATACTGACATTTTCAGGTTTTTTATACCTGTTGAGTGGTGAGGCGGGACTGGAATGGCCAAGAGCAAGGAACAGAAAGGGAGGAGGAGGTCGTCCCTGGGTGATTGCGGCTCCGGGAAAGGAAGTTCACCTTTATTGCTAGGGAGAGGCAGGGAAAGGCGTGAGTGGGGTAGGTTGGGGGGGGGGAGGGGTTCATCCTAAAAACGTAGTTGCTGTAGAGCAAGAGGGTCCCTTTGCTACCTACCTGTAAGACATGCTTGATTTGAATTGTACGTTGACAGAAAACCACCGCAGTTCAGTAGCCTGGAGAAGCAATCCTACCAAGGTTAAGAAGTGAGCTAAATCAGCCATCAGGTTTAATCGGCCTGTTTCCATTTTTATTCAGGATGTTGAATATATTACCTATTTTAAAGTATTTTCAAAAAATCTCTAGTGGGTTCCCAAACGCTGTCTGCAAAGAACGGTGACGACTCATAGATGAGGGTAGATCATTCCTGCAAAGGGGCAGGGGCGCGTGTTCGTACAAGCCCCAAACCAAAGCACAGCAAGGCTGTTTGGTAACCAGGCAGCTATTCGAGGCCTGTGGCCCCATGTGCTCTTCAGACGATTTTGTCAAGAATCAGAGTGTGCTCTGTTGCAGACCCAAACTGTCTGTTTCTCTGATGGTCTTGAGTAAAGTATTCCCGGTCAAAAAAAAAAAAAAAAAAAAAAATTCAAAGTGAGTTAATGAACTAGGGGATACAAGGGTGACCTCGCGGGTGGCAGAAGCGGAGAGGCAGCACCTGTGATGGGCTGTGCGGGCCTTTTCAGGTGCAGAGGTGAACGCCCTGTGCTTGGCCTCCCGGCCTGCAGCATGAATGCCCTCTGCTTGTCTCCCCCCCAGGTAGGGAGCAGGCAGGCCTCCTGAAATCACTGAAGGAGTAGGGGCAGGGAAGGGGTGCTCTTTCTCATGCCTGTGAGACTCTCTGTTTTCTGAATTAATCCTCACAGCAGTCCAGTCATTGCTAACCTCATTTGAGATTAGTAATCTGCCCTGGGGGAGTTGCTTAGCTAGTGAGAGATGGCCTTGAAATCTGCACCCCAGAACCTGCGTTCTTCCATCAGATGATGCCTGAGGGATTTGTCTCCCGAGTATGCTGACAGCTAAGGAGGGAAAACATTCTAAATCCCGGAATGCATTCTGACACTTTAAGATGCTGAAAATCAGACCTGTGTTGGCAGGGTTCCTGGAAGACAAGGTAAAAATCAGCTTTGTTTCCTTTAGGTGACTCACGCGGCCCTCCAAACCATCACATGGGCCCCATGTCAGAGAGGCGGCATGAGCAGAGCAGCGGCCCTGAGCACGGGCCCGAGAGGGGGCCTTTCCGGGGCGGCCAGGACTGCAGGGGTCCCCCTGATAGGCGTGGCCCTCACCCCGACTTCCCTGACGACTTCAGCAGACCAGATGACTTCCACCCGGACAAACGCTTTGGCCACCGATTACGCGAATTTGAGGGGCGAGGAGGACCTTTACCACAAGAAGAGAAGTGGAGGCGCGGGGGCCCCGGGCCTCCATTTCCGCCCGATCACAGGGAATTCAGCGAGGGGGATGGCCGGGGCGCAGCTCGGGGCCCCCCAGGGGCTTGGGAAGGCCGCAGACCTGGAGACGAACGATTCCCCCGGGAGCCTGAGGACCCACGTTTTCGAGGGCGCAGAGAAGAAAGGTGGGACGGACGCTTTGTGGGTCTAGTTCTTTCCTGGAGCTGCGGCCCCGTTCTCTCTACAAAAGTCCTTTTCCTCTTTGGCTGGGGCAGAGGGCGCTGCATCCATTGCTAGTTCTACCCTCTCTGGGTTTTGTGTGTAGACGTTCTACCCTCTCTGGGTTTTGTGTGTAGACTTTGAGCGAGTAATTATGCTTTTTAACCTTTTTGTGCTTCTTTTTTATCTTTATAATTTAGAAATCTTTTTATTTTTGCTTACTTTTTGGTTCTTTCAGAGGGATGTGAGGATCAGGATAGTATCAGGTTTCTGAGGCCCGACTAGAAGGCACAGCTTCTCCTGGTTAGAATGATGCAGTACGATACAGATCATCTACTGTAAAGGAATTATGGAGATTGAGATTGAGATTGAGAGTAAAGAAATTATGAGATCATTTTCGTGTCATGGCCTAAAGAGCTTAACACAGTCTAATCAAGCCAAAAAATTAGCTTGCTGCTGAGTTAGGTCAGGGTCAGGCTTGAGCACTCAGTTTGCTTGCTTGGGGTAAAAAAGGTATAGAAGAAATAAGGGGAAAAAACAAGAATTAGTGAATCTCAGATGAGACAGAATCATCAGTGGAGATGGGCGTTCTCGTCAACAGTGCACAGATGAGGGGCCATGCTGACAGACATTTGGACAGGAGGACGGTTCTGAGCGGCTTCAGGCCAGGCCGGTAGACTGTGGTGCCTGTGCTGTGCGCCACTCCTGCCGTCCATCCCCGCCGCAGTGTCCTGTGTCACATTTGGAGCAGTGCTAGTAGAGGAGAGAGCCAAGGGCTGGCACTCCCTCCTCCACACGGGATGTGTTAGACAAGAATGGCTAATACGATGGCCAAGGGGTTTGGGAAAGCCGCCATCAGAGGGGAGTTCTTTAAAAAGCTGTAAAGGGCTCCTAGTTTTCTTGCGGGCCTGTCTTCATGGTGTCCAGGGCATACCAGTGGTGTTCTGGGGTCTTCGGGATGGCTTTGTATGTCTGCAGGGGCCGCACTTCCAAGGCTTTGGCATCAACATAACTTTTCACCAATTTCCTGAAATCTTTACATCTTGTGCCGTTTCAGATTTTTACTGTGCCTTTTGTATTGTATTTCATCTGTCAGTGACAGACCCACAGCCTAGACCCTTGTGCTCTTGACAGCTTTATGTTGCTCTTCAGATATGCCAGACTGCTCCTGCTGTGCATGCTGTTTTCTCTGCCCCGAGTACAGCCCCCGATCCCCCCGCCAAGCACAGCCCCTGAGCACAGCGCCCCCCCCCCCAGCCCCCAGGCACAGTCCTGCAGACGTTTGTGGCTCTCCAGTCAGATCCCTCCTCCTCCCATCCCAGTTCCTTCATCCTGCTTCCTGTTTCTTCACAGCACTGACTTGACATGAAGTGATGTGTTTATTTCTTAGTAGTGTTTCTCCCAGGAACATGACCACTTCCCCCAGGCAGCAGCTTTTGTTTCTGTACCTCTGTGGCCTCAGGACCCAGAGCAGTAGTGGTGACGCAGCATAGGTGCTCAGTAACTGTTCAATAAATGAATCTGTCAGATAGGGAGAGATATTTGAGAATGGTCAGTTCATTAGGGGATGTGCCCGTCAGCTCGTACTGCCATAACCAGGTGCCATGAGGGAGAAGCTTAAATAACACGAGTGTTTTCTCACAGTTCTGGAGGCTTGAAGTCATAGATCAAAGTCCAGCAGGATGGGTTTTTGGTGAGACTTCTCTCCCTGGCTTGAAGGCAGCCAGCCACCTTCTCCCTGTGTCCTTGCCTGGTAGAGAGAGAGCTAGCCCTGGCTGGCGTCTCTTCCTACCCGGGCACTGATCCTATCACATGGTTCCCACCCCCATGACCTCTTCTAATCACAGGCCCACCACCAGATACCATCCCGCTGGGGATTTGGGCTTTGGCGTACAAGTTTTACGGAGGGCACGTTTAGTCCTTAACTGGAGCTACTTTCTAATGAGGACACATTAAAGGTTCGCTGTCTTTTCGTAACTGGGGCAGAGATTCTTGTAATGGTGCCTATAATGGTGCCCTGTGCTGTGTGGGGGTGGGGGTGGGGATTCTCCCTGACTCTGTCCCAGGGAGGTAGCGCCCCCTGCTGCACTTTTCCTGCTCCATTCCTCTCCTTTTGGCCAGCTCCACTTTTACTTTAGTTGTTATTTCAGCCAGTATCCTGGGCACACCCTCTTTGGTTGCAGGAGCATGGGTTATCAAGGTCCTCAGGACCAACAGTTATTAAAAAGGTAGCTGGAGTGGTGGAGTGGAAAAAGAAAAGCTCTTTTTACAGAAAAACCCTGTATAGATCACCCCACAGATTACATAATTGTGAAGGAAAGTGTGCAATTGCAGCGGTGAAGTCAGCACACCGCTTTTCCTCATAAACAGGCAGACAACCTGGCATCACCAAGAAGGTAGAAGCAGTTTTGCCAAAAAGGTTTAACTTGAGTCTAATCATGAGGAAATAGATAAATTTAAATTGTGGTACATTCTATAAAATTACCTAGATTGATTTAAAAAATTTTTTTAAATTTAATTTAGAGAGAGCATGTGTTTGAGTCGAGAGGGGCAGAGGGAGGGAGAGAGAGAGAGAATTTTTTTTTAAATGTTTATTAATTTTTCAGAGAGAGTGAGTGAGTACATGCACCTGTGAGTGCCGGTGGGGGAGATCAGAGAGAAAAGGGGACAGAGGGCCCGAAGCAGGCTCTGCGCTGACAGCAGAGAACCCAATGTGGGGCTCAAACTCAGGAACCGTGAGATCATGGCCTCAGCCACAGTTGGACTCTTGCTTAATCGACTGAGCCATCCACGTGCCCCAAGGGGCAGAGCGGTGGGGCGGAGAGAATTTTAAGCAAACTCCATGTTCAGTGCAGAGCCTGACATGGGGCTGGATCTCATGAACCAATCAAGAGTTAGACACTCAACCAATTGATCCACCCAGGTGCCTTGTTATACATGGATGAATTCTTCAAGATTGCTGGGGTCATGAAAGATCAAATGTAGGAAAGTCCTAAGGTAGACCAGAGACAGGGCCACTAAATAACAGTCTGTGATCAGGATTTGAAATCTGTATTTAAAAACAACTATAAAGGACATTTTGAGGACAATTGGAGAAATTGGAATTGGACTGTATTAAATAATAATCCTTGTTATTCAAGTGATAGTAGTATCACTCTGTAGGAGAAAGACCTTGTACTTGGAAGAGACATATTGAGGTGTCAGGGATGAGGGTCATGCTGTTGGCAACTGAATTTGAAATGGCTTAGAAAGCGGATGTGTAAGTAGATGGAGAGAGAAGATAAAGGCCATGTGGCTTTGTGTTAAGAACTGATTAATCTAAAAAAAACAAAACAAAATAACTGATCGGTCTAGGTGAAGGACACGTGGGTGTTTGTTGTTCTGTTCTTTTAACTTTGTTTTCAGTTTGAAGTTTTGCAAAGTGAAGCATTGGAGTGAAAGATAACTGAGTGGAGACTGAAGAAGAAGCGGGAGGCCTGGCTGCCCGTGCAGACTGTGCCCTGTGCCCTTGCTCCTGACCCGCTCCCCAGCCCCGAGGCCTCTCTCTGCACGCCCGGGCCCCTTCTCTGCTCCCCGCAGGCCTCCTCGGGCCAGGACACTCTCTCATAAGGGCCATGCTTCAGCAGCACTCTTGACCAGCTCGGCCTCCAGTCCAGAATCCTGAGGGACAGCCAGCTCGTCCACGAGCCAGGGCTCCAGGCTGCCTGCTAGCCAGTGTGTGGGCTGCCCGCAAGCCAAGTGCCTGTCTGTACAGCAGTCAGCCGTGGAGTGGGGCCGCGGGTGAAGTTCATGGCCAGCCATGCATAGAGGCTGTGGGCTAGGGCAGACGGGAGAGCAAATGTTCCCAAATGAGTCTGGTACAGTTGGCAGTCATAAATCTGTGCCCCGCCTTTTCTGATTGTAACTGATAATGAAAAATACTGGGGAGGCAGTGGTAAAGAGCATGAGCTGGGGTCATGACTGGCTGAATTCAAGTTCCAGCACTTACCGTCTGTTTTTCAATAAATGACTTTACCTCTCTGTGCCTTAGTGTACTTATGGGTAGAATGGGTTAATAACGTGGTGCTGAGGATAAAATGGAATGATATGAGATGAAATCTGAAAATGAAAGCACTTGGCGTGATTATTAGCCCTTAAAATTTATTCACTGCTATTGTTACTCCTAAAAGCTTCTGGAGAACATGATCATAACACTATGTTTTCTTTCTCTTTTTTGCCTTTACTATTTGGATTATAAAATCTGTACTTAAAAAAACACGTAATTTTATTTTGCTTTCCTTCTATTTAACATGAATAGCATAGTTTCTTACACTATTATGTTTCTGTGAAACATGAACTCAAGAGCTGTGGGGGTTCATCCTGCTGCTTTTCCCCAGCAGCTTTAGAAGAGGAGCACCCCCAAGACATGAAGGCCGGGCCCCGCCCCGAGGCAGGGACGGCTTTCCTGGTCCTGAAGACTTTGGTCCAGAGGAGAATTTTGATGCTTCTGACGAAGCGGCTCGAGGAAGAGATCTCCGAGGTCGAGGTCGGGGCACCCCGCGAGGTGAGTGTGTGCTGAGGGTGCCGGGCTACACTTCGCCGTCAGGGACACACCCGAAATGGTCTGTGAGTGTGGTGTTGTGTTGTTCCCATGTGTAGGAGGAAGGAAGGGTTTACTCCCCACCCCTGATGAGTTCCCTCGCTTTGAAGGAGGACGGAAACCAGACTCCTGGGATGGAAATAGAGAGCCAGGTAAGGAGGGAGTGCCGCTGCGGCTTCTGGTGATCCAAGCCCTGCAGCTCACAGGGTGCAGTCCGGGGACTTTGGAGGGCTCACCAGGTCCTTTTTTTTTTTTTTTTTTTTTAAATGTTTACTTATTTATTTTGAGAGAGAGAGAGACCAAGTGGGGGGAGGGGTAGAGAGAGAGGGAGACCAGATCCCAAGCAGGCTCTGCGCTGTCAGCATAGAGCCTGCCGCGGGGCTCAAACTCATGAACCGTGAGATCATGACCTGAGCCGAAGCCAAGAGTCAGACACCTCACTGACTGAGCCCCCCAGGTGCCCCAGCCCCTTGCTTTTCTGACTCACATCTCCGTGGGAAGACGGATTGTCTTCAGACCCTTTGGGCAGCAGCATTTCATCGCCATAGATTGAGTGCAGAAACAGCTGAGAAAATCCACCTTTCTTCTTCTGAGCCAGATGTCAGGGGGATTTGTCTAAACAGAAGGCATTACCATTCTTTTCACGAAGTGGCTTTGTTTTCAGAAAATATAGTTACATGAATTAAAGTTTTCTCAGCTTTAATTGCTAGTATGGCAAATATGAAATATTGTCTCATAAGTTAAATCTCAGTAATTTTTAAGAGTATAAAGACAACCTGAGACTATAAAAAGTCTGAGAACCACTTTTCTGGACCCTACCTGTCTCTTATTTTAAGAGGTATGTTCATTTCTAATCTTCAGCTTTTTTCATGTACTCATGATGCGACTTAGATCTGGCCTAAGTGGGTGTTCAGCATATCTTTCTTGCTTGGATGAGTATTGGTTCTCAAGTTGGTAGTAAACAGTATAATTTCCACCTGCTTTTGGTCGCACTGTGATAGAAGATTGTCAGATTCTGAGCCTGTGTTTCCTGTTTCAGGGCCAGGTCATGAACATTTCCGTGATGCTCCTCGCCCTGATCATCCCCCTCATGACGGTCATTCCCCAGCTAGCAGAGAACGGTCTTCTTCTCTCCAGGGCATGGACATGGCATCCCTGCCACCCCGAAAGCGTCCCTGGCATGATGGGCCAGGGACCTCAGAGCACAGAGAAATGGAAGCCCCAGGGGGTCCATCTGATGATCGAGGAGGCAAAGGTAAGTGGAGGCCAGTGGTAAACAGTTCCAGTAGCTGTGGGTGCCGCAGCTCTGTCAAAAAGGCCATGGGGACCATTGGCCAGCTCCATCCCTGGGTTCCTGTTCTATCTGTTCCGGACAGGCTATTGTGGGTCCCTCTTCCCTTCTCCCCTAGGCTTAGGCTGTAAAGGCAGATGTTCCCAAATGTGGTACAAATATAGCTTGTTCAGGCTCACACCAGAGTCAGTGCGAGTCCTCACTCAGGTGATTGCAAGCTCAGCCTCTGCATTAGCCTCCTTCACGTGCTTCCCAGAGTTCCCCTCCCTGGTTCCTTCAGGGTTCAGGGTTCCATTCCTGCTCTTTGTCAGGGTGTCCCAGAGTAGGGTGGGTGCAGGGGGCTCATGCTCTCGTTGGCAGATGTGCTGGTCGCTACTGGCCGTTCCCGGCCCTCAAGGCTTTTCTTGGTGGCAGGAATGATGGTCTGCTCCCAGCTTCTGTGTTTTCTGGGTCTGGGAGGAACTGCTGATGCCCAGAGTCACAAAGACTTTGAGGAATATGGTCTGGAACGGGTTGTTTTCAGGGGGGCAGTAGATTTTTGCTACAGCTTGAAACTCTGGAACTTTATTTTAGAGGTAGCACTTTTAGCCAGGAGCAGTGGCCACCATGTGGTCTCAGGTTAGGCTGGGCCCCTGCATATGTGGTAGTTTGGAGGCTGCTAGAAAGTAAGCCCAGTTAACCTGCCTCATAGTTACAGTCTCTTTACAAAGTTGTGCTTTTTGATTTCGGTGGTTCTTCTCAAAGCAAAACCCCCAGAAGCTACTTCATGTCAGTGGTAGATCTCCCACGTAAGCACTCATTTTTTTGCTGGTCAGTATGGGCACTGAGGACACCTGTAGGTCCCTAGCCAAGGCCACATGGCTAGTGTGGAAGTGACTTCCTAGCTGACATCTTCTCTGCCCAGTCACCTTCAGGTGGGTCTGGGCTGCACTTTGTAGGAAAGGAAGCCAATATTTTCCCTTTGGCTAGCTTTCCTAACCACTTCGTTTTACCTAGATTCACATTCCATTCAAACTTTTAAGACAAAAAAGAGGCACATGGGTGGCTCAGTCGGTTAAGAGTCTGACTTTGGCTCAGGTCATGATCTCACGGTTTGTGGGTTCAAGCCCCACATGGGGCTCTGTGCCGACAGCTCAGAGCCTGGAGCCTGCTTCGGTTTCTGTGTCTCCCTCTCTCTCTGCCTTTCTCCTGATTGAGCTCTCTCTTTCAAAAATAAATAAACATTAAAAATTAAGACAAAATAAAGTTGGCAATAGTCTTCTGATAGTAGTGCCCATTATGGGAAATATGACCAAATTCAGCTGAGAAAAAACTTTTTTTAAGTCGGAATTTTAATATACCTAAAAGGTTTTTGTGTCCAAGTCTGGAACAGATAAAACTATCCCTGGGAGAGGGGCACCTGGGTGGCTCAGTCAGTTAAGTGTCTGACTATGCTCAGGTCATCATCTCATGGTTTTTGAGTTTGAGCCCGGTGTCGGGCTCTGGGCTGACAGCTCAGAGCCTGGAGTCCGCTTCAGATTCTGTGTCTCCACTTCCCCACTCATGCTGTCTCTCTCAAAAAATAAACAAACATTAAAAAAAAATTGAAAAACCTATCCCTGGGAGAAATAATTCTAAAAGCTAAGTTTTTTTTTTCTTTTGAAATTGCTCGTTTTTAAAGAAATACTTTAGTAAACACATTGTAATTAACATCAACAGTTTGTATTTCTTCCTTTTTTTTAATGTTTTATTTATTTCTGAGAGAGAGAGAGAGACAGCGTGAACAGGGGAGGGTTAGAGAGGGAGAGACAGAATCCGAAATAGGCTCCAGGCTCCGAGCTAGCTGTCAGCACAGAGCCCAATGCGGGGCTTGAACCCACAAATCGCGAGATCATGACCTGAGCTGAAGTTGGATGCCTAACCAACTGAGCCACCCAAGTGCCCCAACAGTTTGTATTTCTTAGTTGCTTCCAGAGTTCTTGGTTGCTTTTCAAGTGTTCTCCCAGAATAGAATAACCCCTGGTGGTAAAAGAGAGTGAAGAAGATACACTTGCTAGAGACATGGCCCAGTGTGTTCTGGGTCTCCCCGAGGTCCTCCCCGTTTATCTCCGTCACACAGCCTTGGTGAGCATGTGTGGTTGTGAGGAGCATGGCCATAAGCTGGCTGGGAATGTGACAGTGGTGACTAAAGGTGGAGGCACGACTTCTGACACTCTGAATGCCACTGCTGATGTCCTCAGAACTTGGTTTTAAAGACCCAGAGTGTTCCACTGTCATCACTAAAAGTTTGTACCAGGAGTTACTGATTCCCAGTCTTGGATATTAAAAAAAAAAAAAAAAAAAAGTGACACGTGAAATCATTTGTCTCATTTCAGGCCGAGGGGGTCCAGGACCTTCCCAGAGAGTGCCAAAATCTGGGCGTTCCAGCTCTTTGGATGGAGATCACCATGACGGCTACCACAGAGACGAACCTTTCGGGGGCCCTCCGGGCAGTGGCACTCCCTCCAGAGGGGGCCGGAGTGGCAGTAACTGGGGTAGAGGGAGTAACATGAACTCTGGTCCGCCAAGGCGAGGAGCTTCAAGGGGCGGTGGAAGGGGTCGGTAGGAGTTGCGGCTGAGTACCCCAAGGCCTCTCTGGACAGTATTTAAGAACTTCTTGTGGACTTACCAAGAGAAACAAAAGGAAGCCTGCACCATGCAGCCCTGAACTTTCTCTGGGGCGCTGAATCCCAGGAGTCCCTAATGAGGTCTTCAAGACGAAGAGACTGCTGCTGGCTGCCCAGAGTAGCCGGCCCCGTTCTGTCCTGTCCACCCTCACTGCCCTAACTCCCGCTGTTTTGTGAAGAGAAAAGCTGGAATCTTTTTTTTTTTTAAGTGTCACGAGACATGGAGCACCTCCACAACTTTAAGTTCATGTCCAATTGGGAATTTGTTTCTATATGTACAGTTTGTCAGAGAAAAAACATTAAGTTGTTTTTGTATGAATACAGAATGTGATTTACGCAAGAATTAACAGAAAACCGGTTGTGAAGTGCTTGCCTTAAGGAAACCCTTCGTTTCCATTGCATCCAGTCTGCTGAGGGTATACAGTTCCTGCTTGTATCTGTGAGCACACTTGATGGGTACCTCTAAGCCATCGAAGTTAACTTCATCTGTGAACTCTGTCTTGGATTCTTGTCTACCCATTCTGTCACTTATTTTTGTAATAGAGTGAGAAATACTTTGAAACTCTAACACAGTCTGAAGTAGATTCAAAGCCTTAGCTACCCCATGCTCTGGCAGGTGGAAAATTATACTCTGAAGAAAAAAGTCTGCTGGCTGTGCAAGGAGGGGCTCTCCCGTGGGTGCATGTCCTGGTAATCACACTTAGACCCGAAGTCTCTGTTCCGATGAGAGGAACCTGATGTAAGCCAGAAATAACCTACCTGTACCCTTCTGATTACTGTCCATCATGCCACAGATTCAGTTGAAAAGGAATAGACCAAACATCTCCTAAACAATTTTGCAAACCTTTCTCTCCTACCAGTGTTTAAGGCAGACGAAAGTTCTAGCTTAAAGCCACGAAGTTCTCATCCACAGCAAATTCCTTTAGCTTTAAATAAATGTTAACATTTAGCCCGATTTAGATTGGAAGCCAAAAGTTCAGTTTGATAAGCCCGTGTTTTCTCTACTGACACTTTGTTTTTATAAGAAAACTGTTATTCAAAGGATAGTCCTGTGGCCCCCCTCACATCTTATTACTTTGCCCGCTTCAATGTGGTACCGGAGACCAGTTTACCTGGCCCGTTCAGGGTGCTGAAGTCTCTGCAGTGGCCTAGACAAGGGATGCTGGCACAGCTGGACAGACACAAAAACCTCTTAACTGGTTCCCTGTTAATGTAAAACAGGGCAAAAGGTAAGTTACTTCTGCACACACACTGCTCTTCAGGGTGCTGGATCCCAGAGACTACAAGTGAGTAATTTTCACTTTGTTTTGAGATATAAAAACATTTATCACCACGTCACTGTAAACACATGATTAGGAGGCTCAAGAATGCTTCAAGTTTGTGAGGTATTCTTGATTTGCCCTCCATTGGCACAGCTTAAAAAGAAGCTGTAATCAAATTCTGATAAGCTGAAATGGGATCCAGGAGCAAACCCGTATGGAGAACTTCTGTCTGAGATTCATGTGGTAAGAACTTTACCCTCCTAACATTTCAGGCTTCGGTTTTCAACAGTACGTACGGCACCTCAGCAAACAGATAACCAGATCACGTTTTGAGAAAGAGTTCCTTTAGGAAAAACTGAAATCTTTACACTGTAGTTTATTGAATACTTAAGAAATTTTAAAACATCACATACAAGGCATTGTGCTTTGAATTTTATAAACGCTAGATTTTCAGTGTTTGAATTCTTGAGAAAATGCTGGAAAAACAATTTTAAAAAACCACATAACAGCATCAACATAAAAGTGGGCTAAACACTGTCAAATCTTCAGCCGTGCAAATTCTAGAGAAACTGAGACCTCAGAACAGAGATTTAATCGGGGGATGGAAGGAGCAGCCAATGGCACAGTTTTTTCCAGTTACAAAAAGAAATCTCTCTCTAGAAATAGTGCATGTGCTTTTACTACAAACGCCCTCGTTTGTTCCTCTTGAGGTAGGTAAGTAGCCCTGTTTACTGAAAGGGGAACCAGGCAGCAATTCTTACAGAATACTGGGGTGCGGAGCCCCCATGAAGCCGGGCCAGGGCTTAGGACACTGATTAGGCTCTAGTAATATAAATACTGAGGCGGAACTGAGGCAACCCTCTACTACTGCCCACACACCTGTTGAGGCGCGGGGGAATCGGGCCCCAGAAACTGATCCTTTTCAAACCGTGCAATCCAGTGCAGGGAACAGTGGTTCACCTCAGCGGAACAGGGAGTCACCTGGGGAGCTCTGCAAAATCCCTGGTGCCTGGGTGCCTCGTCACCGCTCCCCACATTCCGGCTGAACTGAGAACGACTGATCCAGAATCTGAAAATTCCAAATACTTTTTTACTTTCTAGTTAATACAGAGCTACTAACAAAACACGTTTTCTGGACTCCTCAGAATACGGAGTCCGAACTTTCTGGCAATGCGTTAGAATATGCAGTAAACTCAAAGACAAGAAGAAATGCTGAACCTAAAAGGAAACTTGTCAGACATGAAAAGCATCTTACACTGCATTAAAATCAGCCTACAAAATATAAATTATACTTTAAAAAAAGCAGATAATAAAACTAGGAATGATAATTAGGACTTGTAGAAATCCACGGTTTCCGTCAAATACAGAACTTTGGATGCAGAAGTCTCTTGTCTGGAAGGAGTCCCCAACCCAGTTCTGCCCAGAGACCTCATAGCATTGACAAGTCATGTTTTTGGGGGCAGACATTTACTTTTTGGTCCGTCGCTTTCATGTCTAATACAAAACCAATCTTCCTTTAATTTTGTAAGGCACCGTATTTACAATCTCACTAAAAACAAAAAAACGAAGTAAACCTTAACTACTTAAATAAAACCTGGTGGCTAAGTTTAGTGTTTAATTCGATACCCTTAAGAATCCACTCATTGAATGAGGGAAAGGAAATCCTCAAGCGCCAAAGAAAACCAGCATATTGTAGCTAAACTGCTACAATCTACCACTGGATTTTTTAAACAACAAGCAAAAGAAGTCTGAGAAAAGTCACAAGGGCAGCTAATTAAAACTGAAGAGCCATACATTTTTTTTTTTACTGTGCTCAATCCAAGATCCTGGTTAACACAAAAGCCAGTTACCATGAGTGTTTTACAGCATCGTCACCTAATCAACCACAACATCCCGACTTCATAGCACATGCTACCCGGTCGTGCGGAAGACGCCGAAACCTAAGAGCTTCCGAAACGGATCATGTCCCAGTTTCCGAACAGCCGCTCGAAGAAGTTGACAGGTTCGCCAGCACAACAACGGAGCAGCCGCTCGCCGGCGCGATGTGGAAGGCGGCGGGCGCAGTCCTCGGCTCCGTCCGCGCCGCGTCAGGGGCCGGCCCCCGGTGGTCTCCCGACGGCGGGTCCCGCGGCCGGGCTTCGCGTCGTCTCCGTGCGGGAACCCCGTCCGTCCTTGCCCGACGGCACGGGCTCTGGGCTTCTCAGACCGGCAGCGCCTTGGCGAGGCCGGCACCCGGGCCCAAGCGCCCGAGCGCTAGACGGAGCGCGGTGACCGCACCCCTGGGCAGAAGACCGAAGAGCACGGCCAGCAGCGCGGCCACCTGCACGCAGGCGCCCAGAGCCGTGAGCAACGTACTGCGCAGCCCGAGCGCCGCGTACAGCGTAGCGCCCAGTGCGGCCGCGTAGAGCAGCGCCGGCCGCGACGGCGTCTCCTCGCCGCGCAGCAGGCGCTCGCACGCCGCGCCGCCCCGCAGCAGCGTGCCGCCCGCCAGCGCCAGCGCCGAGCCCAGGGACCAGAGCAGTGCGAACTTGCGGGCGCGCAGCAGCAGCACGGGCGCGTAGAGCGCGGCCAGCCCGAAGCAGAGCGCGGCCAGCAGCAGGCACACGCCGCTCGCCGCCAGCCGCTGCGTGCGCGTCACGCTGGGAAAGCACGTCGAGCTCGCCGCCGCCGTTGGCTCCGCGGGGCTCCGCGCCCACGTCCAGCGCAGACCCGCGCGGCCCAGCCACGCCCCCGCCGGCCCGCCCCCCTCCGCGGGCTCCTCCGCCTTTTCCGCAGCGAGCAGCGGCTCCGCGGCCGCCAGTCCGCCGGCTTTCCCCTGCGCCAGGTACTCTTGCAGCTGGCGGTGGATGTCCGCCATCTTGGCCGGAGCGGCCGCCAGAAGGGAGGACTGGAGCCTACTTCCGGTTTTTCTGGTTTGCTGGCGGAAGTGGCTCCGCCTAGAACGGCTGTTGGTCGGCCGTGGGGGGGCGGGGCCTGCAGCTTGCGTGGAAGGGGCGGGGCCGTCAGGGTTAGCAGCGGCCCCGGCGCTGTATCCGGAGGGCGCTGTTACAGCCTGGATAAGTCCTGTCATTAAAAGCTAGTTGTGTGTCGGGGTGTGTTGTGGCTATAAAAGGACACCTGAGGGACCCTTGTGGTGGCGATGGAACAGTTCTGTCTCTTAAATTTATGGGAATGTATATCCTGTGTTGTAGTTTTGCGAGTTGTCGCCATTGGGGGAATCTCCGTATTGCTTGAAACTGTATGTTAATCTGCAGTTCTTCTCCATAAATTTAATTTTTACAAAAGCTCAGAGCTTAGGACTTAAGTGTTTTTTTTGGGGAAGGCTACCGGAGTTGATAAATGAAGATTTAGCCATCCCCCCTTCCCCCCATCAGCTTGCTTATCTTCTGTTCATCATTTCATCAGAGGCCCATCAAACTTCTTGACTCCTTCAAGACCTATGTGCAAGTCTTGTTGGTGCCCCTGTCTTATATTTTTGGTTCACCTTTTTGTGCTCCTGACATCTTTTGGATCCAGGTCTCCTGATTTCATGGGCAGATCACTGATAAGCTTGCCCACACTTCAGTCAGTTCCTACACCTGTTCTGAGGTGGCTTCCAAGGATCCCGCTCTTACTCAGAGCCTCCTTGGAGTCCCTTACAAAGATCACACCCAGCAGGTCTCCTCCAGGGCTTCTGTGCTCTCTCGAGTTTCCACCTTGCTAATTCCCACTCCTGGACGTTTAGAACTAGCCATGCCCACAGCTGCTTACTGCTGGCATTCTCACCTTTCCCAGTTGTGTAAGTTTATTTGTTTAAGGCTGTGCCAGCAACTCAACTACAGGGTCTCTTTCATCTCCCTTTTTCTAGGATTTGAGAGGCTGTCCCAAATGCATAAAGGTGCTAGAAAGGCTTTGTAGATCTGGCCCGAAGCCATCGATGGAAACACCTGTTTTGCTAGACTTTATAAATACCTCCTGCAAACTTAAATATGGCATGGAAGTCCATTTGTAATGTAAAGGACAATCCAGGTAAGATGTACAGCAGTCTCCTGTGGTGTGAGACTTTGTCTTACTTGCCCCAGAAGACCATTCGTACCCTACACTCCTTTCTACGGGGCGCGAGAGGCAGTGCCTACCTCTGCAGGCTGTTTCTGGTACTCCTCTGTCACTGGCTTCGGGGGCAGTGATGCGGAGAAGCGGGGTATTTTCTTTTGGCTGCACCATGGCTCCCCTCATCACCTTGGTACTGCTCCCCACAGTGACAGGATATGACTACCAGCTAATGGGCAGGTAACACTCTTTCCTCCTCTACCCAGGAAGAGGTGGGTGTTAATGGCTTTCTGCTGTTGTCATCTCTGGCTTCTCAGCCTTTCTGTTACTTGTGTAACCACTATCCCCATTAAATTCTCTTTAGTACTTTCTATCTGGTTGGATGCTGATATACATTATTCTTTCTCAACCTACATTACAATTTGTTGTCTCAACCCAAAACAGTAAACTGAGGCAAGCTTGAATTACCAGAATTGAATTTATTTGGGAAAAGCAGAGGAATTACAGTTTAGGAAATGGAAACTGTAGCAAGCTACAGGTGTCTCCCACTGAGGATTTGGGGTGTGGTGGGCTGTGTTTATGGGCAAGGAGTGCAAACATGGGGGGATGCAGCCAGAGTCCAAATGGTGAGTTCATTGGTTCCCAGATGGGAAGAGATCCTTGATGGATGTTCCTTGGTCAGGAGTTAAATTTCTGTCTGCTTTAAACTGAGGATTTACAGGAAATCAGCTCTTCAGGTCTTAAGTTTTGTTTTCCTAAGAGCACATCCATTTCCTATTGTCTGGTTTCATTTTAGATTGAAATTCTTTCACACTTGTTAATAATAGTGATCATCCTGGATCACTTACAATGGGCAAAACCATTAGGATGGCTCCTGTGAAATAAAAACAAAACACTGGGGCACCTGAGTGGCTCAGTCAGGTGAATGCCCGACTCTTGATTTCAGCTCAGGTCATGCATGATCTCATGCTTATAAAATCAAGCCCTGTGTTGGGCTCTGTGATGAGTGTGGAGGAGCCTCCTTGAGATTCTCTCTCTCCCTCTGTCTCTACCCTTCTCCCACTTGTGCATGCACACCCACTCAAATAAAAAACGTTTTAAAAACACACAGGATGTGAGCAGTTGTAACATGCTCTGTTGGTGGGAGTAGAAGATGGTCCAGCTGCTGTGGAAAACTGTATGGTGCTTCCTCAAAAAATTAAAAATAGAATTACTGTATGATCCAGTATTCCACTTCTGGGTATATACCCAAAAGAATTGAAAGGGTCTTGAGATACTTGTACATCCGTGTTTATAGCAGCATTATTAACAATAGCTGAAAGGTGAGAGCAACCCCAGTGTCCATCCAAGATGAATGGATAAGCAAAATGTAGTATATACAGACAATGAAATATTATTCAGTGTTAAAAAGGAAAGAAATTCTGACACATTCTATTACATGTGTAATGGATGAACCTTGAGAAAATTGTGCTAGGTGAAATAGGCCAGTCATTGTAGGATTCCACTTATAGGAAGTAGATTGGTAGAGACAGAATGGTGGTCCACAAATGAATTTTTCCTAATCATTTATGCAGCTATGAGATGCAAAAGACAGTCTACTCTTTGTACAGATTAGGGGAAACTGGACTACCAGGAAGTTAAATAACCTACCTATCCCCCCCACCCCCCCAAAGTTGGTGGTAGAGCAGGGCTGGAGGTTTTGAGTTCTGGGTTTAAATCTATGTGCTTCCTAATCCACAAGAAGGTCTTCCTTAGGAATAGAATTGAACAAAACCAGAAAATCTGTTCAGGTTTGGTTCCTGCGCTGATAGAAGGACATGATGAAGCCATCCCTGGATAACCACCTGACATCCAACTACCGCAGCAGAATTCATTTAAAGAATCGGTCATCCCCGTTTCCACTTAGCCCTGGTCTTCCTTGAACCCTCTGCATCCCACTGTGCCAGCAAAATTGTTCATGACAAGGTCACCAAATATTTCTGTTGCCAAGTGCAGTGAAATCCACAGCCTTGGAGGTGGGGGTGGCCAGCAGTTTCTTTTGAAGGCTGCTCTTCCCGCTGTAGTTGGATCCCAGCTCCCGTGACCCAGAGGGGAAAGGGAGCTGGAGCAAACCTTCTATTTTACTGAGGACTTTCAACGTGACCTAAGGAGGCAGTCCGTACCCATTCCCCAAATCTCATCCCTACCTCAAGGGAGACTGCCCCAGAGCCAGTCAGTTCCAGGTGTTACCCATGCTCCTTTGAGGTTTTCAGAGTGGCATCTCCCTTCCTTCCCCATGTGCAGTGGCCGTTCCTGCTCAGTAATGTCCTCCTGCCCGTCCCAGACCCACACCTGAAATGCCCAGTTCACCCTTCCTTCAGCACAGCTGATGTGCTGGCACCCACCTTCTCTTTACAAAATTAAAACCTACTCACTCATTTTTTTCTTTTTAATTTTTGTAATGTTAATTTATTTTTGAGAGAGAGAGACAGAGCATGAGTGGGGGAGGGGCAGAGAGAGAGAGGGAGACACAGATTCCAAAGCAGGTTCCACGTGCTGAGCTGTCAGCACAGAGCCCAACATGGGGCTTAAACTCCCAATCTGTGAGATCATGACCTGAGCTGAAGTCAGACACTTAACTGACTGAGTCCCCCAGGGGCCCCTCTACTCGTTTCTTCTTGTGCCTAATATTCTTCAAAAACCCCCCATTTCCTAAAAATTGAATTTCAAATTCCCCATTTGGGATTCTGGGCCTGCCCCTTTATTTTATTTTATTTTATTTTATTTTATTTTATTATTTTATTTGATTTGATTTGATTTTATATGAAGAAATTATCACTGACATAGGTTTATTTTTTTAATTTTTTAATTTCTGAGAGAGAGAGACAGCATGAGCAGGGGAGGGTCAGAGACAGAGGGAAGACACAGAATCTGAAGCAGGGCTTCAGGCTGTGAGCTAGCTGTCAGCACAGAGTCCAAAGTGGGGCTTGAACCCACGAACCGTGAGATCATGACCTGAGCCAAAGTCGGACACAACTGACTGAGCCACCCAGGTGCCCCTAGGCCTGCCTCTTTAACCCCCACAGCTCTCACCCTGCCCTGAGGGGCTCTTTCTGGGGCCACTGGGACCCAGCAGCTGGATGACTCTCCTCTGGCTTTGCCCATGCAGGCCCTGCCCCTGTACTGTCCCCCCTCCCCTCCTGCAGCCCCCTTGCCTCTAGGTCACCCCTTCATGGTCTACACAGCCCAGGGGTCTCCTGTGCACTGAGTGTGACACCTCCAAGGCCTTGAGGAGTTTCCTTTTTCATGTATTAAAAACAAAACCTAGCTGTTCACATGCTTATGATCTTCTCATGTCTTATTTCTTTTCGTCCCTGCTTCTTGGCCCCCAACACTCTGCCCTAGTTGTGTTGGATTTTCTGGTTAACCTTGAGTTGGTTAAATACCAGGCTTTGTGACACACAGGACTGCACTGCATAGTGGGCTCCACAGGGTCACCAGCTGCATCGTCACCTCCAGATCGCCGCTCGGGGCCCAGTGCCTGACCCTGCCCACCTTCCCCAGGCGGGGTGGCAAAGGGCTTCTGTCCATCCTGATGGATGGCAGCTGGGGGCAGCAGGGCCTCTAGGTGCTGTCCTGTAGACCTTTTGCTGTCATTGTGGAATTGCCCCAGACCTGTGCTGTCCATTTCTGTCGCCACCAAGCACGTGTAGCTCTGGGTGTCCGGATGGTTGCTGTTGAGAGGAACTGAGGAACTGAATTTTTAAATTTTAATTCATTATTTATGATGATTTATATTTATAATGTGATTTACACGTACGGCTTTGGTAATATATAAAATATATAATTCACTTTAATTCACATATAATTATATAAATGCGGTCATAGTTTTAGTCGCCACACGTGGCCGTGGCTGCCGCACTGGATAGCGTAGCTTGCAGTCTCCCGGAAATGGCGTGTTGTGATCGTCCTGACCCGGGCCGCTACTGGCATTGGTGGGCACTGGTGACGGGCAGTGTCTGGCCGCGACGGCATGTTCTCCCACCAGGGGGCTCTAGCTGAGCGTCCCGTGTGAGTCCCCCTGAGGGGCTGCCAGGATAGGGACCTTCCCCAGGATCGTCCCCTTCAGCTTCCGGGTGGGGGGGAAGGGGAAGACCAAGGAAACGGGCCATCTCACACAGGAGCTGGCGCAGTCAGAGCAGCCCCGAAGCACCCGTCACAGGGTTTCTCACTGCGTAGCAAGGCCTTGTGGTATTTGGCTTGCTTTAACCTAAGGGCGCCCCTGCTGTTGCCTGTGGGGGACCGGGCCTTTGTGGGTGGCCCAGGGGGCAGGGGGGCGGGCACTGCCTACTCCCAAAGAAGGGCTGAGGGAAACACACAGGCTGAATTGAGGGGACCTTTCTATGGCCCAAACCGTGAACGTAGCTGGTCTTGTGCTGAATTTCGTCTTTTTAAAAGTACACACTGTTGCGGGCGCCTGGTGGCTCAGTCGGTTGAGCATCTGACTCTTGATTTTGGCTCACGTCATGATCTCACGGTTCATGAAACTGACCCCTGCGTCTGGCTCTGTGCTGACAGTGCCAGAGGCTCCTTGGGATTCTCTCTCTGTTTGGGATTCTCCCTCTCTCTCTCTGCTCCTCCCCCTCTCACTCTCCTCTCTCAAAATAAATAAACAAACTTGTAAAAATGCACGTTATCTTCTTATTCTGCAATATTATCAAAATTTTTTCAAGAACTTAACTTAGATTTTTTATATATGGCCAGCCTGTTCTGTAGAAAATTCATCCATTTATCTACAAAATAGTATATGAGAATGTCCATTTCTCTAAAACATCACCATTATCATTCTTTTAAGGCATTATCATTCTTTAAAGTTTTGACAATCTGAGACTCATTCAAAAACTATTTACTGAGAGCCTACTATAGAGCAGTGTCCATTTTAAGGTTTGAGAATTAGCAGTCATCACACAAACAATCCCCACCTTCCAGGAACTTACATTCTAGTAGAGAGAAGCTGACAATAAACAAACAAATAGAAAATATCTATTATGATATATCTATATGTGTAGATAATACATATAGTATGAAGTTGGTTTTGCTATGAAGGAAAAAGGAAACAAGAAATAGGCAATAGGGTGTATGGTGTTAGTGATGGGACTTTGCCACTAAAACTGGTATCCCACATCCTTCTCCCTTTACAGTGCTTTCATTGTTTATGAGGCCCATGTTTAGTAAGCCTTTCTTCATTTTTCAGAATTATTGAAATATCACATACAATGTTCTGTTAGTTTCAGGTGTACAACATATTGATTTGACAGGTTTTTTTTTTTTTGAGAGAGAGAGGGTGCAAGTGAGCGAGGGGCAGAGAAAGAGAGAATCCCACAAAGGCAGAGAGAGAGGGAGACCGTGAGAAAGAAGTTGGGCTCATCCAGGGCTCGAGTGGGGCTCGAGTTCACCCAATGCAGGACTCGAGCTCACGAACCCCGAGATCATGACCTGAGCTGAAGTCAGATGCATAGCCACTGAGCCGCCCAGGTGCCTGACTTGACAGTTGTATCCATTATGCAGTGCTTGCCGTGCTGAGGGTGTTCACTGTCTGTCCCCGCACAGTGCTATTACAATATTATCGACTATATTTCTGCTATGCTGTTCATCTTCATGACTTATTTTATAACTGAAAGTTTGTACCTTTTAACCCCCTTTATTTATTTCACCTGATCCCCATACACCTCCCCTCTGGCAACCATCAGTTCTCTGGATTTTAAGAAACCGTGTGTTGCTACTAGGTATTTATCCAAGGGATACTAGGTATGCTGTTTCCAAGGGGCAAATGCACCCCAATGTTTATAGCAGCGCTATCAACAATAGCCAAAGTATGGAAAGAGCCCAAATGTCCATCAGTGGATGAATGGATAAAGAAGATGTGGTATATAAATACAATGGGGCATTACTCAGCAATCAAAAAGAATGAAATCTTGCCATTTGCAACTACATGGATGGAACTAGAGGGTATTACGGTAAACGAAATTAGTCAGAGAAAGACAAATATCATAGGACTTCACTCCTATGAGGACTTTAAGATACAAAACAGATGAACATAAGGGAAGGGAAGCAAAAAGAATACAAAAACAGAGGGGGACAACACATAAGAGGCTCTTCAGTACAGAGAACAAACAGGGTTGCTGGAGGGGTTGTGGGAGGGGGGATGGGCTAAATGGGTGAGGAGCATTAAGGAAACTACTCCTGAAATCACTGTTGCACCATATGCCCACTTGGATATAAATTAAAAAAAAAAAGTCTGTGTGTTGGTTGCTTGGTTGGTTTTCTTTTCTACATTTCACATGTAAGTAAAATCATATGGTATTTGTCGTTCTGACTTATTCCACTTAGCGTAAGACCTTCTGGGTCCATCCATGTGTTGCGAATGACAAGATTTCATTCTTTTTTTTTTTTTTTTTTATGGCTGAGTAATAGTTTAAGTGTGTGTGTGTGTGTGCGCGCACACACACAGACATCATATACACACACATTGTTTTCTATCTGTTCATCTGTTGGTGACACTTGGGTTGCTTCCACATTGTGGCCACTGTAAATAATCCTGTAATAAACACAGGGGTGCATATATCTTTTCAAATCAGTGGGTTTGTTTTCTTTGAGTAGATAGCCCTTATTGGAATTACTGGATCGCGTGGTATTTCTAATTTTAATTTTTTGAGACACCTCCATACCATTTTCCACAGCAATTGCCACCAACTTACATTTCCCCTAACAGTGCACAAAAGCTTCCTTTTCTCCACATTCTTGACAATGTTTGTTATTTCTTGATCTCTTGACTTTTTGATATTAGCCGTTCTGACCTGTGTGAAGTGATATTGTGGTTTTGATTTGCGATTTCCTGCTGCTTGGTGATATTGAGCATCTTTTCACATGTCTGTTGGCTGTCTGTATGTCTTCTTTGGGAAAATGTCTATTCAGGTCCTCTGCCCATTTTTCAATCAGATTGGTTTTTTTGGTGTTGAGTTGTATAAGTTCTTTATATGTTTTAGATATTAACCTCTTATAAGATAGACAATTTGCGAATATCTTCTCCCATTCCGTAGGTTGCCTTTTCATTTTGCTGATCGTTTCCTTCACTGTGAAAAAGGTTTCTATTTTATTTTTCTTTTTGTTTCCTTCACTTAAGGAGACATAGCCATAAATATGTCGTTAAGGCTGATGTCCAAGAGATTACTGCCTCTGTTTTCTTTTAGGAGTTTTGTGGTTTCACATTTCAACCTTTAATCTATTTTTGAAGTTTATTTATTTTGAGAGAGAAATACAGAGTGAGCAAGGTGGGGGGCAGGGGAGGTGGTGGGGGACAGAGAGATAGGGAGAGAGAGAGAGAATCCCAAGCAGGGTCCCAATGTCAGCACAGAGCCTGACCTGGGGCTCAAACTCATGAACTGTGAGATCATGACCTGAGGCGAAATCAAGAGTTGGACACGTAACCAACTGAGCCATACAAGCGCACCCCTGTCTTTAATTCATTTTGAGTTTATCTTCGTGTATGGTGTAAGAAAGTGGTCCAGTTTCATTCTTTTGCATG
Organism: Hyaena hyaena; assembly: GCF_003009895.1. Classification (NCBI taxonomy): domain Eukaryota; kingdom Metazoa; phylum Chordata; class Mammalia; order Carnivora; family Hyaenidae; genus Hyaena; species Hyaena hyaena. Next base: position 645,122 of record NW_024081074.1, on the reverse strand, counting down.
TAGCCATCCAGTTTTCCCAACACCATTTATTGAAAAGACTAACTTTACCCTATTGTATATTCTTGCCTTCTTTGACTTGACCATACAAGTGTGGGTTTATTTCTGGGCTCTATTCTGTTCCATGAATCTTTGTGTCTGTTTTTGTTCCAGTACCATACCGTTTTGATTACTATAACTTGATGGTGTATCTTGAAATCTGGGATTGTGATACCTACAGCTTTATCTTTCTCAAGATTGCTTTGCTATTTGGGGTCTTTTGTGGTTCCATACACATTATAAGATTATTTGTTCTAGTTCTGTTAAAAATGCTGTTGGCGTTTTGGTAGGGGTTGCATTGGATCTGTATGTTGCTTTGGGTAGTATGGACATTTTATTTTATTTTAATTTTTTTAATGTTTATTTTTGAGAGCGAGAAAGAGAGAGAGTGCAAGCTGGGGAGGAGAAGAGAGAGAAGAAGACACAGAATCCCAAGCAGGCTCCAGGCTCTGAACTGTCAGCACAGAGCCCGATGCAGGGCTTGAACTCACTAACTGCAAGATCATGACCTGAGCCCAAGTTGGATACTTCACTGACTGAGCCACCCAAGTGCCCCTAATGGTATTTGTTCTTCTAATCCGTGAACATGGAGTGTCTTCCCATTTGTTTGTGTCATCGTAATCTCTTTCATCAATGTCTTATATGTTTTCAGAGTAAGGTCTTTCATATCCTTGGTTAAGTTTATTCCCAGGTATTTATTCTTTTGGGTATAATTGTAAATGTGATTGCTTTCTTAATTTCTCTTTCTTCTACTTCATTATGAGTATATAGAAATTCAGTAGGTTTCTGTATATTAATTTTGTGTCCTGCAACCTTACTGAATTCGTTTATCAATTCTAATAGGTTTTTGGTGGAGTCTTTAGAGTTTTTTATGCATAGTATCTTGTTATCAACAAATGGTAACAGTTTTACTTCCTCTTCGCTAATTTGGATGCCTTTTATTTATTTTTCTTACCTGATTGCTCCAGCTAGGTCTACATGTACTTTTTTTAAAAGCTAAAACTGTTACTATTTTAGCATTTAACATTTTATTCTAACTCAAATAAAATTTATATTACTTTAAAAAACTTTTAAAATGGATTTTTGGCTTAAAAATGGAAGACTTGCTTTCTCAGTCCACAGTAGCACCATCGGCATCTAAAGAAGCTGGAAAAGATGAAACTGACATATCATAGAGTTTTCTGACTCATGAAAGAGAGGGATCAAGTCCACTGAACTGGGTAAAACTATACATTAGCAATGAAAATACGACGAGAGCTACAGATATGAAGCTGACCTCAAAGTGTACCGCAATGAACTTCATCTGCACCCTGTGCTCTGGAAAGCAGTGACAATTGAGAAGTTCTCCCCAATTTCACGTTCTGTTAAAAGACCCCCTGTCCTCACATATTCTGAGACAGAGCTCACCTCCCGTGCTCTTCCCTCACGACCCTATGTCTATCTCAAGCTCCTTCCTTTTTGAGATATGTTTCATTAATGAACATTCTCCCTAGCGCAATATTCTGAGTAAAACCATTTCCTTAATTGTTGGTGCATTTTATTTTTGGCAGTTTTCTGACTCATGGCATTTTGGTAGGAATTGCCATGATTTGTGTAGGAGCAAAGCCTGTGGTGGGATCCCTGTTTACCCCACCCACGTGATGAGCCTCTCTGTTCCTGGCTGGTGATTTGGAGACCAGTGGTGTCTCCGACTTCTGGTCCTGTGCTCTGGACTCGTGTCCGTCAGTAGCACAGTAAGGATTCTATTTTGATTTTTTTTTGAGTAGTCACTTGATTTCTGGAGCTGCTTTCTTTTGGCTTCACAGTCTGTAAACATTTAAGTTCTAGAGATCTTGTCTTTGCTGGGTAAAAGATGAAAACAAATCTTGTTTGTTACTGTTTTCTGTTTGTCTACGTTGAGCTGAAATCAGTTAAGGATTCAAACCCAGAGATCAGCTCTTGATATAGCAAGAGAATTCTGGTTAGCAGTGAATTCTGTTAACCTGTGTTTACTGTTGACCAGGGCTGAACTTTTCGATATTAGAGCTATAAACAACTATCTGTGTCTATCTGCATGTTGATGGATGTCTCTGTAGTTCAGAAAGGCTTTACTTCTCATTGTGAGTGTGGGAGTTTTCTACTTCTGGACAGTGTTGCCAAATTAGATTATAAAATCTAAATTAAAGGAGCTCTATTCTGATTGGCTTAGAGATAATTAATCACCTTATATAAATGGAATATTGCTAACAATTTCCAGAAGTTAAGGAATGCAAACTTTTAATGCTTTCAAAGAGCAAAAAGAAAAAAAAACATAGAAATGAATTCAGAAATAGTTTAAGAATAAGTCCACACTATTTAGGCAAATGAGACTATTTAGTTTTTAAGTTTATTTATTTATTTTGAGAGAGAGAGCGAGAGCAGGGGAGGGTCAGAGAGAGAGACGGTGAGAGAATCCCCCCTGATGTGGGGCTTGATCTCACAAATGAACTGTGAGATCATGACCGGAGTTGAAATCAAGAGTTGGATGCTTAACCGACTGAGCCACCCAGGCGCCCCAGATGAGACTAGTTTAATATTTTTGGTTTAATAAAAACAGCTATGTAGTCTCTGAGCATTAGGTATAACATAAGCTTATGTTTTTATTCTACTTGGGTATATTCTTCTTGAGTTTATGCATATCCTGTGATCAAACAAGCTAGCATTATTTATACTACCTGTTTAAGATTATGAAACATATATGTTTGTATTTAACCAAGTCCGATTATTATTCTGACAAACTTTATTTCAATGGTAATTATGTTTCAGGGTATGTCCACTTGAAGATAATTGCCAAGATGTTTGTGTCATTTAAACGCTTGGAGTTATACTACACTGAGTTAATTAATGGCTGTTCACTAGATAGATACTTGCATCATCTATCTCCAAGTAAGAGAATGCTTAATCATTGGCATAATTTAAATTTTCTATTCTTTTGCTTCTTATTTGTATTTGCTCCAGAGGGCTGTGCCTTTGGGTCTATAATGAGCATACTCATTTCAAGCACTTTGAGAAGTGTGTAAAGGAGAGATGAGGCATGTGGAGCTGTGCTGCCCATGTTCATGGGCTCTGCTAGTCCATCTGTGGCAAAGTGCTAGCCTGTGACAGACAGTGCAGTGACCCACCCTCCACTGTCCGTGAACTAGAAGTTAGCTACTTCGGTTAAAATGATCATTAGTATGTGGTTTCGGTTACACGCTAAGAGACATGGTTTTGGTGAAACACAACTGAGACATTTCTGTTTCTCAAGGGAAAGCAGTAGTTTTGTCCCAAAGGGATGGAGTGGCTCTCCGTCCCTCTTCTGCACCTTTCAAGCTCTTTGGGGACCCCAAAAGCTTTTGTGTGTGTGTGGTTCTAGCTATTGATATTTATTATATTGGCAATTGAAACCAAGAAAGCCTTTAAGCACTTACTTACTGTGGTACCTGGCAATAGAAACAGTGAACACACTGCATGTTAAGAACATCTCAGTCACACTGTGAAATTAGTTCTGACTATGTGGACCCCCTCTGCCATGGTCTCAGTGTGTCCCCCTAACGTTCATATGTTGAAGTCCTAATCTCCAAAAATGGTGATATTAGGACGGAGGGCTTTGGGAGGGGCTTGAGTCATGAATGGGATTAGTGCTTTTATAAAAGAGGCTCCAGTGTTTTATTTAATTGAAGTATCATTAACATTCAATGTTATTTTAGTTTCAGGTGTACAGTATGGTGACTCAGCAATTCTGTACATCACGGTGAGTGTGCTCTCGGTCCCTTCCCCCCATTTCACCGTCTTCCACCACATTCACATGTATATACACAGGTATTTGAAGATTGAAAAGACACTGAAATAAAAGTTTTCTCTAACTGTTGTGATAGTTAAAAAAGAAATAAAATAGGCTCCAGAGAGATCCCTAGCCCCTGGCTCCATGTGAGGATAAGAGAAATCTGTGACCCAGAAGGGGCCCTCACCCTACCTTGCTCACATCCTGATCTCGGTCTTCCAGTCTCCAGAACTGTGAGAAGTGGGTATCTGTTGCTCATAAACCACTCAGTCTGTGGTATTTTGTTTATTCTGTTTATAGAACGGACATCTGAGATTGGACTAAAGCATGTTTGTTCCAGAATATAAAAGTGTGAAATGAGGGGTACCTGGGTGGCTTAGTCGGTTGAGCATTCAGACCTCAGCTCAGGTCATGATCTCACAGTTCATGAGTTCGAGCCCCGCATTGGGCTCTGTGCTGACAGCTCAGAGCCTGGACCCTGCTTCGGATTCTGTGTCTCCCTCTCCCTCTGTCCCTCCCCTGCTCACACTCTGTCTCTCTCTCTCTCAATAAAATAAGTAAAAAACATTTTTAAAAATTAGGTAAAAAGTGAAATGAAAGACAAAATTTGGAAATGAATTTTATTTGCCTATTTTTACAGTACTTGAGTTTGAAAATTTAAAGTCTTAGTTTCTCAATTTGATGGGTTGTTCTCTTGGCTTACATTTTATTGCCTTCACCTACAACATGAAGGACTATTTATTCTGTTATTTAATGTACCCAGGCAACAAAAAGGATTCCTCTTAGCAGGATAGCCTTCTCTGGTGTATATTGACTTACTAAGTCTTTGATTATTTAGGAAGACAAACTTCTCATTTAGGAATAGGCCAACGTTCTTTGCAATCATGTACACCTTCCAGGTTTATTTTTTTAAAACGTTCTAATGGTTTATTATCACTTTAAAATGAATAGCCAAATATTGTTTCTCAAGCACCCCATGATTTGATTCCTGTCTTAAGTATCCAAATCTGATAACTTTGATTTTGCCTTCCCAGTATAAAAAATAAGTAAAATATAACACAAAATAAAATAAAACTTCCAAGGTCTCACCTGGAATGTCATATCTGAGAATGATACTCCATCAGGTATCTTCGGTGCCTAAAATTGTCTCTAAATTTCCAAGAGGACACCTGGAAAACCACAGAGCATTTGTTTTTGCCTACTCTTCTTTGAAAATAGGGTTAATTATGTGTTTAATGATCTTGTCTAACATATAAGGAATTTATTTCTTTTTTTAGGTTATTTGCAACTTGTAACAATTTGGTAGACTATGATTTTACAAACACTAATCTACCATTTGTAAATGACACCTTATTTTTCCTGATGACTCTAGATTCGAAATTCTTATTGAGTACTCTTATTTTCTTAGCAATGCAAGTTACTGTCATAAATTCAGTAAGAATCTGTCCTTGTTTACAGGAGGCTATTGGAAACAGTAGCTATGGGCCCAGAGCACTGCCTAGACGGTCATATTTGAGAATGATGAGCTTCTAACCAGATGTGACTGGACACTTTTAAGAAGCTAAGGTTGGTGTGGTGCAGCCAGTGCTTACAAAATCCTTTTTGGAACCTGGTTCCTGGTTTACAGGTTGCCTAGCCTTGTAGGAGAATAAGGAAGGTCCCCTCTTGGCAGGCCCAAGACTGCAGGGTATTTTGGGAACCATGAAAAGAGAAGAATCCCCCAAGTCTCAGGTGCTGCACGTGAGACCTGATGGCAGACTCTTTGCTTGGTTTCCTAGACTCAAGAAGCTTTGATTTTACTTTTTAAAATTTTTATTGTTTATCATTATTTTTAAATTTTATCTTTTTTTTTTAATGTTAGAGAGTGAGAGAGGGTGTGAGCAGGGGAGAGGGGTAGAGGGGAGAGAGAGAGAATCCCAAGCAGGCATCACGAGGTCAGTGCGGAGCCTGACATGGGGCTTGATGCCATGACCCTGGGATGCTCAAACCACTGAGCCACCCAGGTACACCTCTTTATTACTTTTCTTAAAATTTTAAAATTTATTTTAATTTTTTAAATTAAAAAACCTTTCATATATATATATATATATATATATTTTTTTTTTTTTTTTTTTTTTTTTTTTTTTTTTTTTTTTTTTTTTTTTTTTTTTTGGTTAAAGTTTATGAGTGCGAGAGAGAGCAGGGGAGGAGGAGAGAGAGGGAGAGACAGATTCCCAAGCAGGCTGTACGTTGTTGGTGAGGAGCCCTATGTGGAGCTTGAGCTCACGAACCATGAGATCCTGACCTGAGCCGAGATCAAGAGTCAGACACTTAATTGACTAAGCCACCCAGGTGCCCCATTTTCTTTTTTTTTTTAAGTTTGTTTATTTATTTTGAGAGAGAGAGCCTGCGCATGGGAAGAGCTAAGAGAGAGAGAGAGAGAGAATCCCAAACAGGCTCCATGTTGTCAGCACAGACCCTGATAAGGGGCTCGAACTCATTAACCATGAGATCATGAACTGAGCTGAAACCAAGAGTCAGAAGCTTAACTGACTGAGCCACCCAGGTGCCCCTATTATTTTTTTAAACAAGTTTATTTAAACAACCAGGCACTTGACTTGAGGGGAAAGCTCTCTAGGATTCATTTCTTTTAGAGTAATTTATCCCTACTTAAAGACAGAGTGCCCTATATGTAACAGCTACCTGCAAAAAAAGTTAGCAAATTGCCCTTGGTTTTACAATGATAAATGAAAAACATTAAAATTCTCCAGTCGAACAAGGTACATGAGGGTTTTTTTTTAAGTTTTATTTTAAAGTTTATTTATTTATTTTGTGTGTGTGTGAGAGAGAGAGAGAGAGAGAGAAAGAGAGAGCGAGAGCGAGTGGGGTAGGAACAGAGAGAGAGAGGTAGAGAGAATCCCAAGCAGGCTTTGTTCTGTCAGTGCAGAGCCCAACGTGGGGCTTGAACCCATGAACACTCAGATTGTGATGTGAGCTGAAACAGGAATTGAACACTTAACTGACCGAGCCGCCCAGGCGCCCCAGTATGCAAGGGTTTTTATGTTCTTTTTTTGTTAGGCAGTGAGAGCAGAGTAAGTTACTGGAATATAAAGATAAGGGCTGCATGAATGTGCTGCTAATGGAGAAAGGGGGCACTTTCACAGAACGATATTTTTCCCCATCCCATCTCTGCTTGATGTTGACCCAAACATACCATTGACCATTTAATTAAAAAACATGCAGTCTGCTGTGCACATACTTTATGTACAATACATGATTGGGGGCAGGGAATGTGAAAGAATCGAGAAGCCTGAACTGTGCTGGTCAGGATGTGGTGGGACCAAATTGTGGCTTTCTCACTGAGAATGTCTTCTGGGTCTGGAGGAACAGAGTCTGGAGTAAACGAGCAGGTTCCCTTTGTAGTAGACGCCTCTGTCCGCTGCCAGAACACACCAGCTGGGTCTTCACCCTCCTCCCCGACCTGTGCAGGTGTTTCCCCGACGGGCTGCCCATCACGTCGGAATCTGATCTGCCTCACTGAAAATGGACAAAGACCCGTCATTTGCAGTAGGCTTTCATCAGTTTCCTAAATGGTGTGTATGCCTCTTAATCTTACAGAACCACCCTGCCCCGCCACCTTCAGACTAACATGGTCCTTCTTCTCAGTCTTGACTCCCTGGGCTTTGCGTTGGCCGTGGCAAGTGCCGGCGTCTCCTTAGCTGCTGATTCACAAGGAGGTACCAGGTCTGCACCGAAGGAGCTCACTGAGAAGCTTTTAAAAGTACAATGTGAGGTTTCTTTTCTTTTCTTTTTTTATGTTTATATATTTTTGAGAGTGAGAGAGACAGAGTGTGAGCAGGGGAGGGGCCGGGAGAGAGGGAGGCACAGAATCCGAAGACAGGCTCCAGGCTCTGAGCTGTCAGCACAGACACTGACATGGGGCTCGAACTCATGGACTACGAGATCATGACCTAAACCAAAGTTGGACGCTTAACTGACTGAGCCCCCGAGGCACCCCTCAACCTAAGGTTTCTTTTGAAAACTTGCAACAGAGCAAACTTAGGAAGTCCTGTGATAAATGACCCTGTGAAAATAACCAGGTCAGATCTAATGAGAGCAGCCTTATTTTGTGATCAAGACTAGTGTCTCTCTGAGATTATTTTTTAATCAGAAGTGAAGACATGAAGGAAAAATTTTATTCATATATTCTTTGAAAGAGAATGTGAGCAGGGCAGAGAGAGAGGGAGACACAGAATCTGAGGCAGGCTCCAGGCCCCAAACTATCAGCACAGAGCCTGATGCAGGGCTTGAACCCATAGGCTGTGAGATCATGACATGAGCCGAAGTCAGATGCTTAACTGACTGAGCCACCCAGGTGCCCCTACTTTAGCTTATTGTTATGCATATTTTCAATTTTTTTCAAATAATTTTAAGTACTTTCAAGTAATACTGTTCCAGTTCAGTTGCATTATCACTTTAACACCATTTATTCAGAATTTGAAGAAAAAGGAATTGGATGATTTAAATAATTTAATAATCTGAATAATTTGAAAGACAAAATTGTTTCTCGCAGCTTTAAAATTAGAAATGAAAAAAACTGGTAGACCATCTTACAGGGTAAGTTATGAGAAACCTTGACTAGCAAAGTGCAGATAATGACCAGGAAAGTTTAGGCTGTCAACACTGCTAGGTGAAAAGTCAGTAAAAGAAATCACAGAGGTGAACTTGTTTTTGGAATATTGGAGTAAAGGGCATGGTGGACTCACTCCACAAGAAAACAACATTTAACTGGAGAAAGCTATGAAAAACAATCATGTAAAGTCCTGGAAATTATCCTAAGTGCATACAGCAAATGGAAAAATAGTCATTCAAGAAAATCTACTAAATCTCAGTAAGAAAGCTGTGGCAACTGAGTCACAGCCCGTTTCCTCCCTGCCAGCTCCATCTTCCAGAAATGCTATTCCACGTACTCTACTTGGGGCAGCTGAGAAGAGGAGGGCTCCCCACTCCCAGGCCCCACATGTAGAGTAGAAGCTCTCCTACACCTGAGCGAGCCATGAATGCCGGGACCTCAGTCCCTCCCAGCACCCCAGCTGGCTTATAGGGGGAGCCTCCACACCAAGGGGAGGCAAGCCTCGAACAGGAGTGCCATCACTCCAGAGAGCGCTTTTAGAGAAGTGTTTGGGTTGCTGTCCCCAAGTCTACATCCTGTGCAGGGTGCAGAGATTCTGTCCAGGGGAGAGTCAGGCTACAAGGATTAAGAACCCCCAGCTCTGTCTGAGGGGGACTGACTGTATTTGGAACAGAGAGTGGGAAATTCTGTCTGAGGGTATTGTTGAAAACAATGGAGATTTTGGTCAAGAGCAATGGGGGGGGGGGGGGGACACTTATAACTACATGATACTAGTGGCAACAAGCAAAATGGCAGAGGTTTAATAGAACCAGGGAAAGAGATAACCAAGAAGAGCGCTCCTCAGATCACAGTCAGCCCTGGGCATCAGGAAGTTTGTATATAAAACATTGACCCACTGAAAAGAAATCACAGCAGGACGTGGAACAGATTTGGAAACACTCCCCAGGCTGCATGAAGACAGATCATCAACACAGGGAGGAAGCCTTGCTGATACAAGGGTCTTAAGTGCAGCTTCTAACCAAACACCAGTTGAACTAAGCTACTCTGATACAGGGACAATGCCTGGGAAGCCAGGCTTTGACATAAAATCATACATATCCCTTGGAGTCTGGAAGGCTGTGCATGGCCAAGGCTGAGCAATTTTAGGATGATCAGAGGGGGAAAATCCAAGCTACCGGTCTCTGGCTACACATGGGTAAAAACGAATTAGCCAACCAACCAGCCAACAAATAAATAAATCCCTCAAGCTGTGATAGCATCCAAGCCTTACACACTTTCAATGGTAAAAAGTAAAAAATCTTTGACCAGTAAGTGGCCTGTGCATCCCCAGAGATGACTGCTAGAAAGGCAGGCTAAGAGATAAAAACAAGACAAAATCTGAGTAGGAACATCAGAAGCTGCACACTACAGGGGAAATAGGCTTTACGTACTTAGTTCAGCAAGTCACTGTACAAATAAATAAATGACCAAGCAAGCCAAAACATCAACCCTTGGGGGAGGGAGGTAATTAGTATCCAGAGTGGCTACAGTATAATATCTAAAATGTCAGTTTTTGACAAAAAAAATTTTGAGACATGCAATGAAAGAGAAAATTGTGACCCACACACAGGAAAGAGTGACCAATACAAACTGCTTTTGAAGGGGTCCAGTTGTGGGACTTAGTAGACACATACTTCAAAACAGTCATTGTAGGATTGTAGGGCACCTCAGTGACTCAAGAGTCTGACTCTTGGTTGTGGCTCAGGTAATGATCTCATGGTCATGAGCCCCTGCATCACCTGCTTAACATTCTCTCTCTCCCTCTGCCCCTCCCCTAGTCATGCACTCACACACACCCTCTCTCTCTCTCTCTCTCACACAAAAAAAAAATAATCCTCCCCAGCCATTGTAAATATTCTTGAAGAACTAATGGAAAATACATAAAGACTTAAAGGAAGAATTGATGACAATATCTCATCAGGTAGAGAATATCAACAAAGAGATAGAAATTATAAAGAAGAACCAAATAGAAATTGTGGAGATGCAAAGTACAATAACTAAAATAAAAAATTTACTGGGAGTTTCAATAGTAGATTTGAGTAGGCAGAAGAAAGAATCAAGGAGTTTGAAGACATAGAAATAAAGATAATTGAATATGTAAAATGGGGAGAAAAAATAAAAATGATAAGACCTTCAGAGAAATGTGAGACACCATTAAATGTATCAACATATGCATAGTGGAGAGAGAAAGGAGCAAAGAAATTATTAGAAGGAGTCATGGCTGCAAAGTCCCCAAATTTGATGAAAAGCATTAATCTGTACGTTCAAGAAGAATGAGCTTAAGGTAGGATAAACACAAAGAGATGCATGCCTACACATATCATAGTCACAGGGTTGAAAAATAAAGATAAAGTCTTAAAAGCAGCAAGAGGAAAACAATTCATCACATGTAAGGAAAGTGCATTAAGAGCGACAGCTGATGTTTCATTAGAAACAGTGAAGGCCAAAAGACATATTCATTGTGCTTAAAGTGGAAACTTGTCAACCGGTAATTCTATATCCATGAAAACTATCAGGAAATAAAGACAAAATAAAACAGAGCTGAAAGAACTTATTGCTGGCCAGCCTGACTTATAAGAAACACTAGAAGTTCTTCAGACCGAAAGCAAATGATGCCAGATAGTATCTCAAATCTACATGAAAGACAGTAGCAATAAAGGTAGGTAATTACAAAAGGCAGTATAATCATATATTTCTTTTCTCTAAACTGATTTAAAAAGTAATGATCTAAGACATAGGTATGTATCCATATTGCTAGGCTTTCTACATACAGAAACACAATATGAGTCATCATTTTGTAAAAATGTTATGTAACAATAATAGCACAAAGGAAGTAGATGGGAACACAGCTGTTTTGGATTAAGGTATGACACTGAATGGTAACTCACGTCTACAAGAAGAAATAGAATCACAAATGCTAAATAAGAAGGTTAATATAATAAACTCTATAAACATATAATTGTTTCACTTTCATTTCACAGATTTTTAGAAAGACCTAAGATTATGTAAAGTAATCATTAAAACAATGTATTCGGGGGCTTACAATATAGAGGGATCAAGTAGGTATAACAATAACACAAAAAAAGGAAGGACACAGCTCTAGACCACTGCACCCAACAACAGCAGATTACATATTCCTCCTTCTCATGCACACATGAAACGTTGTCCAGAATAGATCATATTCTAGACCATTAAGACAAAGCTCAGTAAGTCAAAGATGATTGATATTCTACAAAGCAAGTTCTCTGACCACAACAGAATGAAGCTTGAAATCAGTAACAGAAGGAAATTTGGGAAATTTATTAATATGTGGAAATTAAGTAACACATTCCCAAAGAACAAATGAGTCAAAGAATAAATAAAAAAAGAAATGAGAAAATATTTTAAATGAAAATGAAGACAAACATACAGAAACTTAAGGGATGCAGGAGATGCAGTGCTGAAAGGACAATTTATACCTATAAAAGTCTACATTACAGGGGCGCCTGGGTGGCTTAGTCGGTTAAGCATCCGACTTTCGCTTGGGTCATGATCTCGCGGTTTGTGGGTTCGAGCCCCACGTTGGGCTCTTTGCTGACTGCCAGCTCAGAGCCTGGAGCCTGTTTCAGAGTCTGTATCTCCCTCTCTCTCTGACCCTCCCCTGCTCACACTGTCTCTCTCTCTCTCCTAGAAATAAATAAAACATTAAAAAAATTTAAAAAAAAGTCTACATTACAGAAGAAGAAAGATCTTAAATCAATAACCTAACTTTTTACCTTAAGACATTAGGAAGTGAAGAGCAAACTAAATCCAAAGCAAGCAGAAGGGAAGGACACAATACAGATCAGAGTGTAAATAAATGAATAGAGGAGAGAAAAGAAAAAAGAAAAAAGAAAAAAAAAAGAAAAGAAAAAAAACCAATGAAACCAAAGGTTGGTTCTTTGAAAATATCAACAAAACTGACAAACCTTTAGCTTAACTGACCAAGAAAAAAACACTCAAATGACTGTAATCAGAAATGGAAGAGAGGACATTACTTTCAATCTTACAAAAGTAAAAAAGGTTGTAAGAGAAAAGCGTGAACAGTTCTACACCACCAACTATATAATCTGGACAAAATGGATACATTCATAGAAACACATAAAGTACCAAAACTGACTCAAGAAGAAACTGAAAATCTGAATAGACCCATAATAAATAAAGAGATTGAATTAGTAATTTAAAAACTACCACTACAATCAGCAAAATTAAAAGGCAACTGAAGGAATGGGAGAAGATACTTACAAATGACAAATCAGATAAGGGGTTAGTATCCAAAATCTATAAAGAACTCATCAAACTCAACACCCAAAAAACAAATAATCCAGTGAAGAAATGGGCAAAAGATATAAATAGACATTTTTGAAAAGAAGACATCCGGAGGGCTAATAGACACATGAAAAAATGCTCAACATCCCTCGTCATTTGGGAAATACAAATCAAAACCAAATGAGATATCACCTCACACCTGTCAGAACGACTAAAATTAACAACTCAGGCAATGACAGATGTTGGCCACGATACGGAGAAAGGGGACTCTTGCACTGCTGGTGGGAATGAAAACCGGTGCAGCCGCTCTGGAAAACAGTATGGAGGTTCCTCAAAAAATTAAAAATAGAATTACCCCATGACCTAGCAATTGGACTACTAGGTATTTATCCAAGGGATACAGGTGTGCTGTTTCGAAGGGGCACATGTACCCCAATGTTTATAGCAGTGCTATCAACAGTAGCCAAAGTCTGGAAAGAACCCAAATGTCCATTGATGGATGAATGGATAAAGATGTGATGTACACACACACACACAATGGAGTATTATTCAGCAGTCAGAAAGAATGAAATCTTGCTAATTGCAACAACGTGGATGGAACTAGAGGGTATTATGCTAAGTGAAATTAGTCAGAGAAAGATAAATATCATGTGACTTCACTCGTGGAATTTAAGATACAAAACAGATGAACATAGGGAAAAGGAAGCAAAAATAATATAAAAACAGGGAGGAGGACAAAACATAAGTGACTCAAATACAGAGAACAAACTGAGGGTTGCTGGAGGGGTTGTGGGTTGGGGGGATGGGCTAAATGGGCAAGGGGCATTGAGGAAGACACTTGTTGGGATGAGCACTGGATGTTATACATAGGGGATGAGTCACTGGATTCTACTCCTGAAATCATTATTGCAGTATATGCTAACTAACTTGGATGTAAACTAAAAAATAAAAATAAATGATTAAAAAAAAGAAACTACCCACAAAGGAAAACCCAGGACCAGAGGCTTCACTAAGGAACTCTACCAAATGTTTAAAGAATTAACTCCAACCCTTCACAAACTTTTCCAAAAATAGAAGAAGAGAAAACACTTCCCAACTCATACTGTGAGATCAAGGACTTGATTCCAAAACTAAAGAAAGACATCACAAAAAAAGAAAACTACAGACCCACATTTCTTATGAATACACGAAAATCCTCAACTAAATCTTAGCAACCAAATCCAGCAACATACACAAAGGATACACACCATGACCAAGTGGCTTATCCCAGGAAAACAAAGTTGGAATAATATATGAACATCAATGTAATATACTGTATTAATAGAATGAAGGACAAAGGTGATATGATCTTTTAATCTTTCTGATATAGGAAAAGCATCTGACAAATAAAACATGCAAACAATCAAGAATGGAGGAGAAATTCCTCAACATGATAAGGGGATTTATGAAAAACCCACAGCTAATATGTTTAATGGTGAAAGACTGTACTTTCAGCCTAAGATTTGGAACAAGATTTCTATTCAACTGTGTACTGGATATTCTAGCCAGGGAAAATAAGGAGAAAAATAAATAAAAGTCATCGATAATAAAAGGGAAGAAGTAAAACTATCTCTGTCTGCAGGTGACTTCTGGTGTATAGAAAAGCTTAAGAAACCCCTTATGAAACTACTGTGAATAATTAACAAGTTCAGCAGGGTTGTAAGGATACAAGATTAATCTTTAATTATATTTTTATACATTATGAAAAATCTGAAAAGGGAATTAAAACAACTCCACATAGAATCACATCAAAAATAATAAAATGCTTAGGAATAAACTAAAGGAGTGTGAGAGTCATATGCTTAAAACTACAAACACTGCTTAATGAAATTAAAATCTAATAAATGGAAAGATAGCCCACGTTAATGAATCAGAAAACTCTTACAGTCACACTCACCCCTGCCCCAGTCATTCCGAATCCCTGACAACCACTCATCCATTTTCATTCTCTATAGTTTTGTTATTTCAAGGATGTTTTATGAATGGACTCATCCAGTATATAATCTTTTAAGATGGGTTTTTTCCACTGGGTATAATGACCTTGAGATATGTCCAAGTTGTGTGTGTATCAACAGATCATTCCTGTTTATCTTGCCTCCTTATGTAACTCTTGAATATTTTTAGAATTCTACTTTGATTTATCTATGGTATTCTTTTGGTGTACCTCTTTGCATAGATTTTTTTTAAGTGTTTGCTCTAAAAAGTCATATTATATTTAGCTTAGGCAGTTACTGGCGTCAACATTTTACTCTTCTGAGATAGTGTTACAGATCCCTGAGGTTTTCTTCACTTTCTTCAGTCTCCCTCTCTGCTCAGTGTAGGTAGTTTCTATTGTATGCTGGGATTTCCCCATATGGCTGGTGGAAATAGGCATCATTCTTTGCCTTGTGTGAAAAAGTCATATTGTATTTAGCTTAGGCAGTTACTGGCGTCAACATTTTACTCTTCTGAGATAGTGTTACAGGTCCCTGAGGTTTTCTTCACTTTCTTCAGTCTCCCTCTCTGCTCAGTGTAGGTAGTTTCTATTCTATGCTGGGATTTCCCCATATGGCTGGTGGAAATAGGCATCATTCTTTGCCTTGTGTGAGTGCCAAGTGGCTCTTTCCTGTCCTAGAGCACACATGCACACACGTGCTTATCAGTGCTCAGTCCAGGACTTGAGAGGGAGCCTCTACAGACTTTTGGGGCTCTGTCCCTCCCTTCCAGGACCAGTCCTGCAAAGTCTAGCTGCTCTGGTCCCCTGGACTCTCAGCTCCGTCTCTGACTAATGGAGTCCATTCGTGTCCACCTGGCTTCCTCTTCCATGGATGAAGGCCTGGAGATGCCCTGGAAGCACTGAGCTGGGACAGTCACAGGTTCACCTGTTTGTTTCCTGTCTCTTGATCATTGTCCTTTGTTGCTTGATGTTCAGGGTCTTAAACACATAGGTTTTCTTTCTTTTCTTTCTTTTTTTTAAAATTCTCAAATCTTTCTTTTATTCTTATTTTTTAAAAAATGTTTATTTCTGAGAGAGAGAGAGAGCAGGGGAGGGTCAGAGAGAGAGGGAGACACAGATTCTGAAGCAGGCTCCAGACTGTCATCACAAAGCCCGACATGGGGCACGAACTCACAAACCGTGAGATCATGACCTGAGCCGAAGTCGGACACTTAACCAATTGAGCCCCCCAGGTGCCCCTATTCTTATTATTTTTTTTAATGTTTATTTATTTTTGAGAGAGAGAGACAGCGTGAGCAGGGGAAAGTCAGAGAGAGAGAAATACAGAATCCAAAGACAGGCTCCAGGCTCTGAGCCAGCTGTCAGCACAGAGCCCGATGTGGGGCTCGAACCCACGAACCGTGAGATCATGACCTAAGCCGAAGTCGGACACCCAATGACTGAGCTACCAAGGCACCCCGAACACATACGTTTTCTATATGTTGTCTGTTTCAGATATTTGGTCTGGTCCCTGCTGCTTTGTGGTGGCTGGGTACAGGTGTCGCAGTAATTATTTTTCGTTGGAAAGTAGTTTTCCTAAAGATACATTATATTAATATGTAATAGTTTTCTCACTGACTTTAAAATAAACTAATAGCTGGTTAAAAAAAATGTTTCATTTTAATTTCTAAGATGGTAAGAATTGATAGGTGCAGCCCACATAAATCAAATCTCTTTGGTATCCTCAGTACTTTTTAAGAGTGTAAAACCAGGGGCGCCTGGGTGGCTCAGTCAGTTAAGCGTCTGACTTCAGCTCAGGTCATGATCTCACAGTTAGTGAGTTCAAGCCCCTGTCGGGCTCTGTGCTGACAGTTAGCTCAGAGCCTGGAGCCTGCTTCAGATTCTCTCTCTCTCTCTGCCCCTCCCCTGCTCATGCTCTGTCTCTCTCAAAAATAAATAAACATTAAGGAAAAAAAAGAGTGTAAAACAACAGACCAAGAAGTTTGAGAACTGCTTACATAGGTGAGTTTATTTAATCCCCATGAATTTCTTTATGAAGGAGGTACTATTCTTATCTGCTCTATTTTACAGATAAGCAGACTGAGGCCCGGAGTGAGGAAGCAGCTGCCTGAGAAGATACAGTTAGTAGGTGTGAGACTGGACAGTCTGTGCTCTTCAGACCAGCACGCCGCCCTGCCTTGAGCAGTGTGGGTTTCCCGTCTGAGCTTCACAGAGTAACGTTAGGTGCAGGCCCAGCCCTGTTGTACCATGTGTCTCCACCCACTTCTCACCCAGCAGAACCCGTGGGCTCCGAGCCTGTTCACATTGCCACCTTGGGGTGTCCCCAGAGGAAAAAACGTGTGGTGGATATGTGCCGTGCCGTCAGGCGAGAGCCTCACACCAATGGACCGGAGCCTAACGGGCAGATGGGCCTGCAGCACTGCGCTTCCCTGGGTGGCACTGGTCAGGGCCCTGGGCCTCATTTGACACATGCTCATTTGATGGAACAGCATCCATGCTGGTCAAAGTCCCTGTGCCTTGGCGGCCGCCACCCCTGCCTGTCCTGGGGCAAGCCTCGGACCCCGTACAGCTCCTCAAGTCCAGGATGCGTAAGATGAGTTTGAGCACCAGCTGCCTTTGCAAACAGATTCTGTTTTTAAAAGAATTCTTTCCACCAAGATTTCTTCATATTATAAATTCCCTGGGTGTAAGTAAACGTTTTTATGCGTACAAATTCAGCTCAGGGCAACACGTGTTGAGTAAAATGGAATCTGAGATGCTTTGAGCAACGGGAGTGATACGCATTCACATTCAGGCAGCTCCTAAGAGTATGAAACTCACCAAGAATGTTTAAAACGGCTTTTAGTAACAAATATTTACTGAGCAACTTCTCTGAGTAGGGCCCTGTCCTTGGTCCAGCGGCTAGAGCAGCGAACAAGGCAGGAGTCTGTCTTGGAGAGTTTACATGCTGGTGTGCAGCATATTCCTAACAGGACACAGGTTATTTTACACAACAGGCAGCGCAGCATTGCTGGTGGAAGCAAACAGCTGAGTGCCTGCTGTCCGTCTAGCAGCCCTCTGTTGGGGGCCGTGCTGCATAAAGTAAACAGTTTCAGACTGGTAGGGTATAAAATTTGTCTGAAAAACAAAATAAAACAAAACAAAACACACCCAACCCCAGCTATCCTCATAAAAGCTGGATCTGCAAACTGCTCACGGTGCCTGTGAATGCCCCCCTACCTGCCCCTACATAGCACGAGCCCGAGGGGACCTGGGGACCGTGTTTATGCACTACACAGTGAGAACGGTGCCCTGGGGCCGCTCTGATAAGTGCCGCACAGGCGGGACACTTGCCATGAAGGAACGGCATGAAAGTGCAAGCACCAAAGGATCACAATTGTGCGCATGATAACTGCACAAGTAAGACGGGAATCAGAGCATCGTCAGCACCCATCTTTGGGGGTGAAACTCAAGGCCTTTTGCTTCTACTTCTGGGCGTTTCCCAGCACAATGAAATGTGTATAGCAGAAGACTAGAAAATAATTAAAATCCTCCAGATCACCTTGAGGTCTCACTCCTTTCAGGGAAACTAATCACCGGCAAGAAGGTGTCTCAGTCACTGTCCTTGGGTTGTTCAAAGGAGCTGCGGATTCTCTTTCCTCTGTGCCCATGCAGGGCTCGGTTTTGGCGTGCATACATGCCCTAAACGTCAGGCTTCCCCGGGGACTCATGAACTCAGGAGTTTAGTAAATGCTCATTTTAGCGGCTGCCGAATGGACGCAACCCGGGCAGCGCCCCTTTTCTGGTGTCTGAATGCGGAGGGCTCCGTGGCTCCTTTGTTCTGCCGGCTCCTGGGCTTGCGGGCGAATGGGCTTTCAGTGGCCCGCCCTGCAGGCGCCTCCCCAGGGAGGCCGGCCTTTCCTTCCTGGCTTCCTCCACCCTCTCCTGACCCCAAGGTGCCTCCGGCCCACCCTCCAGCTGAGTCAAGCCTCCTGCCCGGGGAGAGGTCACACTGGAACATCTGGGTGCCCGTGGCGGCTGGACACTCCCAGCTGCTGCCCAGTCCTTCCCCAAGTGGCCGTGCCAGGCGGGCCGCGCAGCTGCTGTTTCCTCCAGAGAAGGTGCTGGCAGTGCTCAGGGAAGGAAGCGGCCGAAGGAGGTGGAGTGGCGATTCAGCCCCTCGAGGTAGAGACGCTGCATGGTGTCTGAGTGGTGCTTTTTGCTTTCAGATGTGCATTGGGGCGTGGTCCCTGCCATTCCCTTTTGTCCTCTAAGTGAGGGTGATAATGTTGCTAATGTTGGGGTGAAGGAACAGCCCCAGGGTGGTCTGCCCCACTGGTTTAGCCTCACACACCAGCTCACCTTGGCTAGATGACAGGCCTTTGCGGATGGGGCCAAGTCTGGGCAGGTTGGGGTTTTGGGAGTGTGGTGAGGGGGGGCGCACAGCTGATTTTTATTCTGGACAGAGGGTGCTCCTACAGGAAGGACGGTGGGTTGGCTGTCCTAATGGGAAAGAGGGAGCAAAGTGGACCCCATGTGTGGAAGAGAGGTGTGCTTAGGAGCAGAGAGAGGCTGGTGCCCCTGCAGGTGAAGTTCTCTGTGGTCACAGTGCACAAGTGATTTCTTGCTGGGTGACCCACACCATGACGCTTTGAGGTGTCAAAATGTGGCATTGCCTAGTACTCTGTGGGGTTGTGCTAGGCCACTCTTGTCCCAAATCTGTGAGTTGCATCAAGCCTACTCCAGAGCTAAGGTAAGAGAGAACTGGCATTTTCCTTTTGGAGTCCGAGGCCAGCCAGTCTTTGCACAGGAGCTGTGAAGCTCCGTGGTCCTGTTACACCCCTGGGCAAACCAGACCTTCAGAAGGGTTCTGTGTTCTCTGTAGGCTAAGAAAACCTCCGTCTCTTATCTTTCGTTTTGCAAGTGCTAAAGGCGTACGATTCTGCCATAATGGTAGTTAGACTTCTTTCACGGAGCCCTGCTTGGGCCAGCAAGAAGAAAGGGCTGGTCAGATGATGTGTATAGTAGCAGATCACTATCTGAGACATGCTCACATTTCAAAATAGAAATGTTTCATTGTTAAGGCAGCAAATGACCTGCTATCTGTGGATGCATACTGGTGGATGTGCATCCACTGTTCATTTCCGCCAGGCCCAGCTTCTCCTTGAGGCCAGGTGCTTCCCTATCTTTCCTGGGGGTGGTCACCCACCACTTCAGGAATTAACTTTGGACCGGTTAGTTCCGGTTAGGCACTCCTGCCTGATTGTGGCCCAGTGTGGCTATCCCCAGTGCCCCGAGGGGGAGATGCCTAAACCAGATTCAGGCGGGAGAGGCCCTTTGAGCAGAACTGTTGGGGTGCCTTCATTTCACATGGGCCATCATTAAACAGGCATTGCACGGGTTCTTCATGCTGGGAAGCCACCCTGGCTCCTGCTGGGACCTGGATCATGGCGAGAGACCCTGAGACTTGCTCAGGGCTGCAAGGCCTTCTTGGCTCCCACCATCATGTGGGGGTGGGACTTTGAATCTAGATACCAGAGGAGGCCACTTGAGGCATTTTAGGATCCCCAGTTTCTCTCCATCCTCATGTTACTAATTAGGCTGGTCTGGTCAGAGGAAGCCTGGCCCCTCCCTTGGCCCCCACAAACCCTCACCCCTGCCTATCATCCCTGGGCACTGGGCTGGCTCAGGTATGGCTGTGAGCTAGATGCAGAGTGATGGGGAAGTCCCCGGAACCCCAGAGGGTGTCGTGTCTGTCCTTGCTTGGAACCCTCCACCTTCCTAAGGTGGAATCTGAACGATAGTGTGGCCCTCGTGCTCTGGACCCCTGGCCTCTCTCCCTTATTTCCCATGCCCCCTGCCTCCTGGTTCTCCAGACCCACTTCCTTCTTTCTAACCTTGAGCTCCTGAGCCCATTCCCACCTCAGGGCCACTGCCCTTGCTGTTCCCCCTGCCGGCTCTTTTCCTCATTCAGGTTTTAGTTCTTTTTTTTTTTTTCTTTTTAAATTTTTTTAAGGTTTTTTTTATTTCTAGAGAGAGAGAGAGCGTGAGCAGGGGAGAGTCAGAGAGAGAGGGAGTCACAGACTGAAACAGGCTCCAGGCTCTGAGCTGGCAGTCAGCACAGAGCCCGACGCGGGGCTTGAACCCACGAACCGTGAGATTATGACCTAAGCGAAAGTCGGACGCTTAACCGACTAAGCCACCCAGGCGCCCCATTCAGGTTTTAGTTCAATGCCACTCCTCAGAAGACTTCCTTGGCCCTCCCGTCTAAAGCAGCTCCCCACGTTGTCTTTTTCTTTGCCACCCGTCCCTGCCTGAAGTCATGTTTGTGTTTTATTTACTGTCCGCCACCACCGCGCGTCCTCTCATTCACTGCTCTACCTCCAGGGCCTGAATAGCATGATTATCTGGAACGAATGGGTGTGAGTGAGCATGCCAGGCAACCACAGCTCTTTCCTGCAGATCTCTATGAGGCTGGCCCGTGGCTCTGGGGAGCCTCCAGTCTCCAGCAGAGCTGAGCGATGCCCACAGCTGCCACCGAGCTATTGCTGAGCCTGCCCTTCGCCTAAGAACAAGGCATGCTGCGTGGTCGGTGAGGCTACGGGCACGTACTCCTGTGCTCAGCAACCACACTAAAGGAGGTATTCAGGCTTTCAGGTTGGCGTGGGACCCCTCAAGACAGGGAGCAGGTCCCTTTGGCGTTCTGCCTTCTACTTTTCATCCTTTTTGCTGCCTACAGAACCCCAGCATTCAACGAACCATCCAGCTGGGCATCCATTTCTGGTGCACGGCCCCTAGCGCACCCGTTCGTCTTTATCAGCAATTGTGGAAATCCTTTTTTCTGAAACAGGCAGATGAGCCAAACAGTCATCCATACTTTATGCTTGAGCCAGTTACAGTGAAACACTCTTAGCTAGGACACCACTGCAAAAGAACTAACAAGTGCAAACTGCTCTGGCTTCAAGATGCCAGCTACTTGGGAACAGATGCCTTTATCAATAAAGCTCATTTCTGCAGGTGTAACTGCACGTCACCATCAAGTCCCCGATCTGAGCAATGCTGTTTATTTGTGGGCTACTCCTTTGCACTGACACTTCTAGATGGTCTTTCTCTGTTGCCAAGCTAGAAGCCATATGTTCAGTAGGGTGAATAGATCGGGCGGCTCAGCCCTGGCCTCACAGTGGGATATTTGGGCTGCTTCCAGTTATAAGCTACGCTCCACAGACCAGCTGGAAATATCTGCCTGTAGGTAGAGTGAGCGAAGGTTTTTTGTTTATGTAATATTTTTCTCCGAATAGAGTCTGCCAATGGTTTGAGTCACAGGGCCACTTTAAACGCTCTTCTCTATCTTGTCAGTAGTGCTTCATCATAGAAAGGAGTCCTCGGTTCTCCACTGGAAGGTACCTTTTGCGAGGTTGGGGGTTACTCGCATACTTGGATGCAATGGTTATTTCGCGCGGAGGGCATTGGTCTGGTATCTCAGTATGTAGACTAGGCTCACGACTAGAAGGGCACCCCTTCACCTTGGCCTCCCCAGGGTGGGACCGCGTGGACCGGGGGGGGGGGCCCCAGGACCCCAGGAGGGAGTCGGTGCGCAGAAATGGCTGTGTACCGAATGGAAGCGTGAAGGTGACCTCTCTTCCCCTGGGGCCGCAGCAGGAGCTCGCTGCTTGGAGGCAGCAGGGAGGTGGTCCGAGCACCGGTGTCCCTCTGTGCTCCCCAATCCCGGTCCGCCCGCCCGCGTTCGCGCTCTAGGGCCGCCGGGACAGCCGGGGGAGCGCCGGGCGGGGGCGTCCCGGCGGGGCTGGGGGGCTCGTTCGCGGTTATTATAACTTCACTCCCTTTAAAAGGAAAACTATGCCCGGAATCTGGGGAGGTGGCGAGCGAAGCCCGGGCGGGGAGGACGTGACCCGCGCCCGCCGCGGGCCAAGCTCGGGTGTCCCCAGGGCTGGCACCGCGCGGACTGGCAGGGCCCACCCCTCCGCCCTCACTCCCCCACTTCCCACCGCCCCCTCGCGGGCGGGGCGGACCCCACCCCTGCCCCCCGCCCCACCTCGCGGGCAGGGCTGCGCGGCGGGCGGAGCCGCTCTTGGCCTTTTTTGGGCGTCTCCCCGCTCGGCGCCCGGGACCTGCGGGCTGGCGCTCGGCTGGCTGCGGAGGCGGCAGAGGAGGGTCCCGAGGCGACCCCGGGCTCAGCGCGCGCGGCCACCATGACGGGAAGGTAACCAGACCCCCCCCCCCCCACGCCCCCGGGCGGAGGGCGCCTCGGGCCGGGAGGGCTCCTGCCTGGGCGGGACTACGGGACGGGACCCCCGCCCCGACCCCTGCCCTCCGCTCCCGGGAAGCCGGCCCATCCACCTGCCGCGCCTCCGGCTGGCTGCCGGGGTAGCAGCGTCCGTCAGGACCTGTGCCCCTGTGCCCCGCTGGTGTCTGGCCGCTGGTGTCTGTGCCGTTTCGCCTGCACGACCCCCCACCCCCCACCCCGCCGCCTACCCTGCAGGATGGGCACAGTTATCTCGTCACTAACGGAGAACCAGGTTTCAGAGGGGCCGGGGCACCCACCCAAGGTCACAACCAACTGAAAGGCAAGGCGTTAAAACGCAGACTGTCGGCTTCTATCAGCTTCCCGGACCCCCAGCTGTGTGATCCCGCTGAGATCTTGCCTCTGAAGCCCCTTGTTTCCTCCTCCATAATCCCGAATGGGGAAAATGTTAAAAATGATAAAGGGTCTATGTGGGGGTCTGGCTGGAACTCTGCCCAAGTAGAGGCTGCTCGGGGCTGGGGTGGGGACAAGGCACTCCCCTGGGCCTGGCCCAGGCTGGGCTCTCAGGCCCTGTTGCCATTTCACAGATGAGGTAACTGAGGCCATAGAGGCTGAGTGACTCAGGAGGCCAGTCACATGTCCACTAGTGTCTGGCCGGTGTTGTCCTCTGCAGCCCTTTCTGTAACATGGCTGGGTACAAGTATATGACTCATGACTGGGTGGGAGGAGATGGTCTCTGAGGCCCAGCAGCCCCCTTCCAGCCAAACCCTGGCAGGAGGATGTTCTTGTGCTTCGTGGGCTGAGAAAACCCTGTGGCTTTGCTGGGAGAAAAGGCTTGGGGAAGCAGAGCCCAGGAATGGGGACCAGCCACAGAGGGCGGGGTGGTGGCCCCAAATCTGTGTGGTATGCAGAACGGTCACCCAGAGGGGAGGGCCACACTGGCCCACTGTATGAGGGCGGCTAGGACACCGTTAAGTGGCAGGTGTCCTGTTGCAGATGCACTTTGGTGCCTACTCCCATCATGGCCTGAGTCCGTGGCCACAGCCAGCCCTCCAGGGCTTCCCCCTCCTCATGTGCTCTGGAGCCCCTGCTTTCCCTGCCTGCTGCCTAGTCCCCTACCTGTGAGCTCGTGGGGACAAGACGGGAGGGAGAGTCACAGGAACGGCATCAGGAGCCCTGCTGGCCAGTGTGGAGTGGGCTGTGTGCAAGGCGGTGGCCCAGGCACAGCAGACACCCTAATAAGGCAGGGCCACACGCCGCCAGCTTTGGCAGTGGCTTCTCGCCTGACACCCTGCAGGGAGTGAGGCAGATCAGAGACAGACGCACCTCTGTTCCCTTGGCGGGACTCAGCCGCCCCTGAGTCCCTCGGACTTCCAGGGAGAGGCTGCCCCCCCTCCCCCCAGCCCAGCAGGAGACGCGGTTTGGCAAGGGGCGGGGGGCAGCCTGCCCCGGCTTGCTGCGGGCATCCAGCAGGTGCCCCGAGCCTGACAAATGCTGGGCATCAATGAAACAGGGACCAGAGGGAACTTTTGAAAACGCCAGGTGGAGTTTTTCCTTGTAAAAGTAACATTGTTCATCTCAGGGAGTTAGAAAAAACAACCCAGAAATGTTAAAGATAATGGGAACAGGAAAAGAGAGAAAAAAAAAGCACCCACAGTGCCATTCCTCAGAGATCCCACTGGGAATGTTTTGGTGGCTTGCTTCTTTTCTTGTGGGATCTTGTCCCGCTCATTTGCTTCTCGCAGCTGTGTGCCGTCTGGGACCACCGAAGCTTGCCTGCCGCGTATGGTGCCCAGGCTGGGATTGGCTGCCCCCCACCCCCCACGCAGGCATGGGGCCAGGCCAGCTGAGGCTCGGACGTCTAACCCAGCGTTGGCAACTTTCCGTCCCAGAAGCTGTGGGGTCACACTGTTGTGTGCCACCTTGACCTCCGCATGCCCGCCGACACCAGGGCGGCGCTCACAACTGGATCCTGGTGCTCTGCACACCCGCCTGCGGCGCCTAGATCCAGGCTGACCTGGAGACACCCTCTCCTCGTACACCCCATGTGCCCTGCCAGCTGTAGAAAGTGCCAGCTCGCCACAGGACCAGAGTGGGCAAGGCCAGTGGGAGGGCGGGGGAGACCAGCCAAGCGGCCTGGAGGGTTGCACACGGCTGTCCAGGTTGGAAACCTGCCTGCGGGAGCTGTGGAGAGAAAGGGCTTCTGGGGAGGAGGGGGAAGGAGGCCCGCAACAAGGGAGGCTCCATCGAGGGCAGCCTCAGGGGTGGAGAAGAGGAGCCGATCTCGGGGGTTGGGGTGGGGGGTGGAATCGGAGGACCTGACTGAGGCTGGGTTCCAGGATGGTGCCCAGTTGTGGGGGCGGGCATGGGCGCCGAGCTAGTTTGGGCCATGAAGGGCTGTGGCAAGTCTGTGAGGAACCGCTGGGAGGCGGTTGGCAAGGAGGGTCCGAAGCCCAGGAGAGGGCTGCGCTGGGGCAGAAGGGTCAGCAAGGCCTGGAGCCTGGGCCTGGTTAGGGAGCGGCCGTGCTGTGGGACGGGGCCAAGCTCAGCCCTGGCGGGCGACCCAGAGACCCTGGGCCTCAAAAACACCCAAATCTTTGTCCCAGCCAGAGGGACCCTTGACATCAGCACTGTTCTCCAGTGAGGATGTTAAGGCCCAGGCAGGTCACACCCTGGCTCAGGGTCCCAGCCCGTCACTGGCCCTGCTCCAAGTGCTGCCTGGGACGGGGTGCCCACAGCCGGTGAGGTCAGTGGCTTGGCCTGCCCGAGAGTGGAGTCCCACCCACCCACCACACGACCCTAGTCTGCTGAGGCCACCATGTGTTGTATCCCAAGCTGGGCCTTAACTGTACTCTGTACAGTGCAGAGTAGTTGGACCCTGGTCCTCACGTCCACCAGCACCCCTGCCCTCCAGGGTGCTTGGTCGCGCCTTCCTCAGGAGCATGCCCAGTGCCCGCCTTGGCAGAAGAGCCCTGCCAAAGTGCAGCTAAGGTGGCATCCAGGGCCCCGGCACAGCACGGGGAGCTGTGTAAGCATGAGATGAGTGCCACCCAGCTGGACCCTGAGCCCCAGGCCGGGCCAGGCTGGGCAGTGCGCAAGACCCCTCAACTCCTCCCTTTCCCTGGGCTTCTAGCATTGACCCCGACCCTGCCAGTGGAGTGCAGTGGGGGAGGGAGGGCTGAAAATACCCCCACCTCAGCTCACTGCACACTACCACCATAACCTTAACTGGTTCCCAGAATTCCCAAAAATTTAACACTCAGGACTTGGGAGCTGGTACAGGATGGCCCGGGCACCCCACCCTGGGGATGTACCAGGCTCTGCATGCTGTGGCTGTCTCACCCTCCAGCTACACTGCTTCTCTCTGCTCCGTCTGTCATGTGCGGGTTCACACTAAATGGACCTTAGATCTTCTTCCAGGGAGGGTGGACAGAGGGAGGCACCTTAACTCCTTCCTTGCTCTGTTTTTTCAAATCCTTTAAATTCCTGATGATGAATATCTACTCAAGATGACCTACTGAGATAAATATGTTGATAAGATACTTACCTGAGAGGACAATGTTTCACTAAGATGACACGACTCAATGTCTGTATGCACATAAAACCAACGATGTGTCCACACTGATGCTTGAGTTTTCAATTAAGAAAATAAAATCATTCAAAATCAGATTTCATGTGGGGTAAGAGGTTGGAAAACGTTTCTCATCTGATGCACACCATAGGACTTGGCCTCCCAGGGGGTCAAGGGGAGGGAAGCTGGCTCTGGTGGAGAGGCTGTTTGCAGTGGTGTGGCTGGCTGCCCTGGGGATGGCACTCATGGCTCAGCCACAAGGTGGGGGACAGCCCTGCCTCACAACTTGATGGTGGCCTTGGCCTCTGTCTTTTCTCTAGTAAGCTATGTAGCTGCATTCTTCGCTACAGTTAAAATGCTTTTTAAACATTAAAAAAAAGAAGTCTATTTATTTTGAGAGAGAGAGTATGTTGTGTGAATGAGAGAGAGGCAGAGAGAGACAGACAGACAGATAGAGAGAGAGAATCCCAAGCAGGCTCTGTGCTGACAATGCAGAGCCCAATGTGGGGCTCCATCCCCTGAACCATGAGATCATGACCTGAGCAGAAATCAAGAGTCAGATACTTAACTGACTGAGACACCCAGGCGCCCCTAAACATTTGAGATATAATTCACATACCATAGAATTCACTGTTTTAAGGTGTACAGTTTAGTGGGTCTTAGTACATTCACCAGCTGTGCGACTATCACCACTAATTCTATAGAATGTTTTCATCACCCCCCAAAAGAAACCCCATCCCATTTACAGTCAATCCCCAGTCTGCCCTCCCCCCAGCTCCTAGTAACAATTAATGTGCAGTCTCTATAGATTTGGCTCTTCTGTGTATTTTCTTTAAATAGAACCCTACATTATGTGGGTTTTTTTTAATTTTAACTTGTATTCTTTCAGTTAGCAAAATATTCTCAAGGTTCATTTATGTTGTAGTATGAATCAGTCTCTCATTCCTTTTTTGAGGAAGAGGTGCAAATAATATTCCATTGCACGGATTTACCATATTTTGTCTATGTGTTCAGTTGTGAGCATTGGAATTGTTTCCACTTTTTGGCTTTTATGAATAATGCTGCTGTGAAGTTTTCTATATATATTTTCTTCTCTCTTGAGCATATAAGTAGGAGTGGAATTGCTGGTAATCCTATGTTAAACTTTCTGAGGATTTGCCAAGCTGTTTTCAGAGTAACTGCATGCATTCCACCAGGAATGTGTGAGGGTTCTAATTTTCTCCACAGCCTCACTAACACTTATTGTTTGTTTTAGTGGGTGTCAAGTGGTGTCACTTTTTGATTTTCACTTTCCTAACAACCTGTCATGTTGAGCATCTTTTCATGTGCTTATTGGCCACCGTATATCTTCTGTGGAGAAATGTTTCTTTGGTTTCAGTGACCATTTTAAAATTGGGTTGTCTTTTTATTGTTGGATTTTAAGAATTCTTTATGTATTCTTATACATATATCATACTTATCATATATATGATTTGCAAGTGTTTTCTCCTGTCCTGTGGATTGTCTTTTGACTTTCTTGATAGTGTTTTTTGATGCACAAAAGTTTAAAATTGTGATGAAGCCCGATTTATCTATTTATTCTTTGATTACTTGAGTTTTTGGTGTCATATCTAGGGAAGTGTTACCTAATCTAAGATCATGGAAATTTATACGTATGTTTTCTTCTAAGAATTTATACTTTTAACTCTTATATTTTAGTTTTCAATCCATTATGAGTCAATTTTTATATATGGCCTGAGGTAAGGGTTTGAAACCATTCTTTTGCATGTGGCTGCATCATTTATTGACAAAACTATTCTTTTCTCATTGAATTGTCATGGCAGCATTGTCAAAAATCAGTTGACCGTGGATATATGGGACTATTTCTGGCCTCTCAATACTATTCCACTGATATGTACAGATACACTGTGTCTGTCCTTATGCCAGCACCAGACTGGTTAATTATTACCACCGTAACTCTGTAGTAAGTTTTGAAATTAGGAAATGTTGGTCCGCTGACTTTGTTCTTTTTCAGATTAAGTTATTCTGGGTTTCCTCATTTCTTTATGAATTTTAGGATCAGCTTGCTCATTTCTGTAAAAAAGGCAGTTGGAATTTTTATAGGGTTTGTGTTGTATCTGTAGGTTAATTTGTGGGGGGAAGTTACTGTCTTTTTAATAATATCAAGTTTTCCAATCCATGAACATGGGATGCCTTTCCATTTATTTAGGTCTTCTTTCATTTCTTTCAACAATGTTTTATAGTTTTCATTGTGTAAGTCTTACACTATGTTGGTTAAATTTATTCCTAGGTATTTTATTTTTTATGATGCTAGTGTAAATGGAATTGTTTCATTAATTTCATATTCATATTGCTTATTGCTAGTGGGTTTTGTATATTGATTTTTTACATGCAAGCTTGCTGAACTCATTTACTAGATGTAATAGTTTTTCTTGGAGTTTAGGGCTTTCTGCATATAAGAGTATGTGGTAATCAAATAGAGAGTTTTACTTCTTATTTTCCAATACTGGATACATTTTCTTTCCTTTTATTGCTAATTGTCCTTGCTAGAACCTCTACTGCAGTGTTGAAAAGCAATGTCAAGACTGGACATCCTTGTCTTGTTCCTGACCTTAGATGGAAAGTTCTCAGGATTTTATGAAGTGCATTTTGAGCATTCATATGATATATTACATTGATTTTGGATGTTAAACCAACTGTATATCCTGGAATAAATCCCATTTGGTCACAATGTGTAGTACTTTTTATACGGTGCTAGATTCAGTTTTGTTGAGGATGTTTGCATTTATATTCATAAGTGATATTCCTCTGTAGTGTTCTTGTGATATATTTTTCTGGTACAGGGTAATGCTGACTTCACTGAATGAATTGAAAAGTGTTCCCACCTGGTAGATTTTTTGAGAAGATTTTATGAAGGATCGGTGTTATAGCTACCTAAACATTTGGTAAAATTCACCAATAAAACCATCTGGTCCTGGGCTCATCTCTGTAGGAAGATTTTGATTACAAATCCAGTCTCTTTACTTGTTGTTGGCCTATGTGGATTTTACACTGCTTGTTGATTCAGTTTTGGTAGTGTGTATCTCTCTAGGTATTTGTCCGTTTCTGCTAGGTTATTTAATGTGCTGTAATTTAGTTTGCATACAATTGTTCACAGCATTTCCCTTATAGACCTTTAAGTTTCTCTAACTTTGGTCCCTTCTTTGATTCCATATTTTGGTCTTTTGTATATTCTCTTGTTTTCTTGGTCAGTCTAACTAAAGTTTTGTTAGTTTTGATCTTCTCAACAAACCACTTTTGGTTTTGTTGCTTTTCTCTATTTTTCCTAATCTCTATTACATTTACTTCTTCTCTAATCTTTATTATCTCCTCTCTAATGCTTGCTTTGAGTTTAGTTCACTCTTCTGTTTCTGATTTCTATAAAGCTATTTTATAGTATACAGCTATTTAAATTATTATACAACTAATTTTTTTAAGTAGGCTCCATGCCCATCCTGGGCCTTGAACTCAAGACCCCAACACCAAGATTCCTGTGCTTTGTTGACTGAGCCAGCCAAGTGCCCCTACAGTGAAATAACTACAGTGAAAACTATACAACTGTGTACAACTGTAAATTTCCTTTGAGCACTGCTTGAGCTACATCCATAAATTTTGGTGTGTTGTGTTTTTATTTCATTCATCTCAGTCCTTCCCTAATTCCCTTGTTTTCTTCTTTGACTCAGTGGTTCTTTAGGAGAATGTTGCTTAATTTCCATGTATTTGTAAATTTCCTAAATTTCTTTCTATTATTGATTTGTGGTTTTATTCTATTGTGATCAGAGAGTACGCTTTCTTTTTTTAAATGTTTATTTATTTTTGAGAGAGAGCGAGAGAGAGAGAAAGAGAGAGAGATAATGAGCAAGGGAGGGGCAGAGAGAGAGAAACACACACACACACACACACACACACACACACACACACACAGAATCCGAAGCAGGCTCCAGGCTCTGAGCTATCAGCACAGAGCCTGACATGGGGGTTGAACCCATGAACCGTGAGATCATGACCTGAGCAGAAGTCAAGAGTCAGAAGCTTAACTGACTGAGCCACTCAGGACACCTCTGGATTGACTCTTTCATTACTATAAAAGGTCCTTTTTTGCTCTTGTAACAATTTTTGTCTTAAAGTCTATTTTGTCTGATGTTAGCTACTCCAGTTCTCTTTTAGTTGCTATTTGCCTGATATATCTTTTCTATGCTTTTACTTTGAAACTACTTGTGTGTTTGTCTAAAGTGAATCTCTTATAGAAATCATGTAGGTAGATTTTTTTTTGTTTTTTTTTTTTTTGGTAGATTGTTTTTTTTAATCCATTTACTAACTTCTGACTTAATTGAAAAGTTAAATTCATTTACATGTAATGTAATTATTTTACATTTATAATTTACTATTTATTTATGTATACCTTATGTCATTTTTGTTTCTCAGTTCCTACACTCTTGCCTTCTTTTGTGTTAAATTATTTTCTTATGCTGTTGTCTTTAAATCAGATGGGAAAAATAGGCTTACAAACAAAAAATACATTTATACTATCTTTTATTTTTATCTATATAGTTACTTTTACTATGTCAAGGTTAAATATACTTTGTTGCTGTTTATTTCTTCATGTGGATTCAAATTATTGTCTAGTGTCTTTTAATTTCATCCTGGAGGACTCTTTTAGTATTTCTTTTCAACTACATAATTTCTATTTGGTCTCATTTTATATATTTTCTATGTCATTATTGATATTCTCCACTTGGTGAGATACCACTCTCATACTTTAGTTTGTTTAGACATGGTTTTCTTTAGTTCTTTGGACATAATTAAAATAGTTGATTTAAAGTCCATCTAATAAGTCTAATATTTGGGCTTCCTCATGGACAGTTTCTGTTGATTGCTCCTTTTTTCTGTGTAAGGGTAATACTTTTTTGTTTCTTTGTATGTCTCAAAATGTTTTGCTGAGAACTGGACATTTCATATAATATGTGGCAATTCTGAAATCAGATTCTCCCTCAATCCCCAGTTTGTTGTTGCTACTCGTAGTTTGTTTGGTTAAGTGACTCTTCAGATCTAATTCTGTAAAGTCTGTATTTCTGTTATTCGCAACCACTGAAGTCTCTGCTTGGTTAGTTTAAGAGATATTTTTTAAATGTTTTTATTTATTTTTGAGACAGAGAGAGACAGAGCCTGAGTGCGGAAGGGGCAGAGAGAGAGGGAGACACAGAATCTGAAGCAGGTTCCAGGCTCCAAGCTGTCAGCAAAAGAGCCCAATGCAGGGCCTGAACCCAAGAACTGTGAGATCATGAGCCGAAGCTGGATGCCCAATTGACTGAGCCACCCGAGCGCCCCTCTGCTTGGTTAGTTTAATGGCCAGCTAAGATTGGACAAAGATTTCCTTGTATGTCTGTCACCAATAAAGGCCTTTGCCCAGGGCACTAAGTGTATGTTACAGCACACCTTAAACATTCAACCAGGCAGTTTACAACTCTGCCTTAGCCTTCACTTCCAGAGCCTGAAGGTGGGTCAGAAGTGAGAAGTTAGGGCCTTCTTGGGTCTTCTCTAAGCATGCACATAGTCCTGTGCTGTGTATCACCTTCTAGATTCCCAGGACTATTTTGGTTCTTTTCAAAGCCCCTAAGGACATATCATTCCTTAATTTTTCCTCTAAAAAAATTTTTTTATGTTTATTTATTTTTGAGAGACAGGTGGGGGGAGGAGCAGAGAGAAAGGGAGACACAATTTGAAGCAGGCTTCAGGCTCTGTGAGCAGACAGCACAGAGCCCAATGCAGGGCTTGAACCCACGAACTGTGAGATCATGACTTGAGCTGAAGTCAGATGCTTAACTGACTGAGGCACCCAGGCACCCTTTTAGTTTTTTCTTTTAAGCTTTTTGACTAGTTTACTGTTGCCCCCACTGTTGCCTATGGCAACGACAACTATGATACCATAGGCAGCTACGACAGTAATACTTTAGAAAAATACTCCCCAAGAGAGGCTTTTAGCATTGTGTGTGTGTGAGTGAGGTCACATAAGGACAAGACTTTCAAATGGAGTCTTCCAGGGAGTGAAAAAGGAGCTTCAGCCCTGTCTGCTTCTTCATTACTGGGAACGTGGGCTTCAATGGAGTTAGGGTGTAGGGGTCAGAGGCTAGGGTAAGTTAAAACGTCACAATGCTCACTGTTCCTACCAAGATTTGACTGTTTTCCTTGATGAAGTGCCCTGGGTTACTGCAAACCTTTGGTTAATTTACAGAGCTCTGAAAAAGTAGATCCTGGCAATTTTTGCTAATTTTTTCACTGTTTTTATGGAGGGACAACATTTCAACAGTTCTCACTCTGCCATTTATGCCAAAATCACTCTTACAATGTTTATGCAACTTTGTCCACTAGAGCCAGAGTGCTGGCTGGAGACACCAGCAGGGCTCCCACACCTACCTCTGCAACACAAGCTGCAGAATTGGGGGTAGGGCAGGGCACAAGGCTGTGCACAGATTTGGGATTTGAGCTCAGCCAGACTCTAATTGCCTTTCTCAATTTCTAGCCCCTGGTACTTCCTCTTACAGTAAATATTTGTTGAATTGATCAGTGCTAGGTCACCTTGGACTTGAATTTTATTTACAAATTATGATGTACAAAACACTTGTGGTTATAGCCTCCTTCCCAAGTCTATCTGCAAGTGTGGACACCACAAATAAATACTGTCTCCTTAGATGGAACTCCAGCTCTGGGGAAGATCTGGGTTTCAGAATTCAGGATTTCCCTATGGGAGGGTCTGAGTGGGACTGCTACAAGGGACCTAGACCCTAGGACACAGACTTCAAGGTGCTATAACAAAACTTTTTTTTTTTTTTTTTTTTTTTACAAATAGTTTATTGTCAAATTAGTTTCCACATAACACCCAGTGCTCATCCCCACAAGTGTCCTCCTCCATGCCCATCCCTCCTCCCCCCCACATCCATCAGTCCTCAGTTTTTGTCAGCATTCAAGAGTCTCTCATGGTTTGTCTCTCTCCCTTTCCCCCACCGTTTCCGCCCTTCTTCTCCCCCTTGGTCCTCTGTTAAATTCCTCCTAATCCTCCTATATGTGCACACATATGATATTTGTCCTTCTCTGCCTGACTTATTTCGCTCAGCATAATACCCTCAAGGTCCATCCATGTTGCTACACATGGCCAGATTTCATTGTTTCTCATTGCCATGTAGTATTCCATCGTTTAGATTAACCACATCTTCTTGATCCATTCATCTGTTGATGGACACTTAGGCTCTTTCCATGTTTTAGCTATTGTGGAGAGTGCTGCTATGAACATTGGGGTACATGTGCTCCTATGCCTCAGCATTTCTGTATCCCTTGGGTAAATTCCTAGCAGTGCTATTGCTGGGTCATAGGGGAGTTCTATTGTTAGTTTCCTGAGGAACCTCCACACTGTTTTCCAGAGGGGCTGTACCAGTTTACATTCCCACCAACAGTGTAGGAGGGTGCCTAACAAAACTTTCTAATAAGGTTTCCTAAGCATTCAGCTATCCCCATCAGAGAGTAGGAGGTGATCTTTGCTGTACCTGTTGGCTCCCCCAAGCTCGGCACCTCTATGCCCTTTTACCTTTAAAAAATATTTGTTGAATTGATCAGTGCCTGGTCCTTTTGGGATTGACCTGTATTTACAAGTTACATCGCACGCAATGTTTGCAGTCATCTGGCTGTGTCTCTGAGCTGCCCCCCAGTGTGGTTAATGAGTTTGGATTTGCTGGATGAGGTATGTTTCTCGGAATGTGGGCCTGGCATCTGAGCACCAGTGGATCCCCTCCAAAGTTTTCCCTCCACCCCAGAGTCGGAGGACCCGCGCCCTGCTGTTCAGAATGATAGCTACTGTTTCTTTGGAAGGCAGAGGCAGATACTGCTCGTGCTTTCTGACCTGACTAGAAAGGTGTTTCAGGAAAATGGAATCAGTGTTAAAGATCTCCAGGAGTGCTATGGGTCCTTATTTCACTGCTGACCACGGGGCCTGCTCCTCCAGCAGTGGCCACAGTTCTGACGCTGACCTTGGGTGTTTGCACTTGGATCCCAATAACCCTGCTGATCTCTTTAGGTAAAAATGCATGGGAATCATGCCTTCCTGTCTTCTGTCACATTCTGCTGTTTCTGCTTTTCCTGGCAAGTTAGGGGGTAACCTTTTTTCTGAGCTTTCACAGAGAGAAAGCTTTTGGGAGCTTGGCAATTGGTCCTCTTGTGGGAGCTTGGCAATTTGTTGGTCAGATCCAGGGAACGGAGGCGGCCCTGACTGGGGGTTTAGGGGACATTTGTGGGGCAGGCTCTCAGGGAAGAAACAGGCTTCTTCCAGGATTTCTAAAGCAGATCAGCCCCATATTGCCCTCCTCAGCCGGTGGGCCATCATCAGCATGTCAGGGGGCTAAGGGTTCCCTCTCAGGCTCCCAGCAGCCTGGGATGGGCCTCCAAGCATCTTGCCTTGCCACTATGGACCTCACCTTAGTGCTGCTTGGGATCTTCCCAGCGAGTCCCCTCCCCAGTCTGGACCCAACCCTACCAGCCTCAGCTTTCACTGTGCTGCCCCCGCTACAAGAACAATATCCTTTCTATTTGGAGTTGACTCTGCTGCCCTTTGGAGATCGCAGTGTGTAACGTGAGCTCCTGTCCAGAGGGGGTGGGGGAGAGAGGCGCCCCCTGCACGCCGGCCTGTCCCGTAGCTGGCTGTCGTGGTGTCTGGCCGGAGGTGGCTGCCCGCCACCCTGCGGCTCCCGGCCCCGCGGCTGCGCCCCGAGGCTGCGGTGGTCTCCGGGCGGTCCGGTCGGAGCAGGGCCGCCCCGCGACGGGAGGAGGAGGTCCGCGCCATGGCAGCCCGGCTCGGCGCGCTCGCCGCGTCGGGGCTGTACCGGCGGCGCCAGCACCGGCAGAGCCCGCCGCCCGCAGCGCCCGGGTAGGTGGCCAGGGCCGGGGCGGGGTTGGCGGGGACAATGGCCGGAAAGCTGCGGCTGCCGGCCTTTCCCCGGACACCGCTTGGCCCTTCCGACGGCAGGAGCCCGGCAGCCCAGGGCGTAGGGACGGCGCCTGGGTTGGCGATAAAATTGGGGGGAGGGCGCGATTAATCTCGTGGATTTGATTTCGTCTGTGATCACCTTTCCTGGGCAGGGCGCGGAAAATGGGGTGTTAGGGTTAAATTGTCCTAAGGAGCGCCCACACCTGCTTTCAGACTGGGGTCGTTTTGTTGCCACTTTACAGATGAACCAACTGAGGTCAAGGAGCCTGCTGGACTTCACCCATCCCAAAATGGCTAAGCTGCGATTCACAGCCGGTTTGGACTGACTCCAGAGCCTCAGCTGCTTTATCTCAGGGAGAATTGCCAGTGTAGACACTGAAAGCCTCCTTTGGGCAGGCAGGGCTGCCTGTGGCGCTCAGGATGGACCCCCAGGGCATCTCAGAGGATGAGTTAACCCTGGGAAGGTCCGAGGGGGCAAGTAGATGGTGGTGGAACCAGTATGTGGGTTTAGGGGGCTGGGGCTGGGCCCCAGGGGCCACCTGGGTGGAAACTTCTGGTAGAAAGTTGGGGAGAGAGCGAAGACGACTGTGAACTTGGGGTCATTGTCAGGAATGTGCAGGTGCGATGGCAGAGGAGGAGGTGGGGGAGGAGCAGGACCCTGAGGTTGGGAGGAGGGGGTGAGGAGTGGTGGAAGAGAGGGAAGCAGCAGTCACAGAGGTAGGGGGACCCAAGGACCCAGGGAAGAAAGGAGGTCCAGGGGCTAATGCTACACTGCCTGCTCTGAGCTTCCTGTGTTCCCATAGTCAGGGCCGTCCTCCTGAGGGGTAATTAGGACTGAACCACCAAAGATGTCTGGGGCTAAGGACAGAGCAGGGGGCGGTGCACCGGGTAGGGGAGGGGACATAGCTGCAGACGGGCCCCTATTGCTCAGGCGGAGTTCAGACCCCTTGGACACCGGGACGGGGACCGGACAAGCATTGCTTGGGTGGGGCACCTGAGGCTCAGGATGCTAGAAAGCTCACCAGAGCGTGGCCTTTGACTTGGGTGGAGTGAGATGTGGTGCAGGGGCTGGTGGGTCAGAGGCCCTACTGGAGAGAGATTCCAGAGTATAGATGCAGCACAAGAACAAGGCCTGTGTGAGGAGGGCACGTGGGTGTGATCACAGAAACCAGGCCTCGGGAAAGTCCCACGCAGACAGGCACATATGTTTATTTGCAACCTGTCTTTATTTTCCTATGGACTTCTGGCTCATGCCCTTTCTCGGTCCTGTGATCAGCGTGACAGTTTTATTTTTATTTTTTAAATGTTTATTTATTTTCGAGAGAGAGAGAGAGAGAGAGAGACAAAGTGTTAGTGGGGTAGGGCAGAGAGAGGGGGACACACAGAATTGGAAGCAGGCTCCAGGCTCTGAGCTGTCAGCACAGAGCCCAACACGGGGCTCGATCCCACAAACCGTGAGATCATGACCTGAGCTGAAGTCAGATGCTTACCCGACTGGGCCACCCAGGCACCCTGGGGTGACAGTTTTTAAAGAGCACCCACTTAAGAGTAAATGACTTGCTTAAGAGTAAATGAAGCTGCTAAAGCAGAGAGGGACTGCTGGGGCTCTGGGAAGAGCCACGTAACCTCCCGCAGGCTCCAGACCTATCGGGAATACGTTTCTGGTGGGGGAAATGCATCGTGTGTGGCAGCCTAAGGCGGCATTTAATTTTCCAGCCTTCCCAAGGCTGAGTGTGGAGCTGGCTCTGTGTAAACGCCCGTTTCCTGCGTGCAGCCAGGTGACTCCAGCTGCTGGCTTCTGACTGGACTTGTGGGCGAGTGGCCGGGAGGAGGCCCAGGCTGTGCCGGGGCAGCTTCCTCTTGAGCTTCTGACGTCCTGTCGCGGTGGGATCCCCCTTCTCTCCCTGCACCTGCGGCAGGGCCTGGGCACAGAGCAGGTGCTCCGTGAGGGTCTGTTGGATGAAGGCGGGGAAGAATGCTACTTAGGGAGCAGTTATGGGCTGTGTCACCTCACTGAGCCCTCCCAACCACCCCCGGAGGTTGCTGTTGCTAGCCCATTTTACAGATGGGGAAGCCCAGGCTCAGAGAGTGCTTTGTTGCAGAACATGTAGCCAGGGAGCACCTGA
Source organism: Hyaena hyaena (assembly GCF_003009895.1). Classification (NCBI taxonomy): domain Eukaryota; kingdom Metazoa; phylum Chordata; class Mammalia; order Carnivora; family Hyaenidae; genus Hyaena; species Hyaena hyaena. The sequence goes on along the minus strand of NW_024081074.1, from coordinate 607,443 downwards.
GCCGGGATGCAGCCTGGGGTGCCTGGCCATAGAGCACACGTATTGGACTGACTACTGCTTGGGCTGACGTGGCCTCGGTGACACTGACTCATTCTCCTCCCAGGCCCTCACTCTGTCTTTCTAGGCTCAGATGGGTGGGAGGCTGGAGTGGAGTAAGGTCTAGGGTTGTTAAAAAACCAGAGTTTTGAATGGCTGTGCCTAGATAATGCTGCCAGGAGAGAACATGGTCTAATCCTGTGTGAGTGTCAGCAGGTTATTCACCCTCCCTCTGTACTTCAGTTACCTTGTCTGGAGCCAGCAACCTGTCCTCATAAGAAGTTGGCACAGAGAGGGCTCTCCCCATCCCAGGCTAATAGTCATTGTAAGGCACGGTGACATCTTGTCACTCATGACATCTTGCACAGACTCACGAATTGGCTTGCGTTGGGCTGTCAAGATTGCAAGTGTTTTGGGGTGCTGGGAAGGGCTGGAGAAGAGGTACACGGTGCTGTATACAGCACGTGGCTCCTGGCCGTGCCCTCAGCAGGCTGAGTGGTGGTGTCTGGCTGGGGCAGGAGGGTGGTGTCTCCTTGGAGGGTAACTGGGCTGACTTTGTGCTCCCCGTTCTTGGCTGGAATGTGTGAAGGAGGACATGGAATGCCCGCATCCCCCACCCTTTGCCCTCTTGCAGGGAGCCCAGGCGGGCTGCAGGCCTTCTCCAGGACTGGGTGCGGGGGAGGTGCTCTGGAAGCCTCCCAGAGTCGCTGGGAAACAACAGCTCTCTTTATCCAGCACTTAGCCTGCCCGGCCCTGCGCTCAACAAGCCGTATGCCCTGGGTTCTCCACTGCGCCTGTTACTCTGGCACACCTCTTTGCAGATGGGGAAATGAGGCCCAGAGAAGCCGGCGCCCTTTTCCAGCTCCCCCAGCTGGTGTCTGGGGCCATGAGGATTCCAGCATGGAGGGGGGATTCCAGAGCCCCCTCCTGGGTCCTTGCGTCCTGCAGGGGACAGCTGGCATTTCTCTGATGGTGACATGGTTCGGCTATTGGGCCATTTGCACATCTGCTCATTCCTCTGTCTTAGGCCAGTGTTGTCTGTGGTCCTGAGCAGGTTGGCCTGGGGATGTGGTCACAGGAGTGCTCTGGGGGTGCTACTGCCCCCAAGACTTGGGCTGGGACAGCCAGTGGGTGTGACAGGTAGGTGGTCACCCCTCACATCCCACCTTCCTGTGCCAAGGCTTGTGCAAGGTATATTCGTAGGGGACAGATGGTAAAATCCTCGGCCTGAGGCCCCCAAGATGCAGCCAGGGAACTAGACATAGCCCGGTTAAAGACCAGCCACCCTCTGGCTATGGGACTGTGTGAAGATGAACAGGGAGGTGGGTTGTGGCCAGCCGCCAGGGGTGGTGTCTGTTAGGGTCCTGGTCAGAACGTAGTCACAGTGAAACGAATGGCAGAGGAGAGTTTAACAGAAGACAGGGCGGGATGGTTGAAGGCTGGTAAAGTGGTCTAGTGGCAGGCGGCTGGGGGCAGGAGTTGGATCCCTGGAGGCCAGAGGCAAGGGGCTTTGAGAGGCGCTGGGGTCGTGTAGGCGCTCACTGGGTTGCGGCCCAGGGCTCTGCATTTAAGCAGCAATCCCAAAGCCTGGGGCTGGGCTCGAATCCTTGCTTTGGCTTCATCTTCTGGGTCCTCTGGGGGAATTCCAGAGCCAGAGTCACAGGATTTCCTGTTGATTTCTCACTTCTCCAAGGTCTTGTGCACAGCCCGCAGTTGGAACTTCCCTCCCCCGCCCCACCACCTTGGGCGTGTGTCGTGGGAAGATGAAGCGGCTAGGTTCGCAGTGTTTTCCAGTGGGAGAAGGGGCCCGTGTTGATGAAGTCCAGCCTAGCCCTCCATGGGCTTAGGCAGTCGGTCCCCTGACTTCTGGCCCACCTCCTGGAGTCCTCAGGGGGTTGGGCAGGATGCATGGCGTGTGCTGGGGGCTGGTGGCTGCTGTAGGAAGACCCTCTCTTGCACCCCTGCCCGACTCTTCCTGCCCCTGTGGCCAGTACGTGACAAGGTGGCTTTGGTGCCCCAGACACAGCCAAGGGCCGGCTAAGTCATAGGATCCAGTACGCCTGGCAAGGCTTATGGAAGAGTCCTCCGGCCCTGCCCCTGCTCTGTGCGTTCTCCAAGCTGAGTAGCTGCTAGCAGTCCCCGTTAGACCCACGGTTCACAGCCCGCACCCCCCGGCGGGCAGAGCCCTCCCCGGCCTCCTGGGCTCATCCTGTTTGGGGAGCCCTCCTCCCTATGATCCGTAGCTCAATGTCCCCGAAACAGCGTCACTCACGTGAGAATTCTCATAATACTGTGTCAGCAAGACAGGGGTGGGCGTCATACCCCGGAGGCAGGACAGGCTGGAAGGATGTCCGCAAGAGCATTGAGCTTGTGTCTGGCCACCCGCTGTGCATACCTGACTTTGCCAGCTGGTTGTCTCTGTCCTTGCTGGGCCCACCCATCCTGCGTTGGCCAGATGTCCAGGCAGCCACCACCAATCTGTCAGAGTTCACACTTGAGACAAAACCTGTTTGCTACCCTTATAGCAAAAGTCACTGGCATCCAGGTGTCAGAAAGGCGTAGAGGCTGTCAGTCTGGCACAGCTCCTCCTGGCCACGCCCCAGGGCCCCTCAGCACACAGTTTGGATTCCACTCCTTCCAGAAGGAGGCAAGCCTGACACTTACAGCAGGGAAACCCTCGCGGATGAGGACATCTGCTCCTCAGCCTGTTCCTATCCCAAGCATTCACATTCTCCCTTTCTCCATGGTGGGGTGGTTATATGTTTTTTGGGGCAGGTGATCTGCAACTAACTCCTGGTGTGGAGGAAAGAGCCATTATGGTCCCACCAATCTGGGTTCGTATCTGGACTATCATCTGCTGTGTGAGCTTGGGCAAGTTACTTAACCTCTCTGAACCTTAGGTCTCCATCTGGAGGGGAGGGATGCCTCAGGGATTAAATAAGTGGCATAAAGAGCCGCTGATGTGAGCCTGGGTGAAGTTCTACACCCGAGAGACTCTGGTTCCCTGAGAAGAGGCCACAGGAGGCACGATGGGGAGCCGAGGTGCGCACGGACACCTGGCCTAGCAGGTGAAGCCTGAGCAGCCTGGAAGCCCGGCGGAGACGTTGGCTACCACGCTCTGCCCTTCGTGCGGGCTTCCTGTGGGCCGGGCGTGGGCTCACCTAACTGGCCCCTCTCCCTCTTACGGACTTGCGGTGGCTGGGAGTCCGGGCTCCGAGAGGACGTACAGCCCAGGCCCCCGTGACAGCGTCTGTTTTGAGCCCTTGCCGCCCTGACCAGCGTGTGTGTGGTCACGTCTGATTCTACGTGGGAGTCCGTGGGGGCGGCCGGGCATGGTGGAAAGACTGGGGGCTTCGGAGGGTGGTCTTGGGAAGGACACTGGTGTCCCAGGCCTCGGCCTGTCCACCTGTAGGACAGGGGTGCCACCTTAGCCTCGTCGGGCTGCCGTCCGGGAGCGCGCGTTGCCCCGCGTGCGCTGGCACTTAGTGTGCGCACGAGACATGGCGGCTCCGGCACATGTTCCGGCGGCGCGCGGGCGGCGGTGCGGACCGCTGTGGTGCCGGCGGCTGTGCGGGCGGCTGTGGTGCGGGCGGCTGTGCGGGCGGCTGTGGTGCGGACCGCTGTGGTGCCGGCGGCTGTGCGGGCGGCTGTGGTGCGGGCGGCTGTGGTGAGGGCGACTGTGGTGAGGGCGGCTGTGCGGGCGCTGTGGTGCGGGCGGCTGTGGTGCGGGTGGCTGTGCGGGCGGCTGTGGTGAGGGCGGCTGTGCGGGCGGCTGTGGTGAGGGCGGCTGTGGTGCGGGCGGCTGTGGTGAGGGCGGCTGTGGTGCGGGTGGCTGTGCGGACGGCTATGGTGAGGGCGGCTGTGCGGGCGGCTGTGGTGAGGGCGGCTGTGGTGCGGGCGGCTGTGGTGAGGGCAGCTGTGGTGAGGGCGGCTGTGCGGGAGCTGTGGTGAGGGCGGCTGTGCGGGCGGCTGTGGTGAGGGCGGCTGTGCTGGCGCTGTGCGGGCAGCCATGCGGGTGCTGTGTGGGCGGCTGGGCCGGCCGAATGCTGCCGGGCCCCCACAGCGCCAGCTCGCCGCCCTCTGCCAAGGACAGCGGCTTTCCTCACCCGGGAAGGCGCAGGACCCCGGGCTTGCAGGTCTCGGCCCCTCCCCAGTGCTGACCTTCCCCTTCCCTCTCCGGCTTCCAGCAACATGTCCAACGCCCTGGCCAATGCGGTTTGCCAACGCTGCCAGGCCCGCTTCGCCCCTGCCGAGCGGATCGTTAACAGCAACGGAGAGCTGTACCACGAGCACTGCTTCGTGTGCGCCCAGTGCTTCCGGCCCTTCCCCGAGGGGCTCTTCTACGAGGTGAGGATGCCCCCGGGTCCCTGCGCTGGACGGCCTTCTTCGAGCCTGAGCCCCGGAGCAGCTCAGAGGCTGCCTTCTGGGAGCCTGTGCCCAGCCCTGGTCCTGTCCAATCGTGCCTGGCCTTGAGCTTGCCCCACTGTGGGCACATCCCAACCCCCTCCACCCCCCACCCCGGTGGCTGTGGGTGCTGAGGGAGGGTCACCACTCACCCAGCCTCCTCTGGGTACGCTCTGGGAGGCCATGGCATGCAAACACCCTGCCCTGCGGGCACATACCCTCCTTTGGGATCAGATCCAAACACGATCAATGTATGACATATCAGATAGTACTCAGTGCTCTGGTTATAAAGAATCTTGGGGTAAGGAGGGCGGGTGGTGAGGGAAGGTCATGTTTCAGCAGACCTGAATGAGGTAAAGGAGCTGTGCACACATCTGTAGGAAGAGCACTCATCAGAGAGCTCAGCAAGTGCAAAGGCCCTGAGGTCAGAGTATGCAGCGTATTTGGGGCACAGGAGGAGGCAGCCTATCTGACGTCTAAAAAGGACCACTATCCTTGCTGTGCTGAGGAGAGACTAATTGGGGGCAGGGACATGAAGCTACAGAACAGGTAGGACCAGAAGTTGAATTATTGAAAGAGTCCAGATCAAGTGAAAAGATCTAGACTGGGCCACACTGGCTCTTAAAGGACATTGTTTATATTTTCAATAATCTTGCAAGGTAGTGGATAAATGCAACTTTTTCAAAAAATGTTTATTTATTTACTTTGAGAGAGGGAGAGCATGCACCCATGAGCAGGGGAAGGGCAGAGAGAGAGAGGAAAAGACAGAATCCCAAGCAGGCTCTGCACTGTCAGCACAGAGCCTGACACAGGGCTCAAACTCATGAACCGTGAGATCATGACATGAGCCAAAATCAAGAGTCAGACTCTTAACTGACTGAGCCATCCAGGCGCCCCTAAACACAACTCTTAGTAAAAATTAAATTATTGGGGCACCTGGGTGGCTCAGTCGGTTAAGCATCCAACTTTGGTTCAGGTCATGATCTCATGGTTCGTGGGTTCAAGGCCTGCGTCGGGTTCTGTGCTGACAGCTCAGAGCCTGGAGCCTGTTTTGGATTCTGTGACCTCTCTCTCTGACCACCCTCCCCCTCTCCGCTCATGCTTTGTCTTTGTCTCAAAAATAAATACAACATTTAAAGAAACTAAGAAAATTAAATTATATACATGTACAGGAGATAAAATTTTATTAAAAACAAAGGTAACACATACTCAGAACTCACCACTTCCTAGTTATTTTATTACATGTTACTGTCACCTGTGCCTTTGAGGTTATTTGTCTACTGATCTTGCTGGTGGAAAGAGTCCCGCGATGCTACTGCGCATGTGTTAACTGCACACTGATCTCATGTTGGTAGCTTGACATTTGTCCATGATGGAAATATTTACACCATAGAAACGGGCAAACTCTGCAGACCAGACCCCATCTCCCAAAGGGCTGGTTGGTAAACATGTACCCCAGGTGGTTGCAGTGGAGGTGGGGACCAGGGGCCAGAGGCTGCAGAGACGTCAAAGGTACAGCTGACTGGACTGGCAGGGGAAGGGGTTCAAGAGCGCCTCTGGCGGTGGGGGAGGAGCTGTTCCTCGTGGCGCCTTCCAGTCTCCTGGGAAAGGCTGGCCCACTGTAGAGGCAGTGGGAGGGAGGCAGAGCTCCGAGAGCAGTGGCCATGTGTCTAGAACAGAGCCTGGCACACAGTAGGCACTCAGGAAATATTTGTTGCTGAATGAATTTTACGCCTGCCGCCTCTACAAGCCACTGGCTAGGGCTATATCCAGTCACAGCTTAGTAAGAAACTCATTTCAGAAAAGAAGGCAAACCAGATTAAAAAAAAAAAATGAAATTGCCAAGGGAGGAGAAAGCAGAGACAGGGTCTGGCCACATTTGGGGCCAGAGCTGGGCTGTCATTGCTGAGGCAGACGGGGGCAATGGCTGGTGGCTCCTGCTGGCTGCAGGACTTAGGGTGCCCCTCAGGCCCCATGTTTTCCTGTGTCTCTCCTGCTGTGTCTCCTCTCTGGGTCTCTTGTGGCCTCTGGGGGAAATGGACTTCTCACACAGAGAAAACATGCAGGAAATAGGGCCAAGTGACATTTATAAATCAGACTTGATCCCAGCCCTCGGCTCCCTCCCAGGACCAAGGTCTTGTGGAAACAGCAGCAGCCCTTTGAGGACCAGCCTTGCCCAGTTCCCAGCTTCTGTGCCACCCCTCACTTACCCTCCGCCCTGCCCTGTTGAATGCGCCAGTTCCCTCCATCTCCAGGCCTTGCCCCTGCTGCTCCCTCCATCCAGAATGCCCTCCTTTCAGCACCCCCACCCCTGCGGGTCTTTCAGCTCCTTACCATCTCCTCCAGGAAGCCTCCTCCTCCACCCCCACCCTGCTTCCTGTGGTGGTAGCAATTGCACAAGTCAGGATGCTTGTCCAGCCTGCCCAAGGGTGGGTCCTGACCCAACAGAGACCGGCCAGCTTGGGGAGAATGATGGGGTTTGCTTGAACTTTCCCTGCTGGCCCATTTGCAGTTCGAAGGCCGGAAGTACTGCGAACACGACTTCCAGATGCTCTTTGCTCCATGCTGTGGCTCCTGCGGTAAGAGGGGTGCAGCACACCTGGGTGGGGCAGGTGGACCTGAGCACAGGTGCTCCTCCCTGACCGCCCTGCACCCTGCCTCCATGAGCGTTAGTTGTCTGCAGGCATCGCCTTTCCAGGCTCTGGGAGGGAAGCTGGGGACCAGCCAGTCTCAGGGGAGCACGACATCCATCAGGCATAGGCAGGGCTTGGGAGGGGGCTGCGGAGTGGGGGTGAGGCGCATGCCTGCCCTGGCAAGCAGGGACCCATCTCTTCCAGGTGAGTTTATCATCGGCCGCGTCATCAAGGCCATGAACAACAACTGGCACCCTGGGTGCTTCCGCTGCGAGCTGTGCGACATCGAGCTGGCTGACCTGGGCTTCGTGAAGAACGCGGGCAGGTGAGGCGGGCCAGCCCAGACACCACTCACCACCTGCCCCAGGTGGTGTGGCCTGTGCCCGTGTGCTGTGTCCCCTGGTTTACAGGGGCGGGCTGGGGCTGGGGCTGGAGAGAGTAGGGGGCGACGAGGCAGGGCCTGCCCAGGCCTGGGGGTGCTTCCGGAGCAGCCGACAATAGGCAGAAAGGAGGAAGGTGGTGGAAGCAGGAGCCATCACATGCAGTGGCTGGGTGAGGAGCTTTGGGCTGTCACTGCTGCCTGGCTAGCCCATGCCGCTGACCCCGAATGTCTACCTCCTTCTGTGTACTCAGGGCTGAATGTCGCTGGAGAGAAATCACACAACCACGGGGCCCAAATTTACTCTTACATTCAGATTTCTTGACTTGGGAGATCAAGTTCCCACCTTCCAGGAAGCCTGGCTCTGTTCTCCCCCAGCTGTCTCTGCACCCTCCCGAGGGGGAGGGGAAGGGGGAGGCTCCCCCCTCTCCCTGCACCTGTGCATCTCCTATCTCAGCTCCCCTCCCTGTCCTGGCTCCTCCCCCCTCAGTCTCCCAAGGGGCTGTGGGCTTCAGTCTTCGCTTTCCCCCAGAGCTGTCCTCCAGCTCTAGCCGGCCCCTGCTGGCCCCTCCCGCTGCCCCCTCCCACTGCCCCCCACGCCCCCCACTGTCCATCTGGCCAGGCCTCTCAGCAGGCTCCCTCAGCATCTCCTCCCTGCTGGAATGCCTCCCCTCTGGGTCCGGGACCTGTGTCTCATGCCTTCCTTCTGCCTCATGGCTGCGCCGCTCCCTCTACTCTTCTGACTTCCCTCCTCCCACCGGCCTCTCCATGGCGCCTCTTTTGAGGCTCGGCGCATGGCCCTCGTGTCTGTCCAAAGCCCCAGAGCCGCGAATGGCATGCAGTGCTGGACAACTGAGATCCACACCGCAGCGCCCCTGTCCCTCACATTCTCAGCTGCCCACGCACCAACCTCTTGGTGTCCGCCAAGTCTCCCAAATGCAACAGGCCCCTCCAAACGCTGGTGTCTCCTCCCCGTGCACCCACCCCAGCTGTCTCTGACTCCCCCACCCTCTCCTGCCTGAGTACCTGTCCCCCTCCGTCCTCTGCCGCCGCTCGCTCTGGGGCCACCTGTAGTGATGTCCCCTGTTTGCGGCCCCTGTTCCCAATGTTGGTGTCTGCAGAGCACTTAGCAGGAGTGTCACGGGGGTCCCCTGCTGATCCGGGGTCCTCGCCCACCAGGTGTGGGCCCGAGCGCGTCCTCTCTCTGAGCTACAGTGCACACTGAGCCCTGTGCCGCAGGACGGGCTGGGGAGGCCCGGAGAGGCTGGGCATGCTCAGGGAAGTAAAGCACTGCTGTAAAGGAAGTGTGGCCCCCATGCAGACCCTCCAGGCCGGGCCAGAGCCTCAGCATCCACGTGGGCCAGGCCTGCGGGGGTTTCAGAACCAGGGGCAGAGAAGCGCGTGCTGCCTGGCCACTCCTGCCTTCACTTCCGCTTTGCCACCCTGGGGTCGAAGGGAGGAGGCATTCCGGAAGGGACTTTTGTTGACCCAGCACAGTGACCTTCAGAATCTTAAAGGACGCTGATGTTTACGTGTGGCACAAATAGGGACCCGCAAGGGTGGTAGGGGCCGTGCTCTGGAGGAAACGGCTCCCAGGCTGGCCCACTGAGGCCAGTGGAGCCCCTTGGGGGGAGCAGGGCTAAGGACACACCTGTTGGTCTGGGTTAGTGGGAGCAAGGGTCACGTGCCAGGTGCCGGCTCCCTGCTGGTGGTGTCCTCGAGCTGTGACTGTACCCATGCTGTGTGCTGGCCCAGGACCCAAATGGGACCGGGCAGCTGCCCAGAGGTTCTGGGATCGCCAGGCCACGTGCAGGTCTGCATGCGGGTCACAGCGGGAGGGGTCAGGAGCCTGGCACTGTGCTGCTGGCCCCACAGGCCACATTTGTTGGATCCTGCCTGGTGGCCAGCCTGAAATGTACTCACAACACTCAGTTATGAGTTAACAGTCCCTGTCCCCTAAACGTAGAGATCACCTGGCAAAGGTGACACCCAGGGAACTCAAAGCACCATGTGCTTCAAAGGAAACATCTACCCACCCCTCCTTCCCCCTCCCCCAGGAGTCCTGCACCCCCTTCTCCTGAGTCGCTCACAGCTGCCTTCTGGGCTCTCTGTAGAGTTTTGCTGCTGTTTCTTGTGGGAGGGAGGCTGGGAGTCTAGCCAACAGCCCTTGGGAAAGAAGGATGCTCATGGTCCAAGAGCTGTTCCTCCGGCCTCCTCGCCACGGGCTGAAGTCATTGAGCGTCTAGTAACTTAGGTGAGTAGGCTCAACATGGCCTCGGCCATAGGGGTGGCCCACTGGTCCTGCTGGGGTTTGCATGTCAGGTAAGACAGAACTGGTGCTGGGTGCCGAGTTTCCCCCTTGGGGAGAGCGGCAGCGACCCGCTAGGGAGCAGGTGGACCTCTCCTTCACGAGTCTGGGTGGCTTGCGCCCTGATGCAGGGGTCCCCCTGAGGACAGACTGGACTGGGCCCAGGCGCGGCGTCCTGGGGCTCACAGCTCTGACCTGGCACTCAGGGAGCTCTCGTTGGTTTTCCCCTCAAAGCTGGGGGGTGGCCCGGAGAGCCTTTTGCCACAGATCAAGTTACACAGGGCATCCCGGAACTTCTCGGCCACGAAGAAGTACATGACCGGGTCGAGTGCCCCGTTGAGGCTGGTGAGGCAGGAGGTGATGCGGTTTCCAAGGGCCAGGATGCGCTGGGCAGCGCAGGAGGTGCCACTGCCATGGGAGTGCAGCACGTAGACTGAGCGGTGCACGTGGTAGGGCACGAAGCAGACCAGGAAGATGGCCAGCACCATGGCGATCATGCGGACCGCCTTGTTCTTGAGGCGCTTCTCCACGCGCGGGCCCTGCCGCAGGCTGCGGATGATCAGCAGGTAGCAGGTGACGGTGGTGACAAACGGGAAGGTGAAGGCCACAGCCAGGGACACGAAGGCGTGGTGGGAGGCCTTCTCCCGATACAGCTGCAGGCAGACGACTGTGTGGTTGGTCTGCACGGTCTGTGGGCTCACCAGCAGCGGGGCCATGGCCACGGCCACCACCACCCAGAGGAAGGCACAGGCCAGGTGTGCGTAGAGGGGCCTGCGGAGCTTGAGGGACTTGACGGGGTGCACGATGGCCAGGAAGCGGTCAGCGCTGATGCAGGTGAGGAAGTAGATGCTGGCGTACATGTTGAGGTAGAAGAGGAAGCCGGTGAGGCGGCACGGGATTTCCCCGAACGGCCAGTGGTTCCCAGAGAAGTGGTAGACGAGGCGGGTGGGCAGGACCAGCACACAGGACAAGTCGGCCACGGCCAGGTGCATCAAGAAGACGTTGGCAGGGGTACCTGACTTGTGGTCCCATATGAAAAGCCACAGGGCCAGGGCGTTGCCAACAAAAGCCAGGATGAAGTCCAGGAGGTAGAAGGAGGCGAAGAGGACGTTCTCGAGCGGCGTCTCCTGGCCACATTGCTGTGCGGTGGCCAGGGAGGAGTTGGCGGTCACACCCGGGGAGGCCACCTCCAGGCCATTCATGCTTCAGCCGGAAGCAGAGCTGGGGGACGAGCCTGGAGGGGGCAAGCAGACAGGTTCCAGAGCCTGGGCCCTCGAAGCGTCTTAGCTCAGCCCTGCCCTGGGGACTACGAAGGGCACCCCTGTGTCCGCCCGGGGGCGGGTGGTGTCAGAGGATTTCTGAAGCTCAGCGAAAAGCAAGAAGGAAGCCAGGGCCGGAGCTTGCCGAGCTGCTGCTGGGGCTGCCTCCCCGCTGCCCACCCGTGTCCTCACAGGGCACGTGAGAGCCTGGACCCAGGGCCGTGGATCCTGGAAATCCACTCTCAGACCAGGGTGTGGGCTCAACACCGCAGGGAGACTGGACAGCGAATCCCACCTGTTGGGGGCCCTGGGACGGAGGGAGGGGCCCCACAGTTTCCTCTGTGATTCCCAGGGGTGATTCCTGAGTGGCCCGGGGTCATGCATGGGAACCTTGAGCTCACTCCCAGTGGGTAGGTGGGTAGATCTCCTATTTCTTTTTTTTTTTCTTTTAACTTTTTTTTATTTATTTTGAGACAGACAGACAGACAGACAGACACAGGGTTCAAACCCACAAGCCATGAGATCATGACCTGAGCCAAAACCAAGAGTCGGATGCTTAAGTGTCAAGCCCCCCAGGCACCCCCAGGTCACCTGTTTCTGAGAGCCTGCTGCCTGGGCCTGGCCAGTTCCTCTTCAGCCCCACCCTTGCCGGGTGAACCCTGCTCACCCCAAGTCCTGGGACCCTTCCTGGCCATCTCGTGGCACTTCTCACGACTAGTGCCAAGTGTGTCGTTGCCTTATGCTTCTCCATGCTGGCCCCTGACCACAACTGCCCTAGCACCAGCCGCCCAGGAGGGCCCCACCAGGGATTCAGTGATGGGCAGTTCTGGGAGGTCAGAGGCCTGCTCTCTGCCAGCCCCGAAGGTGCCGTCCAGGCCTGCATCCCAAGGTCTCTCAAGCTTTCTGGACTCTGCCTACCAGATCCATTTTGGACATCCTCACGGGTGGAGGCCTGTAGTTTGGAAAGCCTGCCTAGGCCTGGGGGCATGGGGGTGGGGCATCTTACCTCCTGGAGTAGTTTAACAAGCAGGAGGCTGATTCTCTACTAGGACAGCCCTGCCGTTGGCCAGCTATGTCTGGTGACCCCGTTCTGGGTGGGCCCTCTGGCTCCGTGGACAGTACGGACTCCTGAGCTGATCTGGACCAACTCAAGGGATCCAAAAGGGAGAGGAAGCCCCCAAATAGCCTGCCTCCCTCACTAGCCCTGGGAGTGGGGGTGTGGGCAGAAGGGGGCAGGATAGCCAGGGGAGAGCAACTTTGGAATTTCAGCCTCGCAGCCCCTTGCCTGCACTGCAGCGTCTGGGGCTCCCCAGGAAACCCTGCTCCTGACACCCGCACTCGGGCAGGAGAGAGGACACATCCCCGCAGGCCGTGGCCATGGCAGGGCCAGGGCACTACCCTGGGTGAGCCCGGCAGTGTGAGCTGGATGGAGCAGGCCTCCCGGCCTCAACTCCCTCTCCTGATGGCCCTGGTAAGAGCTCTGGCAGGGACTGAGCTGAAGAGGGGGCGTCCCTCAGGAGGTGCCCTGGCAGCTCTGTTGGCACGGCAGCCCCCCAAGGAGGATGTGGCTGGCTGCCACCCTGGGAGTGGATGGAGAGCAGAGCATGTGGGGAGAGCCCGGCGTGCTCTCCTTCAGCAGACGGAGCAGGGCAGGGGTCCAGACTGTGGGTATGCTGGGCCTCCAGCTGGGCCGCGGCTGGATGCTCCCCTTCCTGCTTCATCCACCACCACGGTGGTCCTGCAGCCGCCCCCACCCCCCAACACGCACAGAGGGGTGCAGGCCTACTGGCTGGGCAGGAGAGAGCCACGGGCAACGCGGTGAGGGGCAGAGAGCATCTGGCCAGTCACCATTCTCGAGTAAAGGGGGTGCTCTCCCAGTAACATCACAGGCTAGTCATTGAAGGGGTCCAGGGAGGCCCCCTTGTCCACCTGACCTCTCCTGGCTCTAGAGCAGGTCGGGATGCCCACAGTCCAGCACAGATGTTGTTTTCCTGCTGTGTCCAGGTGCCTGTGACCCGAAGGGTTGTTGCCGGGGAAGCCCTGGCTGGGGAGGGGACGGTCAGGCAGGGCACCGGTGCTGTGTCCCCTCTGCTCTGAGCTGCCCCTCACACCTGGACCCTGGCCCTCCCTGAGGGCTACTCACAGGTACCGACTACCCGCTCTGCCAGTCCAAGGAGGCAGGAGTCTGTGGCCCCTTTTATATGTTAGGGATTAAGAAGTCAAGGCTTAAAGTGGGCTAGCTTGCCCAAGGTCATCTGGCGAGGGATAGCGGCCCCAGGGTTGGAAGTCGCATCAGAGGCACCCAGCACCTCCCGGAACACTGCCTGCCTCTGGGGGCATCGGAGCCGGGACTGTGGCCCCAGGGCTCACACTAGAATTCTCCCCCAGGCCTCGTGGCACCTCCTTGGGGTCTGGCCCCGGGACCGCAGATGTAATTTTCGGCATCTAGTGCAAAGTGAAAATGTGGGGCTGCTTGTCCAGAAAGTAGGGGTGCAGGGTGGTGAGGGCGGAGCGTTACAGATGGGGGGCCTGCCCGGCTGCACGGGCTGCTGCTGGCCTGCTGTGGCACCCGGCGGGCACATCAGCACCTGGCTTTCTGCGCCCCGCCCAGTGCCCTTGGCTCCCACCACTGCTGAAGGTGCCACGTGCACAGTGCCCTTTCCGGGCTCTAAGCTCAATTTTCAAGTGCTTTTAGGCTTGTTTCTGGTTTGTTGGGGTTTCTTGACCTCTCCTGTTTTAGGGAGTTTTGATCCTGATTTTTGCAGTGTGGTCTGCAATGGGCCCCTGCGACCCTAGACATTGTAGGCCTGGACCTGGCTCGCTAGCTCCATATAGTGCTGCTCAGGACAAAGTGGTGTGGGCACCTAGAGTGCAGGTGTGGACAGTGTGTGTCTGGGGCTCTGGGGCTGTGGGGCAAGCCTTGGGCCTCCGTGGAGGGGAGCAGTGGGCAGAGGCCCCAGGGGCCGAGGCCGTGGCAGGCGGGCGCAACGGTGTCCTGGCATGGGCTGGCACCTCCGTCTTCTGGTTCCTGCCCGTGGTGCCATGGTGGCCCAGTGGTGGAGAGCATGGGTGCAGAGTGTGGCTGCCTGTCAGAGCAGCCGCGGGACTGTGCACGAGGCGCTCACCCTCCGTACATCCCCCACATTGGAACAGGAGCGCCGCCCACTGGGGCCGCTGCCATCAGAGCAGGACAGCTTTCTTTATCAGAGACACAGGGGGTCCCTGCCCTCGCTCTGGGGGCCTCTGCTTGGCCCCTGGGCCGCCTGCCTGCCTGCCCCAGCCGGGCCCTGGTCCTTACCTCTCACTGCCGGGTCCAGGCGCAGGGACAGGAGGGCTGCGGGGTGGCGGGTGGGCTGTGGCCAGGGGGCAGCGGTGCGGGCGGTGGGCTCCGTGCAGCTGCGGAGGGAGGCCGGCTATTTAAGGAGAGCAGAGAGGCCGCAGCGTCCGTGGACGTGAAAGGCCGCTTCATTCCCGAGGGGGGCCTTGTGTGGTGGGCCACTCCTACGGCCGCCTCTGCTGCCCCTGGGCCGTGAATATTCCAGTGTGTCCCAGCCCGCGTGCCCCCCCCCAAAACGCCCGCCCCCCGGCCCGGCCACTGAGCGTCACAGAGACCGAGTGTGTGACTGTGTTCGGAGCCGTGGAGTGGGCGCGGGCTGGGCGGGGTGGGGGGACTGGCTGGCACTGACAGACAAGAGGACGTTTCAGCACAGGATCATTTCCTACCGATGGGGGGCAGGGAGGGGCTGGCCACCATGGCAACGGGCCTGGGCTCCCGCGCCTGCCCTGGTGACAGTGGAGGGGGTCCTGTGAATGGAGAGGGTGGGAGCCTGAGGAGGCTTGTTTGGTCGAATGAGAGGGGAGTCTTTCAGGACACTTGCTATAGGGTCCTTGTGTCTTGCCCCGTATAATTAGGCTCCGTTCGGACGTGCGGAATAAATCATGGCCTTTATCCTGAGCGGGGCACAGCTGCAGCTGCCTCATAATAGAGTGCTGTCTGTGCCCGTGGGGACACTCTCAACCAGCGAGGCCTACCCTCTACCTGTGCAGGCGCCTCCTCTGGACAGAGGGTCTGTGAACAGGGTCACCGCTGCCCAAGGCCTGCGGGCCCCTGAGTGTCCCCTGGGGGTGGCTGGAGCCCGGAGTGGGGGGTGGCTTGCATGTGGGGCTGGCTGCTCCTGACACAGAGCTGGCGAAGCCTGTGTCTCCCTGTCTTTCCCCAGATCACACATCTGGTGATGAGGGAACCCAGATGACACATCTGTATCATGCCTCATCTCAAAAGACTTCTATTTTTTAGTTAAAACCTTAAAAAATGTCCATAGCTATCACTGGGAAGTAACTGCCATTTGTTTTCTGCACAACTCTATGCAGGTGGGGTTGTTGCCTATTTTACAGATGAAGAAACTAAGGCTCAGAGATGAAGTAACTTGCCAAGAAGCAGCAGAGCCAGGATTTGAGCCCAAGCATGAGTCACTGAAAATCTTATGATTTGTGTGTGTTTTGGTTCTTGTTTTTCTTTTCTTTCTTTAAAAAAAAAAAAAGTTTATCTTGAGAGAGAGAGACAGAGAGAATGCAGTGGGGGAGGGGCAGAGAGAGAGAGAGAGAGAGAGAAACCAAGCAGACTCCAGGCGGTCAGTGCAGAACCCAGTGCAGGCTTGAACCCATGAGCCGTGAGACCATGACCTGAACCGCAATCGAAAGCTGGGTGCTTACCCACCTGAGCCACCCAGGCGCCCCTTCTGGTTTTTCTATTGCGCCTTGATGCTAGAATTCCTAGGCCCCATCTTCATTCTGCCTATAAAACATTCTGCGGATTGCCTTTGGATCTTGTGGGGCCAGCTTTCCCCACCTGGGGGACCTGGTGGAGCACCAGGCCCCCCAGTTGGGTCTCGGCTGGGAGCCCGTGGGACGTGCAGGTGTGCGGCTCCTCCCCGGCGCTGCCCTGCGTGGAGGACTGACTCAGGTGAGTGTGTCTGACCGCCTGGCCCAGGCTGGGTATTTTGGTTGTTGGGCGATTGCTGACAGTAGCTGTAAAGGCATCGATCGTTGCAACAGAATTCTGGGGGATTGTGCCAATTTCTATAGCTTTGAAACAAAAGTTATTCCACATGGCTTGAGAGTTGTCCTTTTTTTTTTTTAAATAATGTTTTATTTATTTTTGAGAGTGAAAGAGAGAGACAGTGTGAGCAGGGGAGGGTCAGATAGAGAGGGAGATACAGAATCTGAAGCAGGCTGCAGGCTCTGAGCTGTCAGCACAGAGCCCGACACGGGGCTCGAACCCATGAACCATGAGATCATGGCCTGAGCCGAAGTCGGATGTTTAACTGACTGAGCCACCCAGGTGCCCCTTGAGTGTTGTCCTAATGCCAAGGTCAGTCATCAGAATGGGGCGTGGGGGTCACGGGAGTAATGCTGGGTCTGTGATAGAGATCCAAGCAGGCGGAGGGCACTGTGTGGACGGGGGAGCCCTTCTGCTCGGATTGGCTGTGCCAGGGGGTCAGGGGTCTGGGTGAGTGGGGTGGAGAAGGGGGTCTGGGGACATAAGGGGCACTGAGGCAAAGCCTCAGTTGGGGAGATGAAAACTGCAGCCACAGGCCATATCTGTGTCCCGTGGGCAGCAGGCGCCCTGGCTAGGGGACAGGCTCCCAGGCCTGGCCTAGCTGCATTGTCATGGGAGGTGATGCCCTCTGTCCCTCCCTTCCCGTCTCTTACAATCATTCATTCACTCATGCACCAGAGACTCGGCCTGAGCCGCTACCCTGTGTGGGGCACAGCCTGAAGCCAGTTAGCGGCTTAACAAGTGGCCTACTGGGCACTTATTTGGGCCCCTTGCCCTTCACACCCTTTGGGGAGAAAAGACACAAATAAGGCAAATGGACGGCAGCGTTATGCAGCAGGGGGTCCAGACCCAGAGGGGGTGGCAGGTGTTGAGGTCAAGGGCGTGGACACTGAACTGTAGTCCCTGGCATCTAGGATCTGCCCATCACACCTGGTTGGGGGACCCTGAGTCTGAGAGTTCATCTCTCAACCAGGTTCTTCCATCTGCCTATAAGAGGCCGATGGTGGGAATCAGGCTCCTGTGGAGGCTGGTGAGGGGTGGAGAGGCCCCCTGTGCTGGGGTGCCTGGGAAGGGAGGGTGGGAGGGCCCGGATGCATCAGGAACATGGGTGGCAGATGGGGGTGGGAGTCATGGATGGAGGCCTTTGTACGCCTTTGTGGGGACCCTGAATCTAAATTCCTTCCACCTTTGAGGCACAAAGACACATAAACCATGTTGATTTCCCTTCAGTAGAGACCACAGCTGTTCCCCAAGGCAGGGAGCGGCATCAGAAATTACTCTGCGGTCTTCACAAAAAAGACTCTGTAACGACAGTTCCTGGGTTTGGGGGCCTCCGTCCGACGCAGCTGTGCCTGTCTCTGGAGACAGAAAGAGCCTGTAGATGTTCGGGCCCCTCTTTGTCTGACAGACCCCAAAGGAAGGGGGTGTGCAGGCCGACCAGAGCCGGCCCCCCTGGGCCACCCTGCTGGGCACACTGACATTCACTGTTCACTTACCCACGTTCAAAGACATTCGAGAAATCGATTTTTCAGCAAACGTCAAGGAAATGTCTACTCTGTTCCCTATGATGCTCTAGACTCAGGAAAAGTGGAGAAAAGAAAACTCAGGTTTGCTCTGCCATCTAAAGACGGCAAATGCCAGTGTTCTGGTGTATTTCTTTCTAGTCACTTTCCAGTGCGAGTCCCCTTTGTAGGGGGCACATCTGTGGCCTTCCCAGCCACAGGATTAGTTAGCTGCTTTTCTGGGCTGCTGTCTGAGCCTCTGGAGGCTTATGGGCATCAGTAAAGTGGCAGGTGGGCTCCAGAGGTCTCTTTTCCCTGAAGGCCGACCACTTTTCTGGGGAGGAAGGGGGGAGTGGGTCGCTGGTCCCTAACCCCTCCTCCTTCCCACAGGCACCTGTGCCGGCCCTGCCACAACCGCGAGAAGGCCAAGGGCCTGGGCAAGTATGTCTGTCAGCGGTGCCACCTGGTCATTGACGAGCAGCCCCTTATGTTCAAGAACGACGCCTACCACCCAGACCACTTCAGCTGCACCCACTGCGGGTACGTGTACAGCTGAGTAGCTGGGACGGGGCAAGTGGTGAGCTGGGTGCAGGAGGTCAACCAGTTGGAGAGTAGGGCGCAGGGCGGAGGCAGGTGTCGGAGAGTGGGGTGCAGGATGGAGCCAGGAGGTGTCAGAGAGTGGGGCGCAGGGCGGAGGTAAAAGGCATCGGAGAGTGGGGTGCAGGGAGGAGGCAGGAGGTGTCGGAGAGTGGAGCGCAGGGCGGAGGTAAAAGGCATCGGAGAGTGGGGTGCAGGGAGGAGGCAGGAGGTGTCGGAGAGTGGGGTGCAGGGTGGGGGTGGAAGGCATCAGAGAGTGGGGCATAGGGAGGAGGCAGGAGGTGTGGGAGAGTGGGGTGCAGGGTGAAGGTAGAAAGCATCCATGCAGAAAACACCTCTCTCTGGGGCCCTGATCGGGCAGCGCTTTCAGGAGACAGGGTGAGGGAGGGCCAGGCTGCTGGACGTTGGGAGGAAGGAATCAAAGGCTGGAGGGCCAGGGTGAGAGGGGGGTGTTGGTGCTGGTGGAGGAGAGGGGAGGAGAGCGGGAAGAGGCTGCAGATGAGCCCCCCAACTGCCCCAGACACCCAGTCTGGTGCAGAGGGGCCTGAGAACAGACCTGCTTCTCAGAGGGCCTGACAATGCACAACACAGACTGCCTTCTGCAGGCCTGTGCGGGAATTCGTGCCCTGGGGGCCCGTCTGGGGCAGAGGAAGTCCCCGAGAGGGCAGAGATCAAAGAGCCGCCTGCCCTGGGCGCTCTGCTGGGCCAGAGTAGGGCCTCTCCAGTAGCTGCTCCCTGGGGCTGGAGGGGCTGGTGGGACCCAGCAGTGCCAGCGCAGGCCCTGCAGATGGGCAGGGATGTCACCAGGACCCTGCTCTGTCTTCCAGGAAGGAGCTGACTGCCGAGGCCCGAGAGCTGAAGGGTGAGCTCTACTGCCTGCCGTGTCATGACAAGATGGGCGTCCCCATCTGCGGGGCCTGCCGCCGGCCCATCGAAGGCCGTGTGGTCAACGCACTGGGCAAGCAGTGGCACGTGGAGGTGAGCAAGGCCAGGAGGTGGGGGGAGCCCCAGGCTCACTGTTACATTTGGCCCTGCCGTACCCGCCACCCCATGCTCCCACCCCAGGCCACGTGGTTTGCTCCTAGCAGGGACCTGTGTCTTGGGTGCTGTCCCTGTTCGGCCCTGGCTTCCATGGCACCCAGGAGACCTGAGTGCACAGACCACGGTCAGGCACCTTTCCTCCTCCCTCTCCTGGCCTTCTAGAGGATTCCAAAGTCGTGAGAAACACTGTCGATCCAAATGTTTACTGCAGTGGGGTATGAGTGGAGGATGTTTACAACTTACTCATTTATATTTTATTGTGGCCCTTTACCTGTGTTTTCTAAATTTCTCACTAAAAGTCTGGGTGACTTGTAAAAAAGGAAATGATAAAATCTACAACTCAAAGAGTCACTGACCCGGTTCCCTGGTGGGCATTTGTAGCAGGGCCAGTGAGGCCCCGGTGGTGACAGGGTGGGGGGTGGGGATTCCAGGAGGGGCCTGGGGCTCTGCGCCTCCTCACCTCTCTCCTGTGGTGGGCAGGGGCCAGGCCTCAGGGCCAGTATCCCAGACTCCTCTTCCTGAGAACTAGGGGCCTCCAAGCTGGACATGGGGCTTCCCTGATTTCTTGGGGGCAGTGGTGACCTTTCTTCCTGGGTCACCTAAAAATCATACCAATTTTTCTCACTGTTCTGCTTTTCTCCTGTACATTTTAAAGACTCCTGTAACAGGTGCTGACTGGCATCTGGGGGAGGTGGTGCTGTCCTTGGAGACAGTGCCCAGGGCACCCTGAGGGATTATGGTTGGCAGAACTGACACAGAAGCAGGGCACACCTGCTGGTTGAGCTCCTCAGTGTGTCTGCTGGGGTTGCCTGGGACTCTCCCCTCTACGCTGTGGGTGCAGACGGCCTTACAGATACGGGTCACAAGGAAAGCCCGTGTCCCCTGCTGCCCCGGCAAGGTCTGTGTTCTGACACCAGCCCGGCCCCCAACCCCCTGAGGAGGGCGAATCCCTGCACGCATGCTGTATGAACCAGAACATGCCGCTCACTGACCCCGGGGCTGGCAGGGGATGCCCACCGGGGCAGCTCCCCGCAGCCTTCCAGGGAGGCGCCATGCTTCAAGCAGCCCCGCCTGGCAGGGCCCACCGTGCCACAAGCTGCCCCCAGCCCTGACGGCTTGGGCCCAGGTTGCCGAGGTGGAGCAGCCCTGGAGAGGATGGTGATGTCACTGGGAGTCTGGGAAGGAGCGGGATCTGCCATCTCGTGGGCCCTCCACGGAGGTGGCGGCCCCACTGCCTGGCTGTGAGTCCGCTGAAGGCATCCCACTGGCCTCTGCTGCCTGTCTGTCCATCTGCTGGGCTGCATGCTCCGACCTGAGCTGCCCCGCCTGCCCCTCTCCTCTCAGCACTTTGTCTGCGCCAAGTGTGAGAAGCCGTTCCTGGGGCACCGGCACTATGAGAAGAAGGGCCTGGCCTACTGTGAGACCCACTACAACCAGGTACGGCTGGAGGGGGGGCGGTGGGCAGAGGGTGGAGAGGCCCGGGGCTGGAGGGTGGCTGGGGGGCACTTGCAGGGAGATTTGCTGCCTGAGCAACCGAGCGCTCCTTGTGGGTGGCAGAGGACCTGTCAGCCCCTCCAGAGCCTGTGGTGGCTGCGTGCCCTATCGTCCGAGACGCCGGCCCAGACCCATCGTGGGGACTGACCGAGAGGGCAGAGTGAGATCCTGGGTTTGGAGGCCGGCATGTGCTGCTGTCCTCCAGTCTGGCAGAGTCACCCAGCGGCCGTGGTCCAGAGTCAGGGCCCACGGCCCTCTGGGGACACCAGCGGGAGCAACGGGGACTCTTGGGAGCGATGCTCAGCCTGCCGTCGGTCCCAGGTGGTGGTTCTGATGCGCTGGGGTGCCTGCGCCTCAGGCCCGAGGCGCACCTGGTGGGAAGGGCTGGTGTCTCAGGAAGGTGCCCACAGCAGCTGTTTGGGGCGGCACTGAGCTGGGGTGTGTGACCTCTGCAACGAGCCTGACAGCTGCTCTGTCCACAGCTCTTCGGAGACGTCTGCTATAACTGCAGTCATGTGATCGAGGGAGATGGTAAGGCTCCTCTGTCCCTGTGTACCCCGCCACCCGCACACCCCCATCTGTCTGCTCCTCTGGGTGGGGGTCCGGCAGCTGCGGGCCCAGCTGGTCCGGGGTGCTAAGCCTGCCCCCCTCCGCCCTTCACAGTGGTGTCAGCCCTCAACAAGGCCTGGTGTGTGAACTGCTTCTCCTGCTCCACCTGCAACAGCAAGCTCACGCTGAAGTAAGTGTTGCCGTCTCCCGGGCAGGCAGGCAGACAGGGGCCGCACAGCACCTTGCTCTCCGGGAGCCTGTCACGGGAGCTCAGACTTGCGTGGCCTTGCCGTGGGCTCTTCATCAGGCTTTCCCTGAGTGTCTGCTGCGGTCAGGGCCTGGGAAGGCAGAGGCAGCCCCCAGCCCCCAGGAGGCAGATCGAGGGGCCCCCGGGGCATGGTGAGAGGGCAGGGATGTGAGCCCCCAACACACCCACAGAGACACTGGGCTCTGGGGAGGGAAGGGCATGCCAGCTCAGGGAACAGCATTTTCAAAGGCTGGCTTATCCGGAAACTACCAGAAGTGTGGGATTGCCGGAGCAGTGAGGGGAGGTGGAGCCCAGGTCTCTGAGGATGGCAGGGAGTCATGGCCGGTGCTGGAGTATCAGAACCCAACAGAAGCTTCTGTGAGGGAGAGGAGGCCTGGAAGCCCACCTCCTTGTCCACCGTGACCCGTGGCCGGAGCTTGCCCTGGGATGTGGATTGCTGTGGGCCAGGGGCAGGGGAGCCCGCTGCCCCGCCTCTGAGGGCCGAGCTGCTGAGGCCTGGGCTCTCCTGACTGCTGGACTTCCTCCCCAGGAACAAGTTTGTGGAGTTCGACATGAAGCCCGTGTGTAAGCGATGCTACGAGAAATTCCCCCTGGAGCTGAAGAAGCGGCTGAAGAAGCTGTCGGAGCTGGCGGCCCGCAAGGCCCACCCCAAGTCTGTGGGCCTCAACTCCGCCTGAGGGGCCACCTGCCTGCCTTCCGCCTTGTCTCCCCCTTGCTGCTGGCGCCCCTGCTTCTGGTGCTGCCTCTACTCATCTCTGTGCCCCCTTTCCCCTCCCCTCCCCCAGCTCGTCTCCCCCTCCTCCCCAGGCCCCTTTTCTCTCCTCCTTCCTTCAGTGCAGGCAGGGCCCTTGAGCCTGTGACAGGCCTGTGCCCACAAGCCTTAGCTCGAGATCCTCCAGGGACATGAGGGATGGGGGCCTGGGGGTCACCTGGCCCTGGTCGTGGATCCCACTGCTCCCAGCCTGCTTGTCTTGACCGCTCCTATTCCTGCAGCAGCCCCGCCCTCCACCAGCTCACATCCTCCCGCAGGAGTTGGGGCAGCCTCCACCCCAGAGTGGTCCCACCATGTGCACATGGCCCCGAGGAGGCCACAGCCAGGCAGCTATCCTGGCCATGAGGACGGGGGCCTCTGGGAAGCCACCCTTTCATGCTTGGCCATGCACTCACTCAACCAAATAGGATCCTGTGCTTAAACCGCGCCAGCAAATCCTGCCCATAATCGTCAGAAGGGACAAGGACCCCCTCCTTCCATCCCTCATGAGGCCTCTTTCCGGAAGTCTGTTGGGGGGGTCAGGGGCCCCGTGGTTCCCCCGAGCTCCTCTGTGGTCCCTGCTCCCCACTCCCCCCACACGCTGGCCCTCTGGATGCAGTTGGCTGAGGGCCAGAAGGTTGGGTGTGTGGCTCATTCCGACCTTCCAGGAAGCACAGGACCTGGTGCTTGCACAGTGAATGAAGGCTTATTTACACGACCCCATGACCCGTGTGGTTTATGGCGTGGGAATGAGGCTGTGGGGCAGCAGCCCCTGTGGACACAGTGTTTGGGGCTGTTGACAGACACCAAATAGGACAGGAGAATTGTCCCCATGGGACCCAGCCCTTGTTCCCAGGGCCAGGCTGCTATCAGGACTTGGAGACAAGGCCATCCGGAAACCCTGGGTCCATGAAGGCCGGCCAGGCGGGTAGGATGGTGGGGGCAGACTCCTATGGGGCCTGCTGGCACAGCGGGGGTAGACCCAGGCCACTAAGGCCCTGTGTCCAGCTCTGCTCCTGCCTGGGCACAGGTTCAGGGAAGCTAGCAGCCAGAGAGCAGGCGGGCCTGGCCTGAGCCCACACCAGTCCCTCCAGGACAGTTCTGCATCCCAGTGCCCTGCAGGGGAAGGAGAGATAGTGTGCAAAGGGGCCTCGCAGGAAGAGAGGGAGGAAGGGAGGAGGAAAGGAGGTGGGGGGAAGGGAGAGGAAGGGAAGAGGGAGAAACCAATGAAGTCATCTTCTGAGAATGGCGCTGTCATCCGGGTGTCCCCAGAGAAGTCACAAAGCTTTTCATTTTTCTGGAAGAGACCCTTTGCTGGCCAGTGCCTCCTAGGCCTCCTACCCACCTGGCCCCCACCCTCTTCCCTCGCTAACACACAGCACACTGCTCCAGGAAGCTTTATTGAACATTCTGGGGGGAGTCCTCTCTGCCGTCCCCCCATCAGCCTGGAGGCCAGCCCCACCCCAGCCTCCCCACTTTGGCTTCTATGCCCAGCCTCTCAGGAAAGGTGGCCGAGCCGGCGCGCTGAGGAGTGCGGGGATGTGTTTTGAGAGAAGGTGGCATGAAAGGGTGCTTGCAGAGGGCAGGCCCTGGGCCAGGAAGAGGGCCCCAGGGAAGTGCCACCAGGCCCCCAGACTGGGAAGAGGAGGTGAGTGGGCAGGCCGATCCCTGGTGCTAAGGAGCTGCCTGGGCTGGGGCCTGGGAGCCTCGCTGCTTGTTCACGGTGCTCAGCAGCTGCTGCACATAGGAGGTCAGCAGGTCATCCATCTTGTAACCCTGGACACAGGAAAGAGGGGTTGGCAGCTGGGAGGTGCAGGGGTGGGGGGCTCGGATCAGGGCCGGGTGGTACCCAGCTGCTGCCTCAAGGGTGCACTGGACAGGGAGGCAAGGAGGCAAGCGGGGCCCCTGCTGCCGAGAACGGAGCCCCCTCCCTCCTCAGAGCCGCCCAGGACCACAGGGGGCCTCGCCATCACGGTCCCTGGCTGACGGTCCCAGCCTTTTCCTTGCCTCTCCTTCCAGCCTCTGCTGGCCCAGCCTGGCCTTGTCCCGCTCCGGGCATAGGAGCCCGATCCTCACAGCTGGCAACTTGCCTGGCGGCAGTGGGGGCTCAGGGCAGGGGGACCTAGTCCCCGGTGCCTCTGTGTCCGTGTGTCTGTGCTGGGAGGAAGGCCCTGGGAGTCTGGGGCTCACCAGAGAAGTCTCACACAGCAGGCGGCTGCCCCGGGCCAGGCTCCCCAGCGCCATGTGGAAGTAGGTGCTGCCGCTGCTCCAGCTGGAGATCTTGGTGAAGGGATAGGTGGTGAGCAGCTCCTGTGGGAGAGCAGGCGGGGTGGGTGGGGTCCAGCAGAAACCCAGGGGGCTAGAGGGCTGAGCCTGGGCTGCCGCTCTGGGGTCCTCCAGAGTCCCTGGGGCTGTGTGAAGGGTGAGAGGGGGCAGGGGTACGACCTCTGCGGGGGTGGGGGGGTTACTGGGACCCAGGCAGCTTCTGCAGCCCTGCTGGGGCCCAGCTGTTACCTTGGTCTTGGGGTGGATGAGCAGAACCCCGTGTCGGTTGATGGCTATGACGATGATGTCCGGGTAGGAGGGCTCCGAGGTTTGCTGGGGAGGGGACGCAGCGGTCACAGCCCCGCCGGAGAGGCCAGGGGGCCGCCTCCCCGAGATACACGGGGGCACATACACGTGTGCACATACACATCCTCTGTCCAATGCAGGTGGCCAGGCCCACCCTGAGGCATGTTTAGAGAGAAGCTGGGGCTGTTGGGGCGAGGGCCGGGCGAGGCTCCCTCGGGCGAGGATGACTGGGGGTGGGGGAGGCCTACCTTCACCTCGAAGAAGGCAGACCCGAAAGTGGGCCACCGGCAGATCCACTTAAGGAAGGCTGTTTTGGCCTCCTCTACCGTCTTCTCCTTGTTCTTGTCATAGGCCAGAAGGATGTTCTGAGGTGGGGGTGGTAAGGACCAGTGAGGGCCGGGGGTGGGGCTAGTGCCTGACCGAGCCCTCCACACAGCGTCCCTGAGGCCCCAGTCCAACGCCACACCTGTGTGCCCATGGCCAGCCTGGGGGGGCACTTCCAGCCAAGTGTGACCTCAACCCCCTCATCTCCCAGGAGCTGTGGATAGCACACACAGGGGGTGACACTCGCAGACCCAGCATACCCTCCATGACCGGAATAGGTCATCTGGCCCCGGCAGGGCCTGGCACCGATGCACCCAAGGCCCCCCCACCTCCCCAGCCCCATCAGGGACCTTTTTCCATTCCTCAGAGGACATCAGACGCGTGAGGTTCTCAGGCACAAGCTGCCTCAGGATCTTGGGGACATTCGCGAGCTGGGAGCGGTCATTGTCGAACTGGGCCTTGTAGATGAGGCCCGCCAGGTGGACCGCATCCTCCTGAGAGCACTTGTGGAAGCCACGGAGGTACTTGGGCAGCTCCTGAGTGACAGACATGTTGGCCTTAGGCTGCTGCTCCCCTCCCCCCATTCTGCTCAGGTGGCAGAGGTATTAGTTCACCTTCAGGCAGGAGACAGAGCAAGCGACCCTCAGGGGAGGCCTTCTGGCAGGGGCCTTGAGTTGGGACAGGACTCCCTGACTCATCTTGGAGGTGGTGGCCTGCCCTACCCCTATGCGGTTGGGACCCTCTGTCTCCTCCCATTCCCAGCAGTCACACTGTGGGTGCTGGTGTGGTCACGGTCCCCAAAGCCTGCTGCCCCTCTGCTCCTGCTGCAGAACCCTCAGGGCCCAGCCAGCCCACCACTCAGGGCCTCCACAGCCTCCAGAAGCCCCTGGAGAGGGCAGTGCCCAGAGCAAGGCAGCTGTGTCTCAGGGTGGGCATGGGGCGGAGTGAAGGCAGACCCGGGAGGGAGCCCAGGTACCTGGTGGTAATGAAGAATGGTGTCTGCGTTTACATCCTTTCCCGGGGCCACGTTCAGCCACAGTTTCCGCATGAAGTACACCTGGTAGGGGAGCATCGCCAGCACCCCTGGGCAGGGCGGGCAGTGAGCACCAAGCCCATGCTGTGGCCCCACACATTCCTGGACCTGTGCTCCCCACCCCTTCTCATGGCGGGGACATTGCTGCCCACCTCCCCACACCGCTGCCTATCATGCTGTGTCTGCTCCTGCTGCCCCCTGGCTGGAGAGCCTCACCCCCTCTCCCTCCCTGACCCCCAGCTCTTCCTCCTTCAGGGCTGGTGGAGAGGCCACTCTCTCCAGGGATGCTCCTGGGCCTCTCTGTGGGGGGTCAGGCCCCCACATCACCTTCATCACCCCGCAGTGCAGCCATCAGCCATCTGTTCTAGGCCTGCCCCCCACCCTGCCGCTGCTCAGCCATACCCATGACCCAGGGGATCTAAGGGGGGAATGAATGAATCAATGAATGGGCAAGGGCCATGCAAGAGGTGCCAGGGGAACCTTCTGACCCTGGCCCAGGGAGGCAGTTCCCCTTCCCTGTGTCCTCCATACCAGCCATATCCTTCCTTCCTCACCCCTTTCCCCCTCCTCTTACCTTCTTTCTGGGGCTTGTTCTTCCTCACCCAATCAGACACTTCCCTCAAGGAGTCAAAGAAGAAGTCTCCCTCCTTCTGGCTGATGACCTGGAATGGGCGGGGAGGAAGGCAGAGGGAGCTGTGCAGGCTGAAGGGCTTCCAGGGGAGTGCCCCCCCACCCCCATCCCGGGTCCTGCCAGCCCGTATGGGAGGCTAGGTGTTGCTCTGAATTGGGTCTCCCTTGCTTGGGGCTGTCCCTGCATTGTGCCGCTCCACTAGCCCACCCACCCTCATCCTGATACCCTGGGCAGGGAGGGTCTGGCCCAGCACACAGGAGCAATGCCCTGGATCCCAGATGCCTGCCCACCTCCCCCTCCGGCCCTGGCCCACCCGCCATGGCACCTTGTCAGCGATCTTGATGAAGAGGCTACAGCCTTCCCAGGAGGCCAGCTGCAGCCTGGTGGCGACGCTCTGGCATACATCCCGCACCCGCGTGTTGGTGCCTACCTCCAGCATCTGGGCAGAGAAGCAGCGTGTGACCATCGAGGCCCAGCCTGGGATGACCCACCATAGCCTGGAGCTGTTTCTCCTGCTGAAGGCCGACAGGACTTGCCGCAGCCTGAGAAGGAGCAGCCTCCCCTTCTGGAAAACCAGCTGGATGCTTAAGTTGTTCAGTCAGAGCTTATCGCCTTGGGGGCCCAGGATGCTCGGCCTTTGAACTTCCTTTGAGAGCCCTGTAGCCAGACTGTGGGAACCTTCCCTGGTGTGACCCATTGTCTCTAAGGCCGTAAAGGCCACACAGCTGCTGGGAAAGGCTGCAGGGGCACATGGCCCTCCGTCCCTTGCCCCACACCTCACTGCTGCCCCTTGGCTGGGGGCCTCTCCACCGCACCTGGCGCCTGATGGTCCCCCTCCTACCCAGCGGCCACACAGGCTCGGTCCACAGGCATGCCTAGTGGCTGCACCTGCTCCCTTATGCCCCAGGGCAGGGTTAGAAGCCCATCAGGACCTGTGCCCTCAGACTTGGTTTTGCTGCCCACCCTGATGGCCTCCTCTTGGCATACCTTGGCCAGGAGTGCCCCCTACACCTTTGGGACCTCCCTGATTTCCAGCCCCACCCTCAGGGCAGCCCCTCCCTGCACTGGCCTAGAGTGCCCCCATACCTCCAGAACTTCCCCCAGCACTAGCAGCACCCCTATGGGGCACCAGCGAGGGCAGAGCAGACAGAGCCTGGGGCAGAGGGGCGGGGCAGGAGGCTCCCTCTAGCTGTGAAAACAGTGTCTGTCTGCTGAGCTGATCCTTGGGGAGCAAGACGGGGAGGGCTTTGTTGTGGGCAAAAGCTGCAGCTCGGCACCTGGGGCGGAAGGCTCACCTCGCTCGTGTCATTGGGGAAGCAGATCTTGTGGCAGATGCGGGTGATGTTCTGTTCCATGGCCTCCACCTCCACCGGGTGTGGGGGCTGCTTCCGGGGCCCCATCCTAGAGCCAGACAGTGCTTGCTGAGCACAGCACCCTGCCCCACCCCCAGCCTGGACCAGTCCAGGCTCTGGCCACCAGCCTCCAAGTTGAAGTGTGTGACAGACACACACAGTGATAACTCCACAACCCCAGTGGAGGACGGGGGCCTCGGGGCTGACCCTGCCTGGGGCGCTCGGCACCAGGCCCAGAGGCAGCAGCAGAGGCCAGCCTGGACTCACTTTCTAGGTGACCTGTAGCTCTGAGGAGTCGGGGAAGTCCTGGGACACACATAGGGGGCGGGGTGGGGGGGACCTGGTCTGACCCGGAACTTCCTAGGAGGAGAGCACCGGTGGCTAGCGCGAGTTGTGTCCTCATTCTCACACAGCAGGGGCATCAGGTAGGGGTCAGGGACCCCCACAGGGCCTCTCTGAGGGCACCCATCTCATCCTCCATGATCATGGCCAATGTACCCTCTCCCACAGCCACAAGAGGCAGAGCCAGACAGGGCAGGTGGTGTGGATGAGAACGAAGACAGAGCCCAGGGAGAATTGCCCAATTACAAGAGGACTGGTCATATGGATTGCAGGGACTGGCCTCTTGGCTGGGTCAGGTAGGGAGGTGGGTGGCTTGGGGCATCGAGGTCACGCTCTGGCCTCCGGGCAGTCCCCTCTGTGCCCTGGCCAAGACTGAGCCTCCTAGAACCCTCACTGAGCACCGGGGCCTCTCATAAGCCTCACTCTCCAGCCTCTGCCCAGGTTGCTGGGGACCCTGTCCTGCCCTCTGGACCCCAGCTTCCAGAGAGGACACAGCGTCTGGGCCCCTGACAAGGGTCCCCACTGGCCCGGGAGCTCTGGAAGGGCTGGAGGGGGCCCTCAGCATCCCCAGGTGGATGCTCCCAAGGGAGTGAGCACAGGCTGGCTCACCTCAGGACCCTCTGGATGCGGCGGCTGCAGTCAGGGGCCAGCAGCTTCCTCCTCCGAGTGTCTATGAACTTCTGGGCGTGGGGCAGCAGAGCTCTGCTGGGCGGGAAGAGGCCCGTACACAGCCACAGTAGCTGCCAGCCCCGCTCCTCGCTGTACCTGCAGGGGTAGCGCCTGTCAGGCCAGGAAGGGCCCCAGAAGGCCCCAGGCTGCCAGGTACCACAGGGAGATGGGACACAAGGCTTGCCTGGCTGCCCATGCCTCAGAGGCCTTCACACACACACAGAATAGGGAGGGTGTACCCCTGCACCCATCTTTTTGGGAGGAGGGAACTGAGGTTTAGAGTCCTCATGGTATGTCCAGGTCACAAAGAAGAAAAGGTAGGAGCAGGTAGGGCCCAAGGCAGGTCCATTTTCCTCTCTGTTCTGAGCACCCCGAGGAGGTCAGCAGGAAAGAGGTGGGGCCCACCCTTCCCACTGCTGCTGGCCATGTCTGGGCAGGCTGGGTAGTGTCCATAAGCTGCCTCCCACTCTGAACCATGGGCAGTCTCTGGGGGCTAGGGTGAAGACCGAGGGGGCCTGGGCATGGAGCCTGGGGGCCAGGGAGAAGACTGAGGGGGCCAGGCACAGAGACTGGGGGCCAGGGAGAAGACAGAGGGGCCTGGGAGAAGACCGTGGGGGCCTGGGATGGAGCCTGGGGGCCAGAGAGAAGACCAAGGGGGCCAGGGACAGAAGCTGGGGGCCAGGGAGAAGCTGAGGGACCTGGGCACGGAGCCTGGTGCCCTTTGGTCCCATCCTGTCCCCAGCAGACCTTTTGATGTTGTGTGTCAGCTGCTTCAGAATCTGGCAGTAGACCTCATCCCGTAGCGCTGACTCCTGGAGGGCCAGCGAGAAGATCTGGTCGGTGAGATCCACGGGGGTCCAGGCCTGTCGAGAAGGGTAGTCCCCCATGTACCTGAGGATGGGTGTGGCCGTCAAGGAGGATGTGCCATCACGGCTGCCTGTTACCGCTGACCCCAGCCCCGGCCCCACGTTGCCCCTCGAGTGGCCCTGTGAGCGGTATGTTGCCTCTGCCCTGCGCTTGATAGGGCCTGTGCCCTTGCCAGGGTAGCTGTGGGGCTGGCACAGAGCTGGGGCAGGCTGGCTGGGGAAGGATATCGATGAAGATCTGACAGGCGGGGTCCCGGAGCTCGGTGTTGGTATAGACATGCTTGAGCAGAGGCTGCCGCAGTGGCTCAGACGAGTGGTCCCACAGGTGGCCCCGGGCCCGGGCCAGAGGGAACACGGCCCTGCTGACCGTCTCTTTCTCTGGGGCCCTGTCAGGAACGGAGGCTGCTGTGAGGGCCCTTCTCAAGCCTTCTCCTTCCTCTCCCCACCTGCATACCTTGGGTGCACCACTGGGGGACAGACCCAGGCTCCCAGGCCCTGCCCTCCTGGGATGGCCGTGGGAGGCTCAGGGGCTCACAGGGTCCCCAGTGTGGGACACTGGCCTCCCTGTAACCCCCAGGGAGCCCAGAGGGGCTGAGGGGCCTGGAGGGGGGCTGAGAGGCACCTAAAAAACTCATAGGAGAACTCCTCCAGGGTGTGTGGCTTCTCCTTGGGCTGCTCCTCGGGTGGTGGCTCTGGGGGCCGGCCCTCCTGGGCTGCCAGCTTCCGCTTCTCTGGTGACATGGCCAGCAGGCTCTGCGGAGGCACAGGCCTGTGGGCTCCCCTGCCCACAAGGCCCTCCCACGGGCTCCCGGCCTGCTTGCTCCAGTGCCGTGGGAGAGGCCGACCCCAGGGCCGTACAGGCCTGGGCCTCGTTAAGTCACCTGGGGTGTGACCAGTGGCCCAATGTATCCCTTGGGAGAGACCCGCCCGGCTCTGCTTCTCCGGGGCACCTCTCAGGGGCGCCTCTGACCCTGCCCTGCTGGCCTGGTTCCTTGCGCGCTTCAGGCCGCAGCACCAGTCGCTGCCTCAGGGATGCGTTCCGGGACAGGGGGAGCCCCTACCCTGTTACTCGCTCCTAGAACAGCCAGTGCTGCTTCTTGGGGTCACTCTGCACACTCGCCACGGATTAACTGTTTGCCCAAATGCTCCCTGAGGCTGGAGTTGCTCTCGTGTCCAGTGCTGCAGTGCACGGGGCACACGGCTGGCCCGTAGTGTGCCAATATTGGAGCACCCGTCTGTCCTGCCTCTCCGGGGGGCTGGGGTGGGTGGTACCTGGGAGTAGGGAGGCCTGGGCCCCCTTGGCTGGGTCAGATTTAAGTGAGGCTGTACTGGGGGGGGGGATGGGTTTGTTCCCAGGATGCACTGCAGTGGGAACATCTATGAAAGGCCAAGTGCCGTGCCAGCGTCGTGGACACCACGGAGGCTGGCAGAGCGGACCTGACGCCAGGTGGCCCTCCTGCCTCTCTGCAAGGGGGTTACAGGACCCTGAGCTAGCAGCCAGGTCACCTCCCCATGTGCCTCCCGGGCCTGGGCTGAGGACAGACGGGCGTGTGAGTTACCAGCAGCTGTGCCGAGGGCTTGGTGACCGTTGGGATGGAGTAAAGGCAGGCTGTGGGCACCAGGCCTGTCTTGCCCGTCCTGTCGTTCTGGGCCAGGGTCCAGTTCTCAGAAGCCAACAGCCCCTTCTTCATTGTCAGGATCAGCAAGTCCCCCTTCTTGAAGGGCAGGATGGTGGCATCATCTGCAATGCCAGGCCGCACACAGGGGAAGAAGAGCCACCACTCACCAAGGGCCACACAGAGACCAGAGGCCGGGCTGGCATTTCAGGGTCTGTCTTCTTTGGCAGAGCGCTGGGCCCAAGCTACCCTGAGGGGATCGGCCCTGAGTGCCATGAGGCCCCCTGAGCCTGTTTCCCCCTTAGTGAGGACATGATAATCCCTCCCTCTGGAACAGGCAACTGGCATAAGGTTTCCGGGCGGACATTTCTTCCTGCTGTGAGATCCAATGCACGGCCCCCTCCTCTCCATCCCAGGGAACCCCCACTCCCTCCTAACTCCCGGGCATGTTCAGCTCTTGCCAGACCGCTGGCTTGCAGGGAAGGTCACCAGGGCTCAGTCCCCCACTCCTGAGCTGCGACCCTGGACAGGCTGCTGCCCTTGTCTGAGCCTCTGATTCGGGCTATGAGTGGGATAACAGGGTGGCTGTGGGGTGCTGAAAGGTTAGACCGGTGGCCTGCCTGTTCTTTGCAGGGGGGAGGACGTGGACCCTTCCCTGAGCTTCCTACAGCAGCCAGTCCTCAAGTAGCTTCCCCCCTGGGGGGTTAGAGACCACCTCTGCAAGCCCCTCGCGTTGTAGAAGGGAGGGCTTTGACCAAAGCTGCCCCCCACTGTGCTCTGTAGCCCTTGTTCCCTCTCTCTGCTCAGGTCCCTCCCAGAGCCCTGCCGGATGGCTGCTGAGACGTGGGGGTGAGCTGGCCACCTTCCCCCTGACCACAGCATCAGCCCCTCGCCACACCCTGATCCCCGCCTGGCTGGGCACCTGTGGCCTTCCTGTCCTGCAGGGCCATGGTGAACACGGACCTCTCCTTCAAGCCCTCCAGGAACATGGCCACCAGCTCGGCGACAGCCACACTGCTGGGGGACATGAATTCATACTCCTCTTGGTGCAGCGTGGACAGTAACAGCCTCTGCCCACCCTGGGCCTCCCTGGGGGGACAAAAGGCATGACATGACTGCTGGCCTCTTCAGCCCTTCCCACTCCAGCCCCTCAGCAGCCTCAGAGAGGGTGCTGCACTACACATGACTTGACCGGGACCAAGATCTGAGCCAAGGTCAGCCCACATCCAGGCACCACTGTGTGCAGGGGCCAAATGACGGCCAGAGCTCAGTGCCCCTTGGGCTTCAAAGGCAACGAGGCTGTGGACTCAACTCTGGGCAGGTAGTGAGGTGGCTGGTGCGCAGGGCCACCACAGGGACATGGCAAAGAGCGCTGGAGTTGAGATGGGGCAGTCTTGGTGGGCTTGGGCCCGCTACTCAGCCTCCTGTGTCTTACTGTATTCATCTGCAGAGCGGGTGACGCCATGGGGACACACGCTCAGCCTGAGAGGTGGTGGCCTCTGTGCACCCCGCACACTCTGGTAGTGATTATGACGGTCACGGCATCTTGAGGTAGGCTTTAACCAAGGGGGCTCTGGAGGGGCACAGGCAGCCTTCCCAAGGGGCTGGAAGGCATTCTCAGAAGACAGAGCCACGCAGAGTCATGATGGGGGGGTGTCTGAGGCCCACCCTGGCCTGCACGGCCACTCTGCCACACCCCAGCCTCGGGCCCTCACTTCCTCTCTCAGACGGCCGCACCCACCGTGTGCCTGGTTCTCCCCCACGAGAAGGCAAGGCCTGTAACTGAATGCACGCCCCAAAGGCTGTAGGCTTCTGTGCCCCTTTCCAGGTGGATCTGGGCTTTAGAGAGAAGCTCGAGAGAACAAGACCTTATTCACAGACGCAGTACTTAGTGGGGCAGTACTGGTCCTGTGGCAGGACAGGGTGGGGTCCCCAGTCCAGTGGCCAACATGCAGCACATGCCCGTCCTCATCCCTGGGGGCCCAGGGACAATGTGCTTCCCTCTCCCCCCATCTTTCCCAGAGCCCCCAAGGACTAAGGTTGTGAGGAAAGAGGTTTGGGGCCTCTTCCCTTGGGATACCCACCTGTTGGTGATCAGACTCATGATCTCTGGAAAAGAGAGTTCTAGGAGCATCTTCTCCTTCTGGTCCATGAAGTACATCCCTTTCCAGTTAACAGCCAAGATCAGCTGAGTCCTGGGCAGTCGGGGGCCTGGAGGGGGAGGACAGGGAGTAAGAAGCTTAGGCTTGCCCCGGGTGGGGGGCTCTGCCTGCACCCCTTCCTCCCATCAGATCCCATTACCAGAGAGCGTGGTGACCTCAAAGAGCCGGGAAAAGAGCATCGGCCACTGCAGGCGGGCGGCCTCCACCACCTGCTCCTGCACGGCCAGCGGCTGCTCCTGCTTCTGGGTGTGCTGTGCCTGCAGGGGTGGGCACAGCGGGTCACCTTGGTCACTCAACTCTCACGCACGCAACCCTGGCTTCCCCTTGGCAAACTGGTGGCTTAGTGCTCACGGTGCTCATTTGCTGGACTGTTCTGTGAAGCTGGTGAAGGCTGCTGGGGGCGGGGGCTCAGGGAGGCTGGCGCAGCCCTGTGTCACCTGCCCTGACGGAGGGCCTTTCACGGGTGGTTTTGAGAAGGGAGAAAGGCTCAGCCCTGCCCCACTTCAGCATCAGGGTGCCAGAGGGCTGTAGGTCAGTCATGGAAGGCCATGAGGCAGGCCTGTCCACACACGCATGCTTGGGCATGCTTCCACCAACATGTGCCTGAGGGGCCCGAGGGGCCTGTCCTGGTGTGGGTCTCCCCGTCCCTGGTACCTCTCCCTGGCTGTCTTCTCTGGGGCTCTTCCGCCTATTCGGGAGCCACCTCCCAGGGGCCTTCATCTCAACCTGCCCCCAGTCCTTCCTCCCTCTTTTTGATTTCTTCTCCACCCTACCCCTCCCCTCTTCCTGTCGCCACTGTTCTGTGTCCGTAGCTGGCTATAGCGTCCAGCTGAACTTTCTTTTTACTGTTGGTTGGATAAGATGTTATTTCTCTTATTGCTGGTTTAAAACAGTGGTTGGGTGACATTCATACACCTGGACTGTGGGATGTCAAGGGACGTCTTGGATCTGAAGGGCCATCCAGCAGCATGCAACACTGTCGAGGACTTTAGAATGTCCACCACTCCGAGACCCCCTGCTTAGGAATTATCCTGGCGAATACCCAGCAAGTACATGTAAGCTGGGTCTACAAAGTGGCTCACGTCATGGTTTTAATAGTGGAAAATGGAGGTGGGGCGCCTGGGTGGCTCAGTGCGTTAGGTGTCCAACTCTTGATTTCCATTCCCGTCATGATCCCAGTTCATGGGATCGAGCCCTGCATCAGACACGCTGACAGCACAAAGCCTGCTTGGTATTCTTTCTCTCTCTCTCTCTCTCTCTCTCTCTCTCTGCCCCTCCCCCACTCACATGTGCACCTGCTCTCTCTCCCAAAATAAATAAACTTTAAAAAAAAATGACTTCTGTAAAAATATAATAGTGAAAAATGGGGAATGACCTTAACATTCATTGACAGGAATCCGTAAATTATAATTCATTACTGCAGTACTAGGCAGCCATTAAAAATGAACATAAAGAGAAAAAAAGGAAAAAAAAAGAACATGAAGATTAGTGTTTTGTGACATGGAAGTATGGCCACAGGCTATGTGGTTAAGTGAAGGAACAGGCTGAATGTTGCCATATGATGCCATCCTACGTGTATTTTTGTAAAGGTATATTGATTCTCTCTAATCATACTCATTTCTCAGTTGTATACTCATGAATGCAGTCTGGAAGGATCCATCCCATAATGCTAAGAGCAATGATCTCATTGATAAATTATTGGTACATGTCTGTATTTTCTAATGTATTTTGTAGTGTACATGTTTTAAGTGGTTTAATGAAAAAAGTCAGTGTAACTATGTTTACTTCAGAAAAAAGTGGTTGGGTAACATTTCCTAATTCTTCTCGGTTTTTTGTTGTTGTTGTTAATGTTTGTTTATTTTCAAGAGCGGGGAGGGGCAGAAAGAGAGACACAGAATCCCAAGCAGGCTCCAGGCTCTGAGCTGTCAGCACAGAGCCAAACACAGGGCTCAAACTCACAGACTGTGAGATCATGACCTGAGCCAAAGTCAGATGCCCAACCGAGCCCCCCAAGCGCCCCTCCTAATTCTTTATCTTTACCCTAACTTTCCCTTCCTAAATTACAAAGCCACTTGTTACTCATGTTCACTTGGGTTCATGTGAGCCGCTGGTCCCTCTCTCATATGAGCCCTAAAAAGCCCATGATCTCTCTCCTGTAAACACATTCACTCAGGCTGGGAAACACCAAAAAACCCCAAGTGGGCTTTGCTTCCCCAAATTCCTATCACCAAGAACTGTTTCCAAGAGATGCTGAACCTTTGTTTAGGCTCTGTTGTCAAATATGTCTGGGAAATGCTGGGTAAAGCAATCAGGCCTCTCTATTGCAGGACCTGTCAGAGCCTGAACAGCTTTGCACCGTGACTCCTTAAGCTCAGGACAGGGCAAGCTGCACTTCCCAAACCACAGGTGCACCGGACCCTTGTCCATGAGCCTAATGGAGGCCTGCCCCCCTTCCTGTGGCTTGGCCATCCTTACCTCCTTTCTCTGAACTTGGGGGGCCCCTGCTGCCTGAACCACTCACAGGGGCTGCATTCCTGCCACCGGGATGTCAGCTCCCAGGAAGCAGGTGTGGTGCGGTCTCCTTCCCCATTCCCTGTCCCACCCCTCTTTGATCTGTAGTGCCACAGGGATAATTGAGGGGATGCAGGAACTAACCAAAGGGCAACTGCCCCCCACCCCAGCTCTCCTGCAGCAGCGGCAGCAGCAGGCAGGCAGCGAGTGGTGCCCAGCACCTCAGGCCACGCCGCCCAGCTCGGCACCCTGAAAGGAAGGAGGCTCTGATGGGGGCAGGTTTGGGAGGACTGTCCCTGTTGGGGGGGGGTTGGCAGGGGGACTGTGAGTCAGATGGTCTTTGTTGTCCCCTCGTGGGGTGATGCTCAGGGAGAGTGAAAACCCGCATGGGTGTGGGTGCTCCTATGTGCTGTGGGGGAGGTGGAGGTGTGAGCCCCCAGGAAGAGCCACGCCCACATGGTGCAGGCCCAGGGGCCGGGGTAGGAGATGCAGCCCTCCCTGCTGCACACAGCCTGCACCAGGGCAGGGGTGTGGCCTGGGGGGGACAGCTGCAGACGGCCACTTGTGCCAGAAGGCTGGGCCCCGCCAGATGCTGATGTAGAGATGAGCAGGGACGTGAGCCTCCTCGGCTCCCCTGGGGGGCTAACTGGAAGAACACAGGGGCAGGGGTGGTGGGGTCTGTGACTGTGAAATAACCTATTCGACAAGGTTATTTCAACCTCGAGAGACACCGCCGCCTCACTGGTGAGTCAAAGTCCCCCGTTCTCCAGGCCTCTGTCCCTATACAGGCCTATGGCCCCCCAGCTGCCCAGCCCGAGTGTGGTGCTCCGTAGAGGCTGACCTTGGTGTGGGCGGCGGTGACCAGGCTGACCCACTTCTCTGGTGGCTTGGTCTTGTACAGCTTGGAGGGAATGCAGCTGGGCAGCAGCTCCTGGACGGCCTCACTCCGCATCGAGGCGCCCAGCTGCACGTAGCAGTGCTGGGCCAGCAGCTCCACCAGCTCCTCCTCCTGCAGCCCCGGGGATGAACACAGGGGTGGGCGGGGAAGTGCGAGGGCCCCATCCCCCCACCATGCCCCCACGATCCCCCTGCTGTGCCCCCACGATGCCCCAGCTCTTGCCCCAGCACATTGGAGATGGCAAACATCCAGGTGAGAACCAGGAGTGTGAGCGGCCAGCTGTCCTGTCACCTGTGTCAGGAAGGACCTGTCCCTTCCCAGCACACTGGAACCACAGTGTGCCAGCCAGGCCCCAGGAGGATGCGGTCCTTCCTGCTGGCAGCTGTAACTTCCCAGCAGCCTTAGCCTGAGCCCTGCAGGCCCTCTGCCCGAGGACAAGCGCGACCCCTGTGCCACTCTCCCAACCCTCAGGCAGACAGTGAGTGTGGGCGGTGGGAGCTCTGAGGACTGGGGGGACCCTAACACTGCTGTCTGAGTAGGGTTACCTGTGGGCAAGGCCATGTGCTCACTTGTCAAGGGCGACCAGTGGCCGCACCCATGGAGCCTCCGCAAGGATTCATTTGGGCAGGATCCTGTGTAAGGCACCAGCGCGGCCCAGTGCCGGGCGAGGTTCCCTGCTCCCAGGGCCCTACGGTACCCGGGAGACCAAACCGTGCAGAACCACCCAACAGCCTGCATCTCCAGGGCCCGTCTGTCCTGGCCCTGCCTCTCCTTGCCCACTGCTCCATGGCAGGCAGACCTCCAGGGTTGCTGCAGGCCCCAGAGCAGTGTCCTCCGGACTCAGGCACAGGAAGGTCTGAGTGCCAGGTGCATGAGTCCCCTCCCTGGATTCCCATTCCAGGAATGGGCTCCTCTCTGCCCTTCCAGAG
Source organism: Hyaena hyaena (assembly GCF_003009895.1). Classification (NCBI taxonomy): domain Eukaryota; kingdom Metazoa; phylum Chordata; class Mammalia; order Carnivora; family Hyaenidae; genus Hyaena; species Hyaena hyaena. The sequence continues at coordinate 569,259 of NW_024081074.1, read as the reverse complement.
GGCCTGAGCCTCAGAGGTGACGTCACGTTCCAAAGTCCTGTCACCAGGACCCACAAACAGCTGCTGTGGTGAAGCCAGGAGGGCCCGAGGCTGATGGAAGGCCTTCCCTCCCGCTGCTGGTGCAAAGGAGCCCAGAGGCCTGAGCAAACCGTGGTCCATGGGAGGAGGAAATGGGGGCCAGGCTGGGAAGGGTCGGCTGCACGTCCAGCAGAGGGGCCCGGGGACCTGCTCCCCAAGAACCTGTACCTGGCCTCTGCCTCCTGCCTCTCTGTACCCCCACACTCTTCCACGGTGCTCCTGGACGGCCACAGCCCAAACCCTGGAGCATGCTGCTTCCCCAGGCTGTCCCATGGGTCTGTCACGGGGCCCAGGTGGTTGTGTTGTCCCCTCACCTTCTCGAAGCTGTACTCGCCAGACCAGACCCCATGCAGGACTTGGCGGTAAATGAGCTGGGTACTGATGGAGTCTTCCTGGGAGTTGTGCCAGGGGGTGAAGAACTCCTTCCGGAAGTAGATGCGCCAGGGCGACTGGCGCTCATTCTCTCCCCTCTCCCGGGCCAGCTGCTCACACTGGGCCACTGCATCCATCACGTGGTCACGCCCGCTGCCCAGGGACCAGAACTGAGGCCAGAGTCAGGGCAGGGGGGTTAGCGACTGCTGTGTGCCAGGCCTCGTGGGGACACCCACCCTCAGGATGCAGGTGGAGGGGTGTGCTGGGCCCGCCCCCTTGTGCATGAGGGGGCATGGCCTGCCCTTCACTCTGAAACACGCCTTCCCTCCTGGCCCCCTCCCAGAGCAGGCAGTGATGGAGGCCACAGGCTGGTGAGCTGGGGCTAGCTGGTTGGATTGGTTGGTTGGCCTGAGTATGTCTGAGTCAGAGGCTGTGGGTGTGGGTGCGAGAGCGTCTGGCGGGAGACGGTATGAGGTCCAGGTGGGAGGGTGCTGGTGTGACCCTCTGATTCTGGGCACAGGAGTCTGCAGCTCTCTGTACAAGGGGGCCTGGAGTAGGACGCATGAGTGCCTGGTCTACACAGGGGCTGCTCAGCGGTGGCAGGGGACCTATGAGGTGTGTGTGTGACACTGGGCCCAAGGTACAGGCACTGGACTGAGTATGTGAATGCTGAGGCAGGAGTGTGCGTGTGTGCGTGTGGCATCTGGTAGGGGCAGGAGGGGCCAGGGTGACATGGTAGGAGGTCTCGCGCAGGCCTGGGTGTCTGAGGAGGGGGGGATGGACGGGGCAGTACCTTGTTGTACACAGCAACCTGGAGACAGAAGCCCAGGTGGTCGCTGAGGCCCTGACTCTGGGCGATGTGCAGGCAGACTTCCCGTGAGGTGGAGGCGGAGTCGACCATGACAATCAGGTTCTCTCCGGTCACCAGGATGACGTGGATTGGGATGTGCTTCTTGGACTTGACTGCCTGGGGACAGATGAAGACTCTGGCCCTCGGTCCTGGAGGCCAAGCAAACACACACCCCCTCCCCAAGGCCCCGCCTGCTCCTCCCTGGGGGTTTGTACCCCCCCAAAGACCCCGTCTGCCCGTCCCTGTGTTCCTGAGTCCAGCTGAAGCCCCACCCGGCTCTGCACAGAGTGAACAAAGATGCTGGCCGCTGAACCGACGACAGACCCGGCCGGGGCAGGGACAGTGTTATCCACGGTGTGGTCACTGGTTTGTGTGCTTCTCCAAGTCTGCCTCAGTGGTCTATGGAGGGCAGCCTGAACCAGAAGGTCCCATTTTAACATGAGAACCCTGAACTTTGGTGAGGTTGAGTGACTCCGAATCACAGAAGGTCAGAAGAGCTCTTGGAAATCTGGGAGTCCTGAACTCTGAGACATTTTGGGTCCGTGGAAGCGTTCCTTGCTGTGCACGACAGGGTGTGAGCACACCCACAAAGCTCCTGCAAGTTCACGTGCAAGGCACTGAGCAGGTAGATGAGGGAGAAGAGGAGGGCCATGGACTTGGGTGGCAGGGTGAGAATGGGAAGGGGTGGGGCAGGAGGTGGCCCCTGGTATAGGGCACCGCAGGCATGGAAAGAGTGTCTTCCGGGACCCATGGGCCCCCTGAATCCTGCTTGTGTCTCAGTGACTCTTCCTCAGAACACTGCAAGAAGTCACAGATGATGCAAATACCAGTGCCACCAAGGATGCCCACCTTGGAATGATCACTGCCTTCTTAATAAAATGCACATGTCCTTGGGAGGGGGAATACTTTACCCAGTTAGCAGTCATTCACACCGTAAGGCTAAAAGTTATTTTTCCCTTTAGCTAGTAGGTGCCTAAAGATGTGGGGAGGGCACTTCTGAAGCCTGAGCCATGCCTGGGAAAGCTGAGCCCAGGCGTGACCCTCAGGGAGCACAGGCACAGAAGGTACCAGGAGAGATGGAGGGGCCCAGAGGACACTCTTGCTGCTGGCAGGTGCTGGAGGAACTACGGGGGCTGCCCACCCCCCCACTGATGGTTCCCGCCCCTGCCGGCCCCTACCTGTAGCTCCAGCCAGGCAGGGGGCTCTGTGCGCACCCCGTTGGCATAGGTGCGTCTCAGGCGTTCCTCACAGAAGGGCCCGTAGCCAGCCGGCCCTTTACTGATGAAGTTCAGCAGATACTGGTGGGCGAGGAAGGGAAGAGGAGGAAGATGCTTAGAATGGGGGCTATTTTCTACTTCCTGCCCAGACAGATTCTAATAATCATAATACTAATTGTAACTAAGTGAGATGATGAATGTGTTCACTACACTTACTGGTAATACTTTTGCAATATATTCCTATATAAAATCGCTGCATATACACCTTACATTTAGACAATGTTATATGTCAATTATACTTCAATAAATCTGGAAAAAATAAAATAATAATATTCGGTGTTGGGATGGGTGCTCTCACACACCATGAGAAGGAGTGTAAACTGGCACATTTCAATATGTTTTAAATAGTGTGTAGTATAAAAATGTGCATACTTTTTGACCCAGTAATTTGAACCTATCTTTATACCTATGTTTTAACGTGTGTATGGTGATGAACCACTGGAAGATGGGCCCTGAATGTCCATCTGAGAGCTTAATACTCTCTGGGATGGCTATCGATAGATGACATTAAAGGTGGCATTTGGGAAAAGTTCGCACCCTGAGAAGACAATTACGGAGGTAAGCAAAATATGTAGGAGAGTCATTATTTAAAACATGTTTGATAAAATGTGTTGGAGATTGTTTTGTCTTACAAAAAGACTGGAAGAGGCGGCTGGTGTCAGGCGTGGCCCTGGTGCTGAGGACAGACGGGCCAGTGCCCACGCCTCCTGCTGTCCCTGACGGGATGCGAGAGGAGGTGAGATTGTTTCCTGTGTGATCACACCTTCGACGCTGTACGGTACAGTGGCCAGCATCTACAGAAGTTACCTCTGGATGTGGAGAGGACTCTTGTTTTCTTTTTAGACTTTCTGCATTTCCTGCATACTAGACTTTCTGCATTTCCTGTGTACTAGACTTTCTGCATTTCCTGCATACTACTTTTACAACCAGAACCAAAAGGGATATTAAATAGCGAGGTCTGGGGCTTCTAACACTTGGGAGCACTGGCAACCCCCAGCTCCACATTTAGTTCTAAGGACTAGAGGGAGATACTGCAGCTGGTCCCGCTGCCTCTCCCTGAACACCTTTGTCTTTTCAGTGCATGTTTCTTGTACCAGCTCACTGTGTCCGCAGTAGAGCCTTTCTGGTGCCTGAGCCCAGTGGGGTGGCCCTGCAGACCTTGAAGAAGGGCTGGAAGGAGCCAGGTCCAGCGTCCTCTTTTACAGATGGGGAAACAGAGGCCTAGAAGGCACTGCTGCCCACGCCAGCCTGCAGGAGCAGAGAACCGGCCCAGGGGCCGGGATTTCTGGACCCGCCCCAGAGCCCCAAGCCAACCTATGCTCCCCGTGCTCCGGCTGCAACCTGCCCCCCCTCAGCCCCTGCCCTGGGTCCTCCCCACCTTCATGAGCCTCTCAGAGGGTGGGAAGCAGCCCAGGCAAAGGCTGAGCAGGATCCAGCCCCGGGCCAGGCTGCTCATTTTGAAGTTCTCCGACAGCTGCTTGCAGATCTGACAGTAGATCTCATCCCTGAAAGACACGCACCACTGGCTCTGGGTGAGGGGGTGAGAGGGGGAAACACAGCTGCCTGGGCACAGGTCCTTCTGTGCCCCTGGGGGGGGGGGGTCTTATCTGCATGGCGACCTGCAGTCTCTTCACCTCCATTTGTCTTTGCTGGACTCCCTGCCACACCCCCGGCCCACCTGGACCCCCATCTCCTGGGGCTGTGCCACCTCCAATGTCTTTCCAAAGCTCTAGGCACTCCCACTGGCCACTCCCCGTCGACCTCATTTCCTCCGTCATCCTTCGGGCCTTTGCCCCTTCCCTCACCCACTCTTGCTTGGAAGACCCTGGCCCTCCAGCTGGGGTGTGTAGCTGCAGGTCACAGCCCTGCCCTCAGGGGCCCAGCCCAACCCACCCAGCCCCAGCGCAACTAGAACTGCTCCTTTCCCCAACCTTCTCCCTCACCTTGAGGCCCACGCCCCTCCTCTGGAATCCCCCCCACATTCCCCTCCCACTGCAGAGAGGAGAGAAGACTCCCTTAGGGAGAATCCCTCAACTCCCTCCTGACCAGTTATTCCTACAGGCTCACGAGCCTCTCCTCTCTGCCTTCTCTGGGGGAGGGGGGCTCTTGGGTCCTTCCTGCTGACTCAAGCCTCTATCATCTTTTTAAATGTTTATTTATTTGAGAGAGAGAGAGAGAGTGTGTGTGTGTGTGAGAGAGAGCCTGCACACAGGTATGTGTGCAGGAGGGGCAGAGAGAGAGGGAGACAGAGGACATAAAGCAGCTCCATGATGTCCGTGCAGAGCCCCACGTAGAGCTTGAACTCACAAACCACGGAGCTCGGGACCTGAGCTAAAGTCAGATGTTTAATAGATTGAGACACTCAGGAGCCCCATTCTTTTCTTTCTTAAAACTGTTCCCTACTGCTCTTAGAACTGAATTCAAACTCCATGCTCCAGCTGTGACAAACCACTTGGAATTCCAGCCCCTTAGCTGTTTCAGGACTCTGTGACCCTGGTCACCGTCTCCCTGTCTCTCACCATCTGGTGAAGGTGCCTCCTCCTTCCTGCCCCATCTGGCCCTGGAGGGCATTATGACCAGTCCTTGGTGCCCCCACTGGACCCCTATCTTAGCACAAGCACTCACGGCAGGTCTCTGGCTTCTCCCACGCTCCCCAACTAAAGGGTAAGCTCCCAAAGGACAGTGACGTGTTACCCTCACCTCTGCATCTCCAGCTTCCAGGCCAAGACTTGGCCCTGAGCAGGTACTTACACACTTATTGTCATTTGCAACAACGTGGATGGAGCTAGAGAGTAAGAGGCTAAGTGAAAGAAGTCAGTCAAAGACAAACACCATGTGACTTCATTCATATGTGGAATTTAAGAAACAAATCAATTATAAATGGGGGGGGGAGGGGGTTAAAAAAAAAAAAAGAGAGGCAAACCAGAAAACAGACTCTTAACTATAGAGAACAAACAGAGTTCCTGGAGAGGAGGTGGCCGGGGCTGGGCTAACGAGGAAGGGGATTAAGGAGGGCACTTGTGATGAGAACTGGCTGTTGTATGTAAGTGATGAATCACTGAACTCTACGCCTGAAATTAATATTACACTGTAACTTCAGTTAACTAAGTGGAATTTAAATAAAAATGTGAAAAACAAACACTGATTGAATGCATGGCCAGATATGGACTGGGCATTTACTTTGTCTTGGAATCTAAGACCCCAGAGCCCAGGACAAACAGATGATAATATTCAACATTCTAAAGAGATATGTTCTTGTAGATTTTATCAAAGATGGCAGAACTGTCCAGTTGCCATGCCATCTGTTGCACAGAAGAAAAATTTGAAAGGTGATTTCTAGAAGGGACTTCATAGGAGTAGAGAGATCTCTGGCCCATCTCTACTCCCTCCAAGTGACAGGGAGCTGGGGGGACCCCAGAAGAACTGTTTATAGGGATGGGGCTCTCTGCCAGAGATGAGATCTATCTCACTCCCTACCTGAGGCATGCTGAGCCCCAGAAGCCCATCGGCCCCCACCCAGGGTACTGGAATGGGCCCAATGACAGAGTTCTTGAGAGTGCTTGACTTGTATGCCTCAGAGTCACAAGTTAGGGAACTCCATGAACAAAAGACTAGCATCTGCTTCCTCCTAGAGAATTATAGCTATCCATGATGGACAGAGAACAGTCAGGAGCCAGGAGCTGTACTTGGTGGGTAGAGCACGGGTGGGCTTCCTGTTGACTAAGAGGATGCCTTGGAAGAAGTTGGGAGTCAGGCATCTTGATGCAATCCCACACAAGCAGGCAGCCCATCATTCCAGAAGACCCCAGTGCTAATAGGCTGTTCTATGTTCAACAAGAGGCTAGATTTGATAAGGCATCTCAAAGGATCACAGAGAGTGTCAGCCCCAGTTAGAGAGAACAGCACCGTATGAAAGTGCTAAGAGGGTTTTCTGAAGAACCCACAATGCATCTCGTTTGGACATGGTTTATACATGTCTGCCATCTTGGAAGTTGTGGTGGCCACTGAGGATTAACCATGGGAGCACTACCAATAGAACTATATTAGAATAGTTGCCAGGTTGGTGTCACAAAAGCAGCTAAAACTGGGGTAGAAACCCAAACAACCAGAGGACAGAGTTTGGGCTAACACAGCAGTTGAAAGTGAGAAGGGAAATCCTGGAATGAAGAGAACCAGGGAAGAGGAGTTCTCAATTTTGTGTACAAAATCTTCCTAAATCTCCGGTTGGCCCCTGATCTACACATGTGTGGGGCCGACTCCAGGAATCCCAGCAAAGGCTAAAATACCTGAACACGGATTCTACCTGCTGTTCACCACAGGGAGATGGAATTTGAATCCGGCCAAGCTAACTGTCTGTCAGAACAAACCTCAATGCTCTTTGAAAGAAGGTAAGATTCTAGTCTCTAAACATATTATCCTCAGTGTCCAGGACATGACCCAAAAGTAACAGAATTATGAGGAAATAACAGTCCTCACTAGATGTGTGAGGAAACAGAATAACATGACCATTCTTAACAGGAAAGGCAGTTGGGGCGCCTGGGTGCCCCCAGTGAAGCAGGTCATGATCTCCAACTCAGGTCATGATCTCGCGGTCCATGAGTTTGAGCCCTGCATTAGGCTCTGTGCCGACGGCTCAGAGCCTGGAGCCTGCTTCAGATTCTGTGTCTCCCTCTCTCTCTGCTCCTCCCCTACTTGCACTGTCTCTCTTCCTCTCTTTCTCAAAAATAAAATAAAAACATTAAAAAAAGACAGTCAAATGGGAACTGACCCCAAGATGACCCATATAATGGATTCAGCAGAAAAGGTTTTAAAACTACCATCACCGCTTAAGCACATAAAGGACTCCATGCTCCTAGTGAATGAGTGAATAGGAAATCTTGGCAGAGAAATAGAAACCATAAAAAGAACCAGGTACAAACTAAAAAATGTAACAACTGAAGTTAAAAAAAATTGTTATGTGGGTATAACAGAATTGTGGCAGATAAGAGAAAGATCAGTAAATCTAAAGATAGATCAATAGAAATTATCCAGTCTAAAGAACAGAGAAGGAAAAAAAAAAAAAGAAATATGAACAGATCCTCAGGGATCTGAGGGACGATATCAAGGAGACTTACATATATTTAATTACAATTCAAAGGAAAAGAAAGAGAATGAAACAGAAAAAAGTATTTGAAAAATGAATAGCAAAAATTTCCCAGACTTGGTAAAAGAGAATAACATAAAATATATGAACCCCTAAAATATAGTTTGTCTCTGAGAGCAGCATATATATTTCTTAAAGTTTGTATGAAAAGACAACTCCTGTAAAGCCATAAATATATAATATAAATGAAGAATTTGGTCATTTATAGGGCCCTGCATTAAAGCCTGTTATAAAATGAATCACTACCCCATAATGAATCTATTCTGAAAGTGGCTTTTACCCGTGGGTTTCAACACAGGGGAAGTCGAGAACTCTTTAATGGTTCTAATATCTACTCTACTCAGACCCAGGCTGTGGATCCCAGGACAGGGCGCAGGGACACAGCAGGCTGTCTCAGGAGGAAGGCAGAGGAGGAGGCTGTGGCCATGGGCTGAGAGCTGGTGAGGGCGTCTGATGTTCCAGATAGGGGTGAGGTGGGAACGGGGACTGACCTGAGGTTAGGCCGCAGGATGGCACAGCCCACGATGAAGTGCACCTTCTCCAGGTTAGACATGGGTCGGTCTGAGATGGGGCCATCAGGCTCAAATGCCTCCTCTCCAATATTCAGCTGGCTGGCCACCTTGAAACCCAAAGGTGGCAGTCAGGACGGTTGTGACTGTCCTTATTTGTGAAGGAGGACACCGGGCCCAAGGAAGAAAGCAAAGGCTAGGGGTCCTAGGGCTGGCCACCAATAGAGTTGGAAGTGGACTGAGGGCCCCTTAGCCTGGGCTCACCTGGCCTGTGAGCCGGGAGGACTGTTTTAGCTTCATGGAGAGGTCCTTGCTCCCTCTGCCCTTGTGGCTGGGCCTCTGTGGATGGAGAGAGTTCCTAAGGGAAAGTGTACCAGGCCAGCACTTTGATGCTGCTGACCTGATAGCCACCTAGGCAGAGCCAGTGTCCATCCCACCCAGGCATTTCCTGGCCCGATGTACCAGGTGCAGCAGCCCTGTGTCCTGTGAGCTTTGCCACACCTACAGGTGCACATCCTCCTCCTCACTTACGGGGAAGGACACGGCGGGGGGTGGGGGGAGAGGGAAGTAGACTACACAGACCTGCTTACCAGTAACCAGCCCCCAGGGTGGGCTCAGGATTCCAAAGCCTGTACCTTTTGCCAGAAAGCCCTTTGAGGTAGTGCTGGGTCTGAGCCCAGGTGCCAAGAATGGCCCTGGGTCATCATCATTCTCAGTGAAAACTTCATGGATGATTTAGAATACCCTCTGCCTGCTGCAAGGTGGGAGCTCTGAGAAGAGCTAGGCTTCAAGGCCTGGGCTGGGGGCAGGGGGGCGCTCCTGACTCCTGACTCCCAGCCATTAGGGTCTGTTGGTCTCCTGAGGCAGGAGTCCCACTGTGTCCTGAGGGCATCAGGAGAAGTCGCTGCCAAAATTAGAGCTCAGTGTGAGGCTGGACTTGGGCTGGGATTGGCGGGGTGGGGGGTTGGGGTAGGATTGGTTTGCCACGCAGGAATGGGATGCAAAACACAGTAGCTGGCAGGTGAATGTGGGCAAGGCTCCAAGGCTCACTGCTCCCGTTGGGGGCACACAGCAGGTGCTTAATAACCACATGTAGGAAGAAACACTTGAGATGTGACTTTTGGGAAGTTAGTCCTGCCTCTCTCTGCACTCATGCTCCAGAAGTGCCTTCCAGGGTCCCTTCCCTGAGTGGTGGCCAGCCTCCAAGGTGGCCCCCAGTGGATCCACATCCCCTGACGGTCCCGCCCACTATTGCGTGTGACTTATGAGACCAGGTGTTGCAGCTTCCTTCTTGCTTTCTCTCTTGGATCACTTCGTCTGGGGAAGCCATGTTGTGAGGACACTTGGGCAACCCTGTGGAGAGGCCCAGGTGACCAGGAAGTGAGAGGCCTCCTGCCAGCAGCTGTGTGAAGGAGCCATCTTGGAAGTGGATCCTGGAGCTCCAGTCAGTCCTTGAGATGACAGCAGCCCTATTGACGATGGCCTGTCTGCAATCTCTTGACAGACCCTGAGCCCAGACTAAACGGCTAAGCCACTCCTGATCCTCAGAAACTGTGTGAAATAACAAATACGTACTGTTTCAAGCTGCTAACTTTGGTGGGTAATTTGTTACACAGCAATAGATGACTAATACAGTCTGGAGAGCCCATGAGAGATTGGGGGGGACAGGGTGGGGTCAGGGCTTGATTTGGGCAACTTCCCACATAATTCCTGGACCAGGAATGGCCATGTGATGCCAAGCTGCAGAGTCCCTTGGATTTCTATGCAGTTAGTCTGTGCATAGGACCCTGTGGGCATCTGAGCAGCATCCCAGGCACTGGATATATGGGATGATGTGATACTGTGATTTATAGTAAGAAATATAATATTTGGTCTTCATCCCAGTTCCTGGCACAGATCTCTCAAAACTCTTGGAACTTCCTGCAACAAAAGTGTCTTTAATTATGTCAATGAGGTGACTTTTAGAAATACCCAAGGATGGGTGTCCCTGGAGCCAACTCTGTCCTGTCTCCTACCTCCACCTCTGGGGAGCAGGGAGGGCTGGAGATGGAGTTTGATCACCAACGGCCAATGATATATTCTTTAGGCCTCTGTAACGAAGCCTCCCAAGAAACCCAAAAGGGCGGACTTTGGGGAGCTTCAGGTTGGTGAGTGCATGAAAATTTGGGGAGAGTGGTGTGCTGGCAGTGAGCATGAAAGTTCCACCCTCCCCTTTCCCCAAACCTTGCTCTATGCATCTCTTCCACCCAGCTGTTCTTGGATTACACCCTGTGACAATAAAGTGGCTCCCTGAATTCTGCAAGCCCCTCTAGCAAATTCATCAAACCCACGGAGGGGATCATGGGAACCCCCGGTTTGTAGCATGTGGGTCAGCAGCACGAGTGATAACCGGGACTTTCAACTGGTGTCTGAAGTGGGGGGTTGGTCTTGCAGGACGAAGCCCTCACTCTGAGATCTGACACTGCCGGTAGGGACACAGTGTCTCAGTCAAGTGGAGTTGCTTGTCTCCAACACAGCTGGTGTTGGAGAATTGCTTGGTGTGGGGAAAACCCCCACACGTTGGAACTGGGGACAGAATTACAGGCAGTCATGAGGCTCTTGCTGCTGGTGGGGCCCCGGGCTATATCTGTTGTGTAATTCCTTTGAACTATTCTTGGTTAGTTCCACTAAGATTATGTCATGAAACTGGGCCTCAGGAAGGACTTCTGACCAAAAGTGGTCATGAATTAACCTTTCATCAGAGGCCAGGATAGACCACAGGTCAAGAACTCGGTCTCTGAATTCAGTAGAATGGATTCAAAGCCCAGCTCTGTGACACATATTCACTGTAGCTTGGGGACAAGTCATTTCACATCTCTGTTTCTTTTGCTGTAATACATTGAATAATCCCTACTTCATAGGGTTGGCTCGCCTGGGAATTAACTGCAGAGAAACCATCAGCACACAGCCTTCGCCAGTCAGTAACAATACTCATTGTTATTGTTCTGTGCATTTGAATTCTGGTCAAGTCTAGCCTAATACTCAGAGCCTGGAGGCCATTTTCATCACCAGAAAATGCTGGGTGTAACGCCTGTCTCCTGAGTTCCCGAGTGTCATTCACTCATGGCTGACGCTCACTCCACGTCTTGCCCCCCTTGGGTCCAGTTTCCACGGGGGACCCCTGGGGTCTGCCCTGCCCCACCCCCTTGCACCAGGCACCTGCGTAGATCCACGCTGCTGTGCAGACTGGGTGCCGTTCTCTCCGCGCAGGGTGTCCTGGAGCTGCTGCGCCACCGAGCTGCCACGCGGGTCGTTCCTGGCAAGAAGCACTGGCTCGGGTAGGTCACCCATGAACCTCAGGATGATGCACCACACAGCCAGGGCGGCCTGGGGAAACGGAGACAGAGGGCTCACAGTCTTGGGCCATAGTGACCCCTCAGGGCCAGGGGGAGGCCCGAGCCACCAGAAACCAGGGTACCGAGCAGTCGGCATTGTCCTCATGGTAGAGCAGCGGGTGTCGGAGGGGCCGCCGGATGTGCGTGTGGCTGGCCGATTTCTGGAAGTAGGTTGCAGCGAACTTGGGGAAGGTGTACTCGGCCAGGCCGTCCACATCCTCCTCGGACTCCTCCACCATGGGGACCGTGTCCAGGTCAACCTCAGGCAGCTTCTGGGTCCTTGTTTCCAGATCCTGGGTGCCGGGGAGGGAGCACCAAGGGTCAGCCATCCTCTCAGATGCTGGCTGGCAGGGTTTGCATCTCTGGGGGCCAGGGAGCCCCAAGACAGGGCTGGGTGATTATCTGCTGGGCACACCATGAGCCACTGCTCCTTGTGTCCGAGACCTCTCCCGCCACCTCGCAGCCTCACGGGGCCCCCAGCGGGCTGCTCATCCTGCAGAAGCGGTCTCTGCTGCCCCTACACAGCCTGGTGTGTACTGTGTGTGCATGTGTGCGTGTGTATGTGTCCATGCTCAGGGGAAAGGCATGAGCCTCTGGGGGTAGGGTCGGGGGGGGGCACCCAGGTCACTGGGTCTCAGGGCCCAAAGCAGTGTGGTGGGAGCCCTGGGGACCTGCTCTGCTCCAGCCCTCCCCACCCACCCTGCCCCCTCCTCCCTCAGACACTGGTGCCAGTGTTAGTTCTCAGTGTTCATCAGTCCCCAGTCCCATTCTGCAGAGCAGCGGCTGGGCTGTGGGGTGCTCTGTGAATGGGGTCAAATACAAGTGGAAAATGCTGCCAGATTGAAAGCCCCACCCCCACATTTGCATATTAAAGGTTCTAGGAAGTCATGCAGGTAAAGAACCTGCTTCACTTGAGAGGATTTGGCCAAGAAATTCCTGCTCTCCTTTCCTTTTCTCTGCCTGCTCACCCAGGACTGAAGAACAGACTTCACCACCTAATCTGCCAGCCTCCCACCCACACCCTCCCCTGCCGCCCGCCTCCACCTGCAGAGTCTTGGCTTCTCAGTGAGCCTGGAAGCTGACAGAGTCAGGGAATAAGCAGGTCCTCCCATGCCCTGGCAGGCCGGACCCCTGAATGACAGGGTCTTACCTCAAAGCCCCTTGGGGACTGGCCTTCCTGCCCACCGATCACAGAAGGGAGGAAGCCGAACACTCGCTCCACCATCTCGGTGTCAGTGACAGTGTCGTAGATGGACTTGCGCTTCTTGGTGGGGATAGCATTTTGGCTCTTCTGCTCTTCAGCTGGGATGAGCAGAAGTCCCTGCACAGACACCCCACGGGGCAAAGGTCACCACCACCCAGCGAGGGCAAGAAGCCCCCCAGAACGCAACTAAATCCTAACGGTGTTCATTCAAATCAGTAAGTTTTCCTCTAAAATCCTAGAGTTTAATAGCTAGTATGACAAGAGATCAGCCGCCCTAAGCTTTTCATTTCCCCTGGAGAACTGGAGGTCCAGGCTGTGAGCCTGTCCCTACCCTGACGCGGTCCCCGGGCTATGGCCTCAGACCCCAGGGGTCCCCAGAACCTAGCGGCCCACTTGTACCCTTCACTCAAAGAGCACCAGGGCTCCACTACGGCTTGTCCCTGGGAAAGTCCTCACTAGCACACAAACGAGGCTGATTTGTGGCCCATCTGGGGCCACATGGGAGTAGAAGCCTGCTGCTGAAATGTCTGCCAGTCTGCTCTCTCCCTTGTCCAGGCCACTGTTCAGGAAACGTGCGCAGCAGACCTAACCATCATCTAGAGAGGAGGTGTAGGCTTCACCCTAGCCCTTTGCCTCATCACAGTTCGGGGGGCGGGGTGTGTGTGTGTGTGTGTGTGTGTGTGTGTGTGTGTGTGAAGAGGCTGAGTCTCTTGGATGCCCCCTGGAGGAGAGGGCTCACAAGGGTGAAATTTAAAATGCGGGGATGTGCACCTTGTACTGCTCCCCTGCTCCCTCTCCAGCCTCCCCTGCCCAGACACTCAGATTCCTCTTGGAATTTCTCTGCCCCCTGTCAGGCCACAGCCCAGACCCAGGGGCCTTCGACCGCGTCCATGGGGCTGCGGTCTCCCATGGCTCACCCGACCCTGGTTTCCTACGGTGTTCAGGGATGGACCAGTCCTGCTGGGAAGCCATCCCTGGGGCTAAAGGGAGGGGAGCAAGAACTCCTTTTCCAGGTTCCAGGCGTAAGACTATCCTGCTGACATGATGCCTCTCCCATGCCACACCCTGTGCATTCCTGGGGTGACCCAGGTGTCCCACATGGCGTGAGGACAGGCTGCAGTAATAACTTTGGACACGGAGGGGATAGGAGCGCCTGGTGAAAGCTCGACGTTGCTGCTCACCCTCCCGACTGCCCTCCCTGCTATGGGCCCCAGGCAGCCCCCACCTGCCCAAGAGGGCAGCGACCACCTACACTGGCTTTCTGCTGCCGGAAGTTCCGCCGGGCAGCCATGCCTCTGGCGTGTGCCTGTATGACCACCACCGCCCTCCTCTTGGCCTGGACTTCCTGGCGCACGAGGTAGCCCCGACAGAGCGCCTGCAGCTGCACCGTCCTCTGCCGCATCCTCTGGTACTGCTTGGCCAGGAGGAGGCCCCGGGCAATGGCCTGCAGGCGCTCAAACCCCAGTAGGATCTGTGGAGGAGAGAGGGATGCACTCACAGTGAGGCGCGCCCAGCAGGGCCCAAGGGACAGAGAGAAAGGGAGGCGAGTCATACGCCCCAGGAGACCTCACAAGTTAGCTTTACTGTTCTCTGCTCTGGGGCAAAGGGCTAATGCTAAAATTTTACACACTGACAAGTACAAGCGTATTAAAACGAGTTACTACTCGCAAAGCACTTAGAACAGTCCTTGGCATGTAAATATATGCTAAGTAAGCATTTGTTGAATGGTGTGAACAATAAAGTGATCTCCTAGGGTCCAGTGATAGGGAATTGGTTTGGACGTCATGTGGGTGAGGGATTCCAGAGCCCTGATCCCACCTAAAACCAGGACAGCCAAACCGTCAGGAGCTAGCGCCCCCAAGTGGAGGCCTATGGTGCTTTCACCAAGCCAATCTCTGGAATCGTTAAAATAAAGAGGAAACAAATGGATGAACACCCATCTCTAAGCTGCAGACACGCTCTGGTGCACGGCAGTCCCCGAGCCCCTGGGTGAGTCTTGTTGGCTTCTCAAAGACCAACCCAGTGGGTGCCAGGTGTGTGGGGTGACGCTTCATCATCACACAGACTGGCATCCAGACCCCAGCTCTACTTAACCTCTCTATACCTCAGCTTCTTGACACATGGGGTTGATTTAATAATAAATCCAATGATGCATGCAGAGCAATGACTCGAAGTAGACTTTCCATTCATGTCAGCTGCCATTATGTCCTTGTGAGTACAGAACACAGGCAGGCCCTGAGTCAAATTTCAAAGTGCTGGGATGTGCATCTTGGGGCCACCTCCCTGCTCCCTGCCTTTCAGCCTTCTGCCCAGACACCTCCTTTTGGAATTTCTCTGCCCTGAAGCATCATTCCATAGCCTTAAGGTGCCTCCACTCTCCTGCACAAAACTGCGGCCTCTCATAGCCCATATGGTCCTGGTTTCATGAGCCGGATTGGCTGATGTGATCACTGAACATCTCAACCATCATCACATCCCATGACAAAGGCTAGCGGTCAAGTGACACCCAGTAGGGTATGGCTAAGGTTGCTCTAGCTCACTTCTTGAGGAGACGCTTATTAGCAGTGCCTGTGGTTAAGGGAAAAAATCAGAAGGGCTTGAAACAGAATAGTCCATCCCCTTGTTTGTTGCCTGTAAACTGAGAAAAGATGATCATGTGCTTTCAGAGCAGACCACCTTGTTCTAGCTCGGGGGGAGCCCCAAGTTCTGTAAGAGGACACTCTGCAGCCCACAAACCTGAAAGCACGGGACCAGGGACGAAGCTTAACAGAGACTGTATGGGGCACTGACAGCTGGTCATTCGAAGTCTATCGTAACACGTTACGGATCTGACCCCTCCTGCCCCAGCTCTCATGTCTGCATGAACAAACTTCCATGGAGCAGCCTCCCAAGCGAGTCCTCTCACCTGCTTGAAGTTCTGCCTGGTGTAGTAGCCTTTCCACCCAGCCTGGATGGTCACAGCTGCCTGCCTCTGCCTCAGGAACTCCTTCCTAGAAGGGGGAATGTGTGTAACAGCTTCACACATTTCAAAGCTTTTGGGGGGCGGGGGGAATGATCTGAAGGGGAGAGGGATGATGAAATGTGGAGAGAATAAACACATACATTATTTCTTTTTCAGAAGCACTTATAAGCCAAAGCACACATGTTAGGAACTTAGATCTACTGCCAACGAGTCAAATTTGTGAATGAGGACAGTGCAGTTTTAGAACAATCAGGAAAATTTCCCTCACTCCTGCTAAAGATCTATGAGGGGATAAAACTCATTTCCAACTTAAAAAAATTTAATGTTTATTTTATTTTTGAGAGAGAGAGAGAGAATGAAAGCAGGGGAGGGGCAGAGAGAGACACATAGAATCCTAAGCATGCTCCAGGCTCTGAGCTGTCAGCACAGCTCATGGGCTTAAACCCATGAACCATGAGATCATGACCTGAGCTGAAGTTGGATGCTTAACCAGCTGAGCCACCCAGGCTCCCTGTCCAACTTTTTATTCCTTGCCAGACTCTTCCTGTGCCTCTGGCCAGTAGCCCAGGTGTCTGCTGCGCACCAGGTCAGAAATCCCAGGACTGGAGCTTATCTCTGGAGGCAGGTCAAGGTAGGAGGGCAGCTCCCTAGGCCCTGGTAGTCTGGCAACTCCAGCAACCTGCTCCCGCTGCAGGGAGGAAAGTGGGCTGAGTACCGAGAGATAACCTAAAACTTGGCCTCTGGGGAGGCAAGCTGGGTGCATATGATATATCTTTTATCTCACACTTATCTGAGTTTCCTTCTCATTTGTAATAATTTGTCAGGATATTTTCTTAGGTTTAAGACATTAGATCTCAACCATATTAAAAATCATCTGGAGAACTTCAATATTTATTGATGCTCAGGTCTTACCCAGTCCAATTAAGTCAGAATCTTTGCTGATGGGTCTGGAGACCATATATCTATCTATCTAATATTTTTTTTTGTATACATACACAGAGTATAAATATCTCCCAAGATGATTCTAATATGAGGCCAAAGTAAATGAATTCTCAAAAATAAAGATAATTTGCCTCCTTTCTGATATTTATCCTACTAGTTATCAAACAGGGATAATTCTGTCCCGATGGCATATTTGGCAATGTTTAGAGACACTCTGAGTTGCTATGACTGGGAGATGGGAAAGGAGGGTGTTAGTGGTTTCTTGTGAGTAGAGGCCAGGGATACTGCTAAACGTCCCACAATGCCCAGGTCAGCCCCTCACAATAAAGAGTTATTTAATCCAAAATGTCAACAGAGTTAAAGTTGGAAACCCCGATTTCTATCTTTTCTTTAATATTCTTGTCTAATTGCATTGTCTAGAAGAAGAGCACTATCAGTTATCAATGATGATCACTTCTGAGAAGATGTGTGGGGCAGACATAGTTTTTCCTCTTTCTCCAGCTAACTACAACTAAAAACCCTGTACATTTATATAAAACAAACATAAGAAGACTCTGAAATGTGGAGAGAAGAAGGCAGACTAGTTAGGGATCTCAGATCCAAGGAGTGACACAGTGGTAACTTTTCTGGGTTTTCTTTTTACCTCACATTTCCCAGACTAGGAGCCAAAGAAGTCAGCAGTCCAGAAATGACAAGGGGCACCAACCAAAAAGCTCCAAGAAAAGCCTTCTTCTTCTACCAAAAGGGTCAGGAAAGAGGCAGCTTAACAGGACAGAAAACTTTTAAATAAAAAGTACTCTACTTCAGTGAAACACCACAAAGCAACTGTGGTCACACCCCTACTTACACCAGAAAGTGGTAGGTGAGGAGTCTACGTTTGTACCCTTGCCAAGGCCATGTCAGAGAAGGCTGAGTGGGAAGCCATCCTAGGTGGGTGGGCTCATCCCTCAGAGTCAGTGGAGACCAGTGGGGAATGCTGGGCTTCCACCACCACTCGGCAGTAATGGGGTTCTCCTCCCTCCATGCTGGAGTGGGGCAGAGGAGACCTAGTGCACGAGCAGGCCTTTCACCATCGCCCACCTGGGAAGGGTCACTCTCCCTCTGTGGTATCAGTGGAGGCCTACTGGGAAGCTGGAACTCCCACTCCCAGCCAGCAGTGAAAGGAACCTCTACCTGCCTTGAGAGTCAATGGAGGCCATGTGGAGAACTTAGACTCTCCCCTCACTGGACAGTAAACAGAGGGCACCCTTCTCTCCCCTGCTGAAGTAGTGTCAGAGGAGCCCTGCTAAAACAGAATGTTTAAACAAGACCCAGAATTCGTATAATATAAAATCCCAAATGTCCATGTTTCAATCCAAAATTACTTATCATACTAAGAGCAAGGAAAATAGCAACTTGAATAAGAAAAGACAAGCAACATATGCTAACACTGACAGAAATGTTAGCTATTATAAAAATGCTTTGATGAGCAATTATAAACACACTTGAAACAAATGAGAAAATTCAAAGTCTGAGTAAAGAGATAAAAGACATAAAGTAGAACCAAATGGAACTTTTAGAACTGAAAAATACAATAACTGAAATAAAAAAAAAATATCTCAGTGGATGGGTTTGGCAGCAGATAGAGAGAAAAGAGGAAGAGAGTCAGTGAGCTTCCAGATGGAAGAGTAGAAATCACCCAACCTGAAAAACAGAGAGAAAAGATACAGAAAAAAAAAATGACCAGAGCCTCAGGCACCATTGGGACTGTATCTTTTTTTTTTTTTTTTTTTGGTCATTGAAGTCCTAGAAAGAAAGGAGAAAGAGATAGTGCTGAAAAAGCATTATAAGAAATAATGGCTAAAAAGTTCATAAACAACAAAAGATACATAACAAGCTGAAGAAACCTCAAACAGGATAAATTAAAATAAATGCATATCAAGATACATCATGGTCAAACTTGTGAAAACTAAAGGGAAAAAATCTTGAAAGTAACAAGAGAGAAACAACACATTACTTATAGGGAGAAAATGATTTGATTTCTCATCAGAAACCATGAAGCCAAGGAGGAAGTGGTACAATATTTTCCAAGGATTGAGGAAAAAAAGAGCCCTCAACCTAGAATTTTACGTCAGTGAAAATATCTCTCAGAATTGAAGGGGACATCAAGACATTCTCAGATGAAAGGAAACTAAAAACACTAAGAGAATTATCACTTGAGCTATCCTAAAGGAATAAGTAGAAGTTCTTTAAAGAGGAAGGAAATGATAATAGAAGAAACCTTGGAATCTCAAGAAGGAAAAAATAAACAGTAAGCAACAATAAGCCTTCCTCTCCTCTTGAGTTTTCTAAGTTATGTTTGATGATTGAAGCAAAATTTGTAACACTGTCTGATGTAGTTCTAAATGTACGTAGAGGAAACATTTATGGAAAATTATATTACAAATGGGAGAAGGCAAATGGACATAAAGAGAGATAAAGTTTCTATACTTCTCAAAGTGGTAAAATAATGAAATTAGTAGACTGTCATAATTTGTGTGTATATAGTATAAAATTGGAGCAACCACTAAAGAAGGCTTTAAGAAGAAATACATTTGAAAACACTACAAAGAAATGAAAATGAAATTTAAAAAATGTTTAGGCAATCTACAGTATGGCAGGAAAAATAAAACAGAGTAATAAAAAACAGAGAACAAGCAGAAAACAAAAAATAAAATGACAGAATTTCTAACATACATAATTACATTATGTATAAAAAGCATAACTATACCAACTGAAAGACAGATTGGCTTAATAGATTTAAAAGCATGACTGTCTATGAGAAACTCACTTGAAACACAGGTTGAAAGTAAAAGAATGAAAAATATATATAGTTCAAATAATAACCAAAACAAAACAGGAGTGGCTGCATTATTATCAGAAAAGTAGACCTCAGAACAAAGAAAATAACCAGAGACAGAGGGGGACACTGCATGATGATAAAAGGATAAATCCACCAAGAAGACATAGCAAACTTAAACGTGTATGCACCAAACAACACAGCTAAAAAAATATGAAGCAAAAAATGATAGAACTGAAATGAAAACCAGAAAATCCACAATTATGGTTGGAAACCACACCCATTTCTCAATAATTGGTAGAACAACTAAGGAATAAATCAGCAAGAATATAAAATTTGATATCATTATCAACCAACAAGATATAATTGACATTTTTAGAACATTCCACTAAACAACAGCAGAATACATGCCCCTTTCAAGCACCCTTAAAACATATGACAAGACAGTCCATATCCTGGGCCATAAAGGAAATATTGGCACATTAAAAAATTTTAACCCATACCGAGTGTGTCTCTAACCACAATGGAATCAAACTAGAAACCAATACCAAAATGATAACAGGAAAGCTCCAAACACTTGGAAACTAAACAACACACTTTTAAATAACCCATGAGCCAAAGAGAAAGTCTCAAAGGAAATTAAAAAAAATATTGAATAAAAATGATAAAACAACATATCAAAATGTATGAGACTCAGCTAAAGAAGCGCTGAGGAGATTTATAGCACTTTATATTAGAATAGAGGAAGAGCTTTTTTTTTTCTTTTTTTTTTTTTTTTTTTTTTTACAAATAGTTTATTGTCAAGTTGGTTTCCATATAACACCCAGTGCTCATCCCCACACGTGCCCTTCTCCATGCTCATCACCCCTCTTCCTCACCCATCAGTCCTCAGTTTGTTCTCAGCATTCAAGAGTCTCTCATGGTTTGCCTCTCTCCCTCTCCCCCACTATTTCCCCTCTTCTTCTCCCCCATGGTCCTCCGTTAAGTTCCTCCTAATCCTCCTATACGTGCAAACATATGGTATTTGTCCTTTTTTGCCTGACTTATTTTGCTTAGCATAACACCCTCAAATTCCATCCATGTTGCTACACATTGCCAGATTTCATTCTTTCTCATTGCCATGTAGTATTTCATTGTATAGATAAACCACATCTTCTTGATCCATTCGTCCATTGATGGACACTTAGGCTCTTTCCATGTTTTGGCTATTGTTGAGAGTGCTAGAGGAAGAGCTTTGAATCAAATATCTAAGCTCCCATCTTAATAATCTAGAAAAAGAAGAATAAAACACACTCTAAGCCGGAAAGAGAAAGGAAATAATAAAAAGAGCAGAAATTGTGGAAATTGAAAACAGAAAGACAGAAAAGCAATAGAGATAATCAATGAAACTAAAAGCTGGTTTTTTGGAAAGGTCAATAAAATTGACAAACCTCTAGCAAAACAGACAAAGAAAAGAGAAAGACACAAATTATCAATACCAGGAATGAAACAGAGGGTATCATCACAGACTCTGCAGACGTCGAAATGATAATAATGGAATACTATGATCAACTCTGAACATACAAAAATTTTTTGACAACTTAGATGAAATGGACCAGTTTCTCAAAAAGCATAAACTGCCACAACTCACTCAATCTGAAACAGATAATTTGGATTATCCTTTAACTATTAAGGAATTTATAATTAAAACTCCCCATAAAGAAGTCTTCAGTCCTAGATGGTTTCACTGGAGAATTCTAGCAAACTTTTAAAGAATTCACAACAATTCTGCACAATCTCTTCCAGAAAATAGAAGAGGGGAAAACACTTTCTAATTCATTTTATGGAGCTAATGTTACTCCAGAAAAAAACAGACAAAAACATTACAAAAGAAGAAAACTACAGATTTTATAAATATAGAAGTAAAAATTTCTATCAAAATATTAGCAAATAGTATTCAGCTTGGTATACACTATGACCAAGTGGGGTTTACTTTAGGGATGGTTCAGTATTAAAAAATCAATCACTGTAACCTACCATATTCAAAAGCTAACCAAGGGGCACCTAGGTGGCTCAGTCAGTTGAGCATCTGACTCAGTTTCAGCTCAGGTCATGATCCCAGGGTTGTGGGATTCAGCCCTATGCTGAGCATGGAGCCTGCTTAAGATTCTCTCTGTCTCTCTGTCTCTCTCTCTCACTCTCTTCCCCTCTCCCCGTCTTCCCTGCTTGTGTGTGCTACTCTCCTTCTCTCTTTCTAAGGTAAAATAAAAAAATAATAAAAAATAAAAGGCTAAACAAGAAAAATCACATGATCATAGCAACTGATGCAGATTTTTTTTGACAAAATTCAACACCCAATTCTGAGAAACACTCCCAGAAAACTAGGAATACAGGAAACTTCCTCAACTTGATAAAGAACAATGATAAGAAACCTACAGCTAACATTATACTTAATGGTTAAAGACTGAATGGTTTCCCCCCAAGGTGTGAAACAAGGCAAAGATATCTGCTTTCACCACTCTTACAATACTGGAAGTTCTGGCCAGTGCATTAAGTGAGAAAAGTAAATAAAAGATATACAGATTGAAAAGAAGGAAATAAAACTGTCCCTACTTGTGCATAACTTGATGGCCTGTATAGAAAACTTTGAGAAATCCATAAAAAGTAAGTGACTTCAGCAAAGTTACAGGAAACAAAGCTAACATACACATAAAAATATTTTTACATACTAGCAGTGAGTACATCAATGCCAAAATTAAAAATACAGTATCATTTATAATCTCAAAAAAAAAAAACCACCCAATCTAGGTGTAAACCTAACAAAACAGGTTATGTGTTCTGTGTACAGAACAGGTACGCTGAAAACCATAAAACGTCGGTGAAAGACATCAAAAAAGATCTAAATGAATGGAATTTATGGGTTAGAAAATTTAACACAGTAGAGATGTCAATTCTCCTTAAATTGTTACTCAACATAACTACTATCAAAATCCCAGCAAGATTTTTTTGTACGTATGGACAAGATGTTTCTAAAATGTATATGGAGGGGCGCCTGGGTGGCTCAGTTGGTTGGGTGTCCGACCTCGGCTCAGGTCATGATCTCACAGTTCGTGGGTTTGAGCCCTGCATCAGGCTCTGTGCTGCCTCCTTTGGATTCTGTGTCTCCCTTTCTCTCTCCCCCTCCCCTGCTTGAGCTCTCTCTCTCTGTCTCTCCAAAGCAAACGTTAAAAAAATTTTTTTAAATAAAATAAAATGTGTATGAAAGACAAAGGACCCAGAATAGCTAAAACAATGTTAAAAAGAAGAAGGTGGGAGGAATTAGTCTATGCAGCTCCAAGACTTATTATATAACTACAGTCAACAAGACAGTATGGCATTGGCAGAGGAAACAGACACACAGATTAATGCAAAAGAATAGAGAATGCAGAAACAGACCTACAAATACACCCAACTGATTTTGACACAGGTGCAAAATGAATTCACTGAAACCAGAATGGACTTTTCAATGAATGATGCTGGAGCAACATCCACTGGGGGAAATTTTTAAAAAGAACCTTAGCCTCAGTCTCACACCCTACACACACACAAGATTTAACTCAAAATGAAAATGGACCTACATGCAAACTGTAAAACTATAGAATCTTCTAGGAAAAAAAAGATAAGAGAAAACCTTCAGGCAGAGATCTTAGAGGTGACAGCAAAAGCAAGCTCCGTGAAGGGAAATTTGATAAACTGGACTCCATCAAAACTAAAAATTTTGCTCTGCAAAGACCCTCTTATGAGGACTTAATGAAAGACTCTAGACTGGAAAAAGATATTTGCAAAAAATGCATCCAGCCAAGGACTAGTATCTAGTATATATAAGTAATTCCCAAAATTCAACAAAGAATTAAATTAGAAGCTGGGCAAATAACACACACAGACGTTTCACCGAAGAGGATATATGTGTGTGTGTGGCAGATAAGCCCCTGAAAAGATGTAGGTGTGGGGGCTGGGAAGGGGGCTCAGGCAGGGCCAGCACCTGTATTTGTAGCCTCGCAGGACTCTCTGGATGCTGACTGCCGCCTCGTCCAGCATCTGGCTCCTCTGTAACTCCAGCAGAGTGTCCTGGTTATCCTGGGACAGAAGAGACCCCAGCATGTAGCTCTTCCACTCATCTCCATACCCCACCCAAGGCCAGGTCCCTGTCTCCAGAAGGGTCTCCCACACTTTTCCCATATGTGCTCCCAGGAGGGCACGCAGGGGAAGGGGCCCTCAGACAGAGCTACAACTATGCCCAGTCTCCAGTCCGAGAACTTTCCATGTTAGCTCTTTTTTCTTGTTAATTTAATCTGGCAAATTTCATTTCTGCTCTGGAGAACCCAAGAAGGGATGAAAATGTTTCCCTGAAGTTGTGTTTTATGTCACCAAATTCATGTGACATGTCACCCAACGTGTGTTACAGACTCATCCTTGTTTCCATATAAACATGTTTCCTCCAGCCTTCAAGTAGGACTCCAAGTGAGCTGGTGAGCCTTACTCACCGCTGAGCTGTGATCGTCCCTGGCCTGCCTTTGTGTTTCACTGGGTCCCTGTTCCCTTGGGCTTGCCATCCTAGTCGCTGCAGGGCAAAGACCATCTTTATGGAACAGAAAGCAGCTTGGCCTTCTGGTGAGTGGTAGGGAGAGGCAAGGGCTTGGTGACTTCACCTGCTTCCATCAGGCATGCATCAAGCAAGCACTGAGCCTCTTCATGTGCCTGGGTGGGCACAGAAATACACTAGACCCCTGACATTGGCCTCAAGGAGCAGCCAGGGAGGGGTGGGCACTCTCCTCCTCCCCTTCTCCACCAACTGCCCACACTGGCCACACCCCTGTGGTCCTTGACATCTGTCCCAGCTTCTGGGACAGCACCCTGGGACTTGCCCGATGGCTTCCCTCTGCCTGCCTCGCCCCCCCCCCCCCCCCCCATGGAATCTGAAGCCCCTCTGTGTCTTCCCTGTTGTCTAAGCCCCAAAGCCCCAGCACCGGCCTGGCTACTGCATGGAAAGATGAACAGACAGACTGACAAGTGGGTCAGGGTCTGGAGGTCCCTCTGGGGACAGATGAAGATGGGCGGGCAGGCTCTATGGGGAAAGGGGAGGGAGTAGAGGACTTTGGAAGGGGCGGTGGGGATGGGGTGGAGCTTGGGCAGGCTGGCACTCTGATCTCCTCTTCTCCTTCCTCTTTCTCTCTTTGCTCACCCACCACAGCTTACAAGGATCTCTCCTCAGTGGCTCTTTGACCCAACTTGCAGTCCCGGAGGGCCTGAAGGCTGTGGCTGTCAGTCACAGCTGCCTCTGATGACCTTGGGCCTCACTGTAAGTTGGGGGGGGATGGAGGTGGGAGGTGCTGCTTGCACAGGCCCCCATAAGGGCAAGCTCCTCTGTCGGGGGTCAGGGGGTCAGCACACTGACTCCTTCGCCTGACGTGCTGGCTCTCCAGGACTCTAAAGATGCGGAGCTTCCCCAGGTTGGACTTTAGACTGTGGTTCCCAATATGGACAAGGAAGCCCACCCAAGGGCCTGTGGGAGCCTACCCTGAGCTCCTGCTTGCTTCTGCCTGGGGGCCGGGGGCAGCTCCTCCTTCTCCTTGGGTCTTGCCTTAGATGCCCTGCTCTGAGACGCCTCCTGGACTTCTGAAGGCTTTCCCCACACTCCCTTGCCCCTCTGCCCCCCAGCATGGCTTTCAATGACAGGAGTGCCTCAGGGCAGGGGCTGCGCCCAGAGCAGGCTTCCATGGCATTGGCTCAGGGTGGGCATGAGACCAGCCCCATAGGCTCCAGGAGGCTGAGGACCAGCGTGTTCAGGGGCTCACCTTCAGGAAAATTTTGGTCTTTCCCACTTTCCACTCTTTGTCTGTCCCCAGCCACACTTCGGCAATGCGCAGGGTCATCTGGCGAGCCTTGTCTCGAAGCTGCCAGGGAGAAAACAGGAGTGGCTTGGTGGCATTGGAGCAGGTGGCCCAGGGGGGAGGCTGAGGGTCCCTCCACTAAGGCTTTCTGGGATTCCTCTTCCTCCTCTCCCTGGCTTTCACCATCAGTGTTGCTTGGCCAGGATGCAGCCTCAAGGCACTTCTGAACAAGGATGGGGCCCAGGGGACAGCCCAGGGCTGGGAGCCTCGAGGCTACCACGCCTGGGGCTTCAGGGTGGCTGTTGAGCACTTAGACAGCTCAACAGTGCAGGATGGCTCAGAGTCTGAGGAAGGATGGGAAGGACCTCTTGCCCCAAACAGCAACCCAGGCACGGCACCATCTCGCCAGTGTTTGCTTTAAACTGCAGACA
The DNA here is from genome assembly GCF_003009895.1 of Hyaena hyaena. Taxonomy (NCBI): domain Eukaryota; kingdom Metazoa; phylum Chordata; class Mammalia; order Carnivora; family Hyaenidae; genus Hyaena; species Hyaena hyaena. The sequence continues at coordinate 543,450 of NW_024081074.1, read as the reverse complement.
CCTCCTCACACCAACATTTCGGCCACCGGCCTCAACCAGTGAGTGTGCCCCAGTGTGAGCGGGCCCCTCCCTCACTTCCAGGGCACCCAGGGAGTGAAAGATGGGGGGGGCGGGGAGGAGATGAGATGGAAGGGAGGAACAGGGGTCCTTTCAAAGCCTGGAGTCCAGGAAGGGGGCCTGGGCATCAGGAGGGCAGCTAGAGGAACTGGGGGTTGGGGCGCCCGAAGGTGGGAGCGCAGGCACTTCCGCCTCTCAGTGCCAGCGGGCCCAGGCGGGGGCGAGGCGGCAGGGGCACCTGAAGGCGCACGGCGCTGGGCAGCAGCACACGGAATCTCTGCGAGAACTCGTCGAACGTGTACCGGATGGGGAAGCCTGACTTGCGGATGTGCACCGTCTGCATCATGCCCGAGTAGCGCAGCTGCCGGATGCACAGCTCCCGGTCGAAGAGCTGAGGGCACACAGGCGGGAGGCTTGCACATGGTCGGTGCACCTGCCCGGGCAGCCTCCCAGCCACCCGGCCATCCCCAGACACGAGAGAACTCCGCAGTGCTTGCCTTAACGGAGTTGTTTGCTTTACGCTGCAGACACCGATTTTGAAGAGAGGACTTTGGACCCAAGTCACTGAAAAGCCTCCAAAGTATTTCCAAGCAGATACAAGTCAGGAATCTACAAACTATGACTTACATAAGAACACTAAATATTTCCCTCATTCTCCGGATATGCAAAGTACTATGAATATAAAAGTTATTTGCATATGTCATGTTTAAAATGTTTGTAAATGCCCCACAACAATGCTCCCAAAGGATACTTTCCTCCTGGCCTTGCCTGGGTTGGGGTGGGCGCTCTCCTGCCTCCCACATTCTCCTGTAATGAAGGACATTCCCTACCTCGAGTCAGAAAATATTGTAGCCAACTTAGTTTCTCTCCCGCAGAGGTGGGCGTGGCTGATAGGGAGGAACTGGGACATGAGGCTTTGAGCAGGGGAATGGGGTCTTCAGCCATGGCCCCAGACTCTACATGGCTTGGCCTTGAGAGAGCACGCCCCTCAGCCTCCCAGCCAGGAGTGTCTGGGGACTAAGGGCACTCCCTGGAATCTGGTAAGCCCACCAGCAGGCTGTTACCTACCTGGAGAGGCTGAGGGCCACAGTGCCAACTGCTCGTGGGATCCAGGGCCACGTGGCCATTGGTCTTGGGCAGCTAATTGGGTCCCATTTATTGGGCATTTACTGTGGGCTCTGTGTTTCTTGTTGAATCTTTATAACAGCCCTACATGGTGGGGCACTTAGCTCCAATTTAAAGATGAGGTGCCTGGGGCTCAGGGCCACACTCCTAAGTGGCTGAGCGAGGTCACCCTGAGCCTGTCTGGCCCCTCAGCCTGGCCTCTCCCCCTATACATAGCAGCCACTGTCTCTGAGGGATGTTCAAGTCAGGGCTGCCTGAGATACAGGAGCATCAGCCTCAGGCCCCGCCCACCTGTCCCTCAGCACTGGAAGTGGGGTGGGGATGCGGGGGGGGGGGGGTGAGGGCAGAGGGCCTCTGGAAGCACAGTTATTACCCAACATACAGGTGCTGTGCCTGTAAGGAGGACACCTTCTGGATTTCCTAGGCCAGTCCCAATTTCATATGATTTTATTCTCTTCTAAAAATATACTGCATTTAACGTAATATTAATTTTTCCCCTTATAAGATTTTTTTGAGTCATTTAATCTCCTTTTAGATGGCTTCTCCCAGTTTGGGGAGTCCTGTATTTGAGCCTCTGGGTGGGATTCCCAAGCCTACAGGTCCGGGACTCCTGGGTACCAGGCTCCTACCCAGCACATATGTGGATAAAGCCACCCTCCAAAGAGCTGCTTGGCCTCAGGCCTTGGTGACCAGCAGCCACCAGACTCTAACACCTAGTACTGGTTGCTTCCCCCTACCAAGCAGGATTTGCACATGCAGATATGCCAAAAACATCATGTATAGGCCTTGCTGCCCCCAACACGGGCAGGATTCTGACTTTGCCGAAGAGAAAACAGACTCAGAGAAGCAGAGCACTTGGCCAAGTGCACACAGCTGGTGAACAGCAGGCCGGAGCCAGCAGAGGTCTGGGTTACCCAAAGCCCTGCCAGTCACTGACCTTAGAATGTAGACACTGGTCTCAGTGTCCCCGTCTATAAGATGGGGGCAGATAGCTCTAATGCTGGCCAGGCCGGGGAAGGAGTGACATGACCGTGCCATGAGACTCATCCAGTAGGTATCCCCTCCCTCCTCGCATGTGCCCCCAGCACCCCCTCATTACCAGCGGCTTCTTGTACTCGTTGGGTTTAATGCAGCGGATGAAGTAGGGCTGGCAGCTGGTCAGGATTTTCATCAGCTGGTCCAGGGACTTCTTGAACTGGCCCGCCAGGGTGGAGGACTGCTTGCTGGAGACTGTGGACTGCGGGCAGAAGCACAGGTACAAGCAGGGAGCTGGGGAGCTCGGCCTGGGGCACGGCTGACCCGGGTGAGGCTTCGGCCAATGTCACAGACATCCTTCAGCCCCCCGCTCACTGGCCCACGTGGGTTCCGGTGAGCAAGGCAGAGCAAAGCATCCTGCCTAGAGGTGGGGCCCCACGTGGGGTGTGCAAGGGGACGCACCAGAGTGGGAAAGGACGTGAGAACTGACCACATTCCCTTTTTACCTCACCCTTCTACGTTTTCGGTTTTTGTATTGGTTTTGATTTTAAAACTTGTTTTATACTGCACATGGTGAGCATTGTAGCAAATGCATATAGTTTTAAAATAACCGTATCAGAATTATGGACGCAGGAGGGGACAAGCCCAGGTGTGTGTTTTGGGCAGTGCTGATCCTGGGCGATGCTCCTTGATCAAATCCTTTCCAAGTCAAAGGCAGCTGAACAAAGGCAGGTACTGCCTGATCGCAGCAATTGGATACACGAGTCTTAACACACTGACGAAGAGAATGCCATCACTGGCAGCTTACAGGAACAGCGGGCAGCAATTTCCTGTCATACAGGTTTGTAAAATACCGTGCATTTCCATCCATTGTCACCCTGCTCCATGGAATCCCCAGGGCATGCTCTGGGGCCCACAGAGCCAGGACAGCCTATACTCCGGCCTCAGCTGTGGAGCATTGAGCCTGGCTCAGTGATGCAGAGGGTACGGGCTGGTCCTACCTGGTTCCTGATGTGGGCAATTCCTGCATGGCCTCAAGGCTCCTGGATGCCTCCCTGGGCCCTGAGGTCTCAGGAGAGGCCTCCTACAGAGGTTAGGGTGGGGCCTGATGGCAGGTTAAGGGCACCTCAGTGTGGCCAGAGTGGAATGCACGGCACAGGGGGCAGTTTCCTCTGCCTACACCCCAAGTTCCCGAGCCACCCAGCTGGCCCCATGTCCCTGCCCCCTGGTGGGTGAGTTCCTCATTAGATGGTTCATGGGCCTTTTCTGGAACAGACACTCTTAAGGGGTGGCGGAGTGGCAGGGAGTGGGTAGGCAGACCCTCACCCTGCCAGGAAATTCTAGGCCGCCTTGAGGAGCAGTGGGGGCTCTCTGCTGCCCACCTCTCTGGCCGGCACCCTTAGTGCTGCCCCTGCCACACCACACATACACACACTGCACACCACATATCACACACACACCCATAGTACACACATAACGCACACACCACATACATACCATACACACACTGCACATGCCACACACACACCCATAGTACACACACACCACATACCATACTACACACACATACCACATATACTGCACATGCCACACACACATATCACACATAAATACCATATACACCATAGCACACACACACCCCACATATACACATACATACTCCACACCCCATATACATCACATAAAACACACCCCACACCACACACACATACACCAGATAACCATACACACACACACCCCACACACACAATACACACACTGTGCACACACCCAACACACACACACAGACCAATCTAGAAACATAATATCCACACCAGCAGATGTGCCCCCACCAGACCACACGCCCAGAAGCAGGCTGTCCACGGAAACCTGTCCCCTTACCACGGCCCACACAGCACCTCACTCCTGGTTTGCACTCACTTCTGGGCCCTGACTGAGCAGCTGAGACCCAGGTGATAGGTGTTCTCTGTGTGTACCCATCTGACCCCTGAGGCCCTAGGGGCTGAGGGCCCTGGGAGGCACTGGCAGGACCCCCCATCGGGAGACTACCTTGAAGAGCTGGCTCCCTGTCTTGGCTGGGATGATGGTCCCAAATCCCAGCTTGGTCCCTGCTGACTCCAGATTGAATATCTCCTTCAGGAACTTGTTTTCGGAGGAGTAGATTAGGGTGAGGATGTCTGTGCTCAGCACATCTCGGTTCTTTTCCAGGAAGCCTGTGCGGGAAGCAGAGCCCACCCACCAGCCCAGTTCGGCCATTGCCACAGACCCACAGGCCCACGGGGGAGGGGGAGGGCAGTGGGGTTGGGGGGCTCTGGTCACACCAGGAAGCCCGGAGGAGGGCCTGCTGCCTTCTCCACCTGGCCCTTGGCCTCCCTGTCCAGCCAGCAGAGCCCCGCCCCCCCTGCACGCTCTCTGCCCGTGTGTCACACCCACACCTAAACCCTCCAGCCCCACCCCCGTCACCCCTCCACTGCCAGTCCTTCTGCCTGAACCCTCCCTTCAATCACAGCCCACCACTCTGCCCTCTACCCCGTTCTTCCGGGCTCAGGGCCCTGACCCTCTGCCCTTCGCCTCTCTCCCTGCCGAATGCTTCCTGTGCTGTCGCCACCACAGCACGCCTACCCACACCAAATCACCCACAGAGCTCCCAGCTCTCCCACACCGCTGCCCCCCACCGGCCGCTCCTGTACACTCTTCCTTCCTCAGGCACCCATGCGGCTCCAGCTCATTCTTCAAGACCAGCTCCAGCATGGTCTATTCCAGGAGGCTCCCAGGGCCCTCCCCAGGGCTCTGCCGGCCTCCGGGCAACCTTTCTCACCGGCTCTGAGGCTCGGTGCGTGGGCAGTCCGAGGACTTTCCCTGTCCTTCACCAGCCATGCCCCCTCACCCCCACCCCGGGAGCACCGCGGACAGGAGTGACCCCATTCCCTCAGCACCCCCAGCCCTGGCCATCACTGTAACTCCCAGGTATGCCCTGGGGCAGACCAGCAGCCAGTGCCAACCATGCATCCCTTTGGGTTACAGTTTAGATTTCCCTGCAGGGAGATGTCTGAGGGCTCTCCTCAGGGCTCTGGCCTGCTAAGTGTCCAGGTGACCTTGGGCAAGTCTGGCCCAGGCAGCTACTTACTCACGTAAAGGAGTTAAAAAGAGGAAACAAGGAAAAGGAGACTGAAGAAGCCTCCCAGCCCCACCACGAAGTCCTGATCGTCTGGCAGCCTGGTAAGGCCCAGGGAGCTTGCAGCCTGGAAGGGACGGCTGCCCTCGCCCCTGAGCCGGGAGGCCCCTGGGAGGAGTTGTGCGCCCACCCGCCCCAGCAGGCCAGTCTGTGTGGGTGTGAGACCGGTGAGCTGCTCTTCCTGGGAGCCCCAAATGGAAGGGGGAGAAGAATTCATACTGAGTGTCTTACCGGCTCCAAGGATGGGGCATGGCTCGCTGATTAGGAGGCCTGAGGCCACAGTTCCCTCCTTATTAGGAGTTTAAACTGCACAGATCTCACAGTGAATGTGTGCCCTTAGGGGGGGGTGTGGATGGGTGTGAGTGGGGGAGAAGCAGAGAGGGAGACACAGAATCTGAAGCAGGCTCTGGGCTCTGAGCTGTCAGCACAGAGCCATATGCGGGGCTTGAACACGCAAACCATGAGATCATGACCTGAGCCCAAGTCCAATGCTTAACCAACTGAGCCACTCAGGCGTCCCTGACAGAAGAGGTTTAGGAACCAAGCATGCCCGTGGTCGCTAAGGCGGACCTGAGGGCCCAGAGCCCCCAGCCCCTCCACCAGCTGTGCTCTGGGGTCCTGGAAGGTCCTGCCAGGGCCAAGGGCCCTTCCACCCTGAAGACTGAGAATCCAGAAATTAAGAAGGGGCAGTGTTATGGGCTGAGTTGCATCCCCCTCCAACCCTCCAATCCACACGTTGAAGCCCTAACCCCAGGACCTCAGAGTGTGACTATATGTGGAGATGGGGCCTTTACAGAGGTGATCATGTTGAAATGAGGCTATCAGGTGGCCCCCGTACAGTATGACTGGTGCTGACAATCCACGCAGGGTCCATTCCATTCCTGTTGTCCCATTGTTAGCTCTGCAAAATACCCTGCCCTCTCAGCCTTCTTCCCGCATCCCTGCCCCGCCCCCTGGAATGATCCAGATCTGGAAGGGAAGCGAAGCGGTGAGGAGCTGTGCCCACCTTCTGTCTGGTAGTACACGTCGCCCGCAAAGTGGGCGATGCCAAATCTGGCATCGTGGATGTTCCTGGGCTGCAGGTAGGCCTTGTTGTTGGCGTGCACACTGTTCAGCTTTTGCAGCATGGTGGTGTCTGTTCCCTGGAAGAATGCACACGCCCCACAGTTCAGCCATGCTCAGGGAGGTCAGCCAGCACAGCCAAAGGCTCAGGAACTCTCTCACAGGGGCAGAGCAGCTCGGCTCAGAGTGACTCAGGGCCCTTCTAACTGCCGCTCAGGGCTGGTGACAAGTCTCTGTGAGTGAGGGCTGAACTGGGAGCAGAGAACAGGTCTGCTGACCTCCACAGCGCCACCCTCCCCTCCCCTTCCCTCCAGTCACCCAGGTGCCCTGGCCCTGGCTTGCCCTTCTTTGGACGCAGACTTTCCTAGGACAGGCAGAGTGCCTTCAGGGTGAGAAGCAAGCATTTCTATCTCTCACACCCTCTGCAGTGCAGCCCCAGGCCCATGGGTGCTTAGGAAGCCCCTCTTGGGGTGAGTTCTTAGGTGTGAATAAACAGTGACTGTGACCTCCTGCTGCTGGGGAACGGGGAGTGAGGCTGGAGTCAGGAGGCCTTCCTGTAGGAGGTGGACCTTGCAGGAGAAGAGGTTGCTGAGGCTGGGACTGGGCTGCTGATGCCTGACAGAGGTTTCAGCAACCTCAGGGACCCATGGGCCACCCCCAGGGGGTTTCCCCCCCTCGAGGGTGAGACCCATGAGCGGGGCTCTCCACCCTGGGGTGGGTGGTGTCAGGGATGCACCTGTGGGAAGTGGCTTTCTTCATCCAGGAGGGAGATGATGCTCATGGGCTTGAGGGCCAGCAGGTCCAGGGTGGGCCGATTGTCGTCGTAGTGGATGTAGTCCCAAGCGATGTTCTCGGAGAGGTACTCCTCCTGCTCCATGGTGAACACGTGTTGCACGAAGAACTGCTGCAGGTGCTCGTTCGCAAAATTGATGCAGAGCTGCTCAAAGCTGGGGGGGCGGGGCGCCACCACCCGGAGGGGGGACACGGTGAGCCCATAGAGGCCCACCTCTATGCACACATTCACCTTGTCACATCCCCTCCCCCTTCTCTCTGCCCCTGCCACCATCACCTCCTCCAGCCCATGGCAAACAGAGCTAGAGACTGTCATCAAGAGACAATCCTTGGGGGACCCGGTGTCCCGGGGCAGCCCCAGCCCGGGGACAAGAGGCTAGAGTATGTGTGGCTGCTGCGTGCCAGGCTCCTTTGCAGCAGCCCGACTACTCCTTACTCCCGCTCCAGCCTACAGCCTCCGGGCCTCCCATCTCCAACGGCCCCTCCACTCGTCACCCCTGGCTGGCGTCACAAACCACGGAGTCGCACCTGACACCTCTCCCTCCTCCCTTCCCAGTTCCAAACGGCCCTGGAGTCTGGCCCAGCTCTCGCTCTCTCTCGGACACAGCGCCCCCACCTGTTTGCTCCTCTGCACGCCCGCGCTGCAGGCTGTGTGCAGGCCCCCTCCCTCACTATCCAGGACACAGCCAACCCGTCTCCACACGCCACGCCCCTCGGTGGACTCTCTGTCCCTGCTTCCAGTCCTCCCGGGCTTCCTGCTCAGTTCAGATCCCCACAGGCAGAGAACAGAACAAAGCTCCCTGCGTCTCTGGGAGGGGCCTCAGCGGTGCTGTGAGGCACCCACTTCTTCCCTGCCCCGGGGGGCGGGGAGGGAGGTCACACATTCCCTGCCTCCCTCCTCTCCTTCCTCATTGCTGGGCTCCTTCTGTTCATCCCTTGGGGTCTCGTGGAGGCCTTTCTTCCTCCGGATACGTTGCCCACTTATGCAAAACCTCATCATTCCCGAGACTGGTGGTTCAACGCCTGTTAACCCAGGAGGGGAGGGGACAGGTACGCCGTGTGCCCCGCTCCCTGCACGCCTGGCCTGCCCGGAGAGCGCTCAATGGCCACCTGCAGGAAGTGACTGAAGGCCTGTCACAGACCCTCAGGGAGGGGCCCCTGCATAAATGACCGACCCTCTGCGACCACCTCTAAGGCAGCCAAGGTGCTTGGTCTGCTCAGCTCTCTCTCCTGGGGGCAGAGGATCTGAATCACACCTGAGTTTCCTGTGCCTTAGAGCTGCCATTGCACTGGGCTTAGCCAGCCCTGCCCATCCCCCCAGCGCACTGAGCAGGCCCCTGCCCTGCCTGCTGGTCCTGGGGAGGCTGCAATCCCATGTGCTCCTGCTTGCTTGTCCTCATTTCCTCGTGGTGACGTCCTCCGCCACTTGACAGCATCACCTGTCCTCATTTGACTCCCTCTAGCGCCCTGTCATCCCCCTCCCCAGCCTTCATTACAGTCACAGTCACTTTTCTGACTTGCCTCTCACCTCCAGCTCGTGGGCCTCCCGGCTGGGGTGCTGAAACACTGGGACACAGGGTCAGAGGCGACGTCCTGCCTTGCCTTACCCTTGCAAAACTTGAAAGTCAGGGACGGTCACAAATCCCCTACCTTCCTTCCCCAGTCACTAGTGGGACGTCCCATGTAAAGATGCAGCTGAATCAAGGCTAGCGATGTCCAAATTCACCCTCGCCTCATGTGATGGGAGAGCAGATGGCTCAAGGTGGGCGACAAATACTTGGGGATGCATTTAGCCGTGTGGCCTTCTCTAGACCCGAGAGGGGGAGGGGAGGAGCACAGACCATCTCACCGCAGACACATGCAGGCCTGCAGAGCAGTCTCACGGGGGAGAAGTGGCTACCCCCAGCTGCCCGGCTAGCCCCAAGTTAAGCTGACCTCCCATCTCTGAAAGCAGGTGACCTGAGGTCTTCATACCTATTGTTCTGGAAATTTTCAAAGCCAAATATGTCCAGGAGGCCGATGGACCTTCGAACATTTTTCGGGTCCTGGGCAGGCGGGGTGAAAATGGCAGCATTGATTTTCTTGACAATCCACAGGAAGAGGTGGCCATAGATGCCCTGAGGAGACAAGGGGAGAAGCCCACAGGCTTTGTGGTATAGGAGGAAGGCTGGCCCTCATCCCTAAGTTCACCTGCAAAGGCTGGACCCACAGCGAATCTCCTGGACTTACTGGGGGCTTCTGTCCCTACCTTACAGGCAAGGAACTGAAGCCCAAAGAAGCTAGGAAGCCACCGTCACGAGGCAGGTGACTGGCAGAATCAAGGCCAGCCCAGCCACCTCTGCTCTTTCCTGCTCTCCACCAGCAGGGCAAGGAGCCAGGTTCAGCACATTGACACATGGGCCCCTTGTCCCACAGCTCTGTACCTTGACAAAGGCGTCCCTGCGGTCTGCAGCCTGGGTGATGTTCAGGGGCCTGGTGACAAACTCCCCTCGGATGATGATGGAATTCTTGATCAGACAGTCCCGGAGCGCCTGGTACTTCACCTGGAAAGGCAGGCGACGCCGGGCGTCACGGCTAATGGGGCAGGGCCTGGCTCCGTGCCTCCAACTCCTGTTCTCTCCTGTGACTAAACACCCTGTGCCCAAGGCCAGATGGTGGGAGAGGCCCGTGGGGCTGTTCAGGGGGCCAGGCCAGATGCAGGCCTGAGTCGGGGTCCTGGGCAGGCCCAGGCCCAGCCGCAGTCTAAGCACTGGGGAGCCAGAGCGTCGGGAAGGATGCACAACCTGGATGGGCCCTGGGCACGCTGGCTGCTTGGTTTGCCAGCTGTCTGCTGGTCTCCGGAGCTGGGGAAGGGGCTGGTGCCATAGCAGACCTTGGAAAACAATGGGCGGGGCGGGCTCTGAGGTCAGACTATTGGCATCTGGGTATTCCCCAACCGAAGCCGTTCCTGCCTGGAGGGGTGAGGGCCTGAAGGAACAGGAGGGTTCCGGATGGGCCAGTCCCTCTCACCATGCAGGGAAGACGGAGTCAGCAAGAACCCAAAGTCTCTAAGACCCTGAACCAAATAAAGAAGATTAGCTGCAAAGTGTGATGGCTTTGTTTGTTTGCTTGCTTCTGATTGTATTAATTCCCCACCATAACTGTCAATGGGTGTGACGTGGAGGACATTATAATGTTCCCAGGGCAAAGATCTCTCTCCACCCAGTATCTGCCATTCTTCCTCCAGGGAGGCTCCACTTTCCCAGAACAGCACAGCTCTGGAAGGCAGGGGCTTAGTGAAGAGAGGCAGGGGCGGTCCAGTGTAAGGGCACTGGGCTATGTGGCCTTGTGGGGAGAGCTTGGGGACTGGGTGGGTGCAGAGGGAGGATGGTGAGTGAAGGCCACTGAAGAGCAGGGGGCACATGGGGAAGAGGAAGAAATGTGTGTTAGAGCTGGACCAATCATTTCATTGCTTTGTTAAAGACTAGCTCATGCTGCCTCCCACCCTGCTTCCCACCCCTGTGTCTGCAGTGCCAGATGGGTTCCGGGGTTGAGCTGAGAGTCTGGGAGAGGAGTTGGGGGGAAGGAGTGGGAGCTTGGGAAGGGTTATGACAATCAGGAGTCAGGGGGCTGTGAGCGCAGACCCCTGGGGCCCCTCACAGAAATGGAAGCTGACAAACACAATGGCCAGGCTACCTCCAGTAACTTCAGCACGATGGGAAAGGCAGGCGTCTCCATCACATCAGAGGAATCCAGGTTCTCAAAGACTGCGGCTGTGGAGAGAAGCAATAACCCTGAGAGGCACAGCAGCTCAAGTGATGGAACAGGTATCCCCGTAGGGCCCGGGCCTGGGGCAGCCCCAGATCCACCTATTAGAGGCAACTGTTCCTGGATGTGGGGCACTGCCTCTCCCAGACCCTCTGCGGAAGCCAATGTCCCTGGTGATTACCAGCCCCTTAGCTGTGAAGGAGGATAACAGACTACTTCCCCTCCACTCAGCGAGATCATAGCCCTGGGTCAAAGTGAAGTTTGAAGAAACGAGGGCTTATTTGAAGGCAGAAGCCTGATGCTGGTGTGTGCGGGATGGGGTCTACTAAAGAGAAAGATGAGCCATCGCCCCCCTTGAGTCCACTCTGCTGTCCGTGGAAATCTCGGCATTCGTTTATTCATTCAGGCCAATAAGCAGACATTAACAGAGCGTCACTATAAGCCGGGCCCACTCCTATTGCACGGGCCTCTTGACCAGCCCCCCAGCTCATTCCCTTCTCTGAGGCGACCTCCACCTCAGGACTACCGGGCGGACAGAGCGGGGAAGTGCCACTTATGTACATATCGATAATCTCTTTTTTAAATTTGAAAAAATTATGAAATAAAGCATTCAGATAAAAAAGTGTATAGAAGCTGAAGGCGTGTTATAATAAATGATGATTAAGTCGACATGGTGTAACCACTACTACTACCAAGATACAGAGCCTGGCCAACATCCGAAGCCCTCGTGGTCTTTTCCTGCTAAGACCACGTCCCTTTCACTAATGGAAACCACTTCCTTGCTTTCCATGATCCTTTTATTACCTACATATGAGTCCCTAAACAGCATTTAATTTCACCTGTTTTTAACTTTTGTTAAGTGTGATCTAAACGAATGTCTGATCCACGAGACCTGCATTCTTCTGTGCCCGATACCACCTCCTCAACATCACATTTTTAATGCTCTTCCAGGTCCTGCTGCCCCCTGTGTGCGTGTCAGCACCCACCTGTCACCACAGTTTGGTGGATCACAGGGGCACAGCAACAACTCTCCCAGAGCAGAGTTCCTTACATGGTACGAGAGAGGCGTCCAAGTTCATGTTTTCCACATGGACAACCAATCGCTCTAGAAAAGTTTATTGAAAAGTCTGTCCTTTCCTCACTGTTCTGTGAATTGCTATCCTTCATGAATCTAGAACCAACCACCATTCCTTCCAATATTGCCTCTGCCCCATTCTTTTCTCTCTCTTTTTTTTCTAGGACGCTGATTAAAGCTACTCTATAGCTTCTCACTGTGTCCCCCACATCTCCTCCTCTCTCTTATATAGTTTCCACCCTTCTGTATCTCCATGCTGTGTTCCAACTTCTTCCCAGCTTACACACTCCCTCTCCACGTGTATAAAACTGACTGCTAAAACCATCCATTGAGTTCTGAATTTTGGTCTTTCCCTTTTTTAATTTTAGAATTTCTACACAGTTCCTTTTACAGTCTATAATATCACATCTTCCATCTCCAGTTTCCTGTCTAAATTTTCAAGCTTGACCTTTTCTTTTGCTGAACATAGAAAGCATAGCTGCTTTATGGTTTGTGTCCAATAATCCTAAATATCTGAAGCCTTTGTGGTTCTATATCTATTGCCTGTTATTTCTGCTGGTTCTTACTCATGATATCTTATTTCCTCGTTCCTATCTATCCCTGGCTGCATGTGAGATGCGGTGTTTGAAAAACTGTTTAAAGGAATAATTTGTAATCAAAGTTGATGCTAGTTTCCTCCAGAGAGGAACTTCTGTCAGGTTCTTGGAGGCACGAATGGGCCAAGACACCCTAATGCCCAGACCACCCGGATGCCTACAAATAGACTTGCAAGTTTATGGATTGCTTTGTTCACTCTGGCTCACCCTCATCTTAAGGGGGCAGCCCTGGAGGGTCCCAGCTAAAACAGGGGGATTGATCAGAGTTTCATCTTTGGAGGGCCCTCAGCTATGACATCTTCCCCGTAATGCTGCAAGATCTCCAAAATCATAGCTACAATTTTCAGTGCATTTTCCCAGGACAGGGCTAGACCGTGTGGCTCTGACAGGCTTCTGAGGTGAGAACTCCCAGGGATTTCTTCCTCCTCCCATCCTGGTCCCTCCAGTCCTCCTCCCCAGGGGGTAGAGTTTGAGTGGAGAGCATTACCCATGAACTCCACGTTGCCCAGGTGGAGAATGGCTGCCAGGAGCTTGCTGAGGTCCCAGTTCTCTGAGTCAGAGAACATGAGAATCTTCATGGCGGAGCGCACATGTGCATAGTCCTTGGCGTCATTGAGACCCTCACACGAGGTGCAGTTTCCCTGCAAGATTGGGCACCTCAACATTCTGGGGGCCACACCACATCCCACCTCCTCCATCACAGGGCTAGCAAGGTGTAGACGTGTCAGGGACTTAGCCAAAGGCCCCTAAGAAGTGACACCTCCTAGGCTCTGGGTAGACTCTGAGAGGCCCGCTGGGGGCTCCAGCTCAGAAGATACATAAACGTGCTTCCGGAGGTGGGATCGTGGGAACATGGACACAGCAGCTCAGAAGCTGTGTGGCCTCAGCCAAGCTGTTGAGCTTTTTTAAGCCTCTATTTGTCACCCATCCATAGTAACACCTGCCTTAACCTCTCTGGGGAATCCTGTGAGCTCAGTGCTTTAACAAACACCTTCCAAAGCTCCCTGTGCACCCGGGCCTGTGCTGCTTGCTGGGAATTCATAAATGGATAGACCCGGCCCATGTAGGGCACCGTGCATCCAAGAAGGGAAGCAGGAAGCAAATGACAGTGTCATATGCTGTCACAGGTGCTGCTGAGACCAAAGAGGGCCAGGACAACCCTACTGGGAAGTCAGGGAAAGCTTCCTGGAGGAAGCACACACTGTGCTCCATGCATCACAGAGAGAAGGTGGTGTAGGCAGAGAACAGCGGAGCTAGGCTGTGGAGGCAGGGGCAGGGCTGGCAAGGAAGCAGGGGCCATAGTAGGGAGAAGTGGAGGGGTTTGGGATCTGGAGGCACTTGGAAACCATGGCAAGGAGCCACAGGGAGCCCCTGCAGGTCTGTCAGACTTGCACTGTGGAAGGAAGGTCTAGAATAGATGATGGGATGATGATTAGGGGTCAAGTCTGGTGACAGGGAGGGTGCTGGAGGAAACCACCACCAGGATCCAGGCAAGAAATGAGGAGTGTGCGACAGTGAATGGAGGAGAGAGGGGTTAGGCAGAAGAGATTCAAGAGGTGGAACTCCTCCATCCCCTTTTTGACAAACTTGAGCTGGGTGGCTGCTCGCATCCCGTAGCTCCAGGCAGTGGGGGTACAGCCCAAAGCAAGAGCAAGGTCCCTGCTTTGCTGGAGTTCAAGTTCTACGGGCACCTACAAGGATGGACAACTGGAATGAAATGGAGGAAGGAGAAGTGTGGCTATGACTCTCCATCACTTACTAGACCCTCTGACTGCTGGAGCCAGGGAAAGCTGAGGTGTATGGGCAAGGACTAGGAGTTCAAGAGAAAATAAGGAAGCACAAGGGTAAGAGTCTCTGACATCATTAAACAGGAGAAGGGTGGAGTGGGGGATGGAAAAAGGGAACTCCCAACAGGACGCAGCCTTCCTTTCTCTTTCTCCTTTTGTTAGTGGGAGGCTGGGCACAGTGGTGCTGGCAGAGGTGGGAAGGTTGAGGCGGGGCAGGAGGACAGGGGTGGGGTGGAGAGAGGCGGCGCGGGCCTCACCTTTGTCAGGTAGTGGTACTCGGAGGGTGTCCCCAGGCTCAGCAGCTGCTTCTCCTCTGCACTCATCCCCAAGAGCATGCAGTAGAAGATGTGGTAGTTCCGCTCCTCCGGGGCCTGGTGGGGAAGGCGGTCCAGAGAGCCCAGTAAGCATTCCGCTGAGGCTACCCGGCTGCAGGACTTCCTCTCACCTCCAGCCCTGTCCCAGCTTCTGTTCCAAGATCTGTCAACCAGATGTGGCTCTGGCATTGACCCGAGGGACATTCGGCTCGGTAGATGCCCTCATCTTGGGCCTCCAAGGTCAGCTCTCGTCCACAGCCCTGTGCTAAAGGCCACCCGCTACAAATTCCTGGTTCCCAGGCCTTCTCTGCATTTCTGCTGCTGCTCCCAGCCCTGAGGGCACCTTGCCTAAAGGCAAGCCAGGGAGTGATGCCAGGACCCAGATCCTTAGCTGGGGACTGACCTGGACTTAGAATGCATTCTAGCAGAGGTGAGTAGTAGGCACCAAAGAATGTTGAACATATTATGGATGGAAAATTCAAAACAGAAAATCCTATTATTTCTTTGTCTTAAATACTAGGAAAGGACCATCATTATGCAATTCTAGGGGGTCCTTGGCCCATCTCAGGGTAAGTACAGTGGCAGAAAATCTATGAAGATTTGGGGAGGTCCCTGGGAGGCGTGAGATTGATGGAAGGGAACCTGTCTTGGAAGCCTCCTCATTCCGACTCCCGTCCTGGGGTGGGAGGAGGCCTCCCCAGGGCCAGTGCAGCAGAGGGACGCCTCACCTGCCGGCAGACCCGGGACTTCTCCAGGAGAAACTGCTCGATGCGTGCGCCCTCGATCACCCCACTGGGGTTGAAGTGGATGTCGATATACTTCCCAAAGCGGCTTGAGTTATCATTTCGGATTGTCTTGGCATTTCCGAAGGCTGAGGGCCAGAGGGTGATGCCCATGATAGGAACAGAGAGGAGGAAATTTACTTTTAGTGGGATCATCTGGGAAGGCTTCTGAGAGGAGGTGGCTGATCCCAGAGTTGAAGGATGAGTAGCATTGCACTGGAGAGTGGTGGCAGCCACAAGTATGCTGAGAGGAAGATGGAGTGCAAGGGAAGGTGCAGGTGTGCTTGCAGAGTGGGAAATTGGCTGGAGCATAAAATATAGAGGAAAGCAGTGGGAGGTAGATGGAACTAGTTAGTAGTATTGAGCCTTGTATGCCAGGCTAAGATATTTGGAATTGGTCTGTAGGTGATGGGAGAGGTAGGAAACCTCCTGAGGGAGTGTGGGAACAGACTGGCATTTTGGACAGATTGCTCAGGCTGAAGGGCAGGGGCTGGGAGGGCAAGCTTGCAGGGAGAGTAGCAACAGCTGGCAGGGACCAGGCTCACATGGGAGGTCAGACCAGAAGGCCTTCGGATTGTAGCATGATCAGAGGTGCATTTTATAGAGCTGTTTGTGCAAGCTTCTCTGATGTGACCCACAATAAGAAAGACCCTTTGCAATGTGTCTTATTGTATACACCCCCCCACCTGTATGTGTAATTAAAAGAAAATATTCGATACTGGTTCTGACCAAGAGTGAAGCACTGGGGTATTTTCCATTCTATACTATTTAATTTGTCCTAAAAGACTGATTTCATGACTCATTGGTGGGTTGGGTTGCAGTTAGAAAATACCACCATACAGAATTAGTCCCATGAGAAGAAGGAAAAAGAGCCATTGGTCTCTCTCTCTTGTGGAACCCCAACAGGCAGCAAAGGCTCCGATAAGGGCTAACTGTGCTTCAAAAACCTACTTTGCGTGGTTGAACCCGGTGGCAGGTCTCTTTTCAAGAAAACCTGAAGTAGGCTCTTCTTGGTAGAAATTGGCAAGCCGATTATACAATGTATATGGAAAGAAAAAGCACCTACAGTGGCCAAGTTTGAAAAAGAAGACCACCACCAGAGGAAGGTGCTACCTGAGGGGAAAACTGACTAAGCTACAGAACTCAAGACAGCATGGTCCTGGTGAAGGGTAGTCAGAGAGAGCAATGGAACAGAATAGAAAATCCAGAAACAGATACACACATGTATGGTCAACTGATTGTTGACAAAGGTACAAAGGCCATCTAATGGAGAAAGAATGATCTTCTTGACAAATGGGGCTGAAATTCTTGGATATCCTTATGAAAGAAAAGAAGAAAAGAAATGGAAGGAAAAAAATAAGAAAAAAGGAGAAACTTGACTCAGATCTTGGACTATAGAAAAAAATGAACACAAAATAGATATAGACCTAAATGTAAAACCTAAAACTGCACCACATCTAGAAGAAAACATATAAGGAAATCTCTGGGTTAGGCAAGGATTTCTTTACTTGATCTTAGCCAAAAGGCCAAGAAGCAATAGGCAAAGATTTCTTAAATACAACGCTGAAAGCATAATCAAGAAGAGAAACAAAGATAAATGGAACTTTATCAAAATCTAAAATGTACACCCTCTAAAAGACACTGTCAGAAGAACAGAGCGACAGACTACAGACTGGGGCAAAATGTCTGCAAAACGTGTATCTTAAAGGGGCTTATATCCAGAATATATAAAGAGCTCCCAATTCATTAATAAGGAAACCATTTAAAAATCGGCAAAAGATTTGAATACATACAGAGAAGATATGCAGATAGGGAATAAGCCCATGAAAAGATGCTCTACATCATTAGCCATTAGGGACATTTGAATGAACACCATGATGTGAGTGCCACCTGGATGACTCAGTCAGTCCGACTCTTGGTTTCAGCTCAGGTCGTGATCCCAGGGTTGAGGGATTAAGCCCCACGTCAGGCCCTGTGCTATACATGGAGCCTGCTTGAGATTCTCTCTCTCTGCCCCTTCCTCACTCTCTCTCGCTCTCAAAATAAATAAGTAAACATAAAAAAAAAGACCCATGATGAGATGACATCAATAAGAGTAGCAAATAACCACTCTGACAGTACCAAGTATTGGCGAGGACACAGAGCGACTAGAGCTCTTGTATTTTGCTGGTGGGAATGCAAGATGGCACAGCCACCTGGAAAACATCGTGACAGTTTCTGACAAAGGTCAAATGGCTAACTTACTATCTGACCCAATGACTTTATGCTCACATGTTCATTCAGGAGAAAAACATATGTTCACAAAAAAACCTGCATGCAAGTGTCTGCAGAAGCCTTATTCAAAATCACCATAAACTATGAACAACCCAGGCATCCTTCAGCTGGTTGATACACAGACAAACTGACACTTCTATGCAGTGTCATAAAAGAAACAAGTTATTGATACAGACAGCAATATGAAAAATCCCAGATGCATCATGCTAACAGAAGTAGCCAGCATCCAAAGGCTGCAAACCATTTGATCTCATTTATATAACCTTCTGGAAAAGATGAAGCGCTGACTCCCTGTGCAGTCGAAAATCTGTGTATGACTTTTGACTCCCCCAAAACTTAACTACTGATAGCCTACTGCTGACTGGAAGCCTTACCGATAATATACTCAATTAACACATACTTTGTAAGTTATATGTATTATATACTGTATTCTCACAATAAAGTAAGCCAGAGAAAAGAAAATGTTACTGAAATCATAAGGAAGAGAAAATATATCTACAACATTGAACTGTATAAAAAAAAAAAATCCACATGTATCCACAGTGGTCCTGCGTATGCCAAACCCTCATTGTCAAGGGTCAGCTCTATAGGGGAGAAAAGGAAGTTGGTGATCGCCAAAGGTTGGCATTGGGAAGAGAGGCCATGAGGGAAGTTTTGGGTTGATAGGAACATTCCATGTCAGGAGAATGATGGGCGTTCTGCATGTTTGTCAAAACTCATAAAACCATAGGTGAAATTCAACTGTATGCAAACATCCTCTGTTATAAAGAAACAGGAGAGAACCCACTGACCATGGCTGGGCACTGGGGGGGGGGGGTCAAGGTTGCACATTTCTGGACTGCCCCCACCAGGGACTGAGCAAGGGGACACTGAGACCTGGCACTGTGCGCAGGGCAGGGCACTTATACAGGCACTTTGCTCTGGGCTCCCCCTTGGGCCGGACAAAGCCTGGGCAGGTCTGCATGCAGCTTGAACCTCATCCTACCAAACTCTACTTTCCCTTTCCTGAGTGTCCTATGGGCATCCCATTGGGGCAACACGTCCTATCCGTTCCGGCCACCTCCCCCTTCATCCTGCACAGGGGTCACCACTCGTAGACCTCTAACAGACCGTCTTAACACAGGCTTCGCAACTGCTTCCCTCAGGCGGACACACCCAGCATTTGCCAAACAGTTTTCATCCCAGTCTGTATTTAAAAGGAATACTTGTTTCAATCCCGTGAAAATCACACTTAGCGAAAGCTCGTAAGACCATCGGTCTTTCCCCTTCTTCCTTCCCGGGAGCCCCCACACTACCATCTACTTCATGCTGGTCTTTCCCGTCCTGAGGATCCTGAGAAGTCGCTGAAAGGGTACGGCCAATCCTGTCCTTCCCCATGGGCACCTCCTGGCAGGAAGCTTCCAGCCTGCAGGGCCTGGGGAGGAGGGCCCGTCCTGAGGGTGACCGCTTACCTTCCAGGATGGGGTTGGCCTCCAGGACCTGCTGCTCAATCCACGAGTGCTGGCCGCTGACCATGGCCAGGAACTGCAGGATGAGCTTGGTGGTCTCCGTCTTCCCTGCCCCGGACTCACCGCTGCAGAGAGGGCACGGAAGGCGTCAGTCAGTAAAACAGCCGATAATAAAACAGGCAAGAAAACAGTACCTCCAGCACTTCTGTAGACCCACCACGGGCCTGCCCTCTCCCCGTGCACAGATCCCACCACATTGGCCCTGTGGGTCTCAGCTGTCTGCTTTGGGTTAGTCATTGGCATGTTTGCCTTCTCTGCCCTGCTTGGACGGGAGCCCCTTGCAGTAGCTACAGATGAATGAACGGTGCCAGATGGTGCAATGTCTTGATGGAACACCCTCTCCCTGAGCTGTGAGTTCATGTTGGCCAGAGGGGAGACTGCATCACTCCTTTTGAAAAGCAATGCGGCATAGGTATCAAAAACCTTCAGAGTCACCCAGCCTTGAGCCCAAGAAAGCAACTCTAAAATCAGAAAAAGCTTTCTCCACAAGGCTTTCTGCTCACTAAAGCAGTATTCACTTATCATCACAATTGCAGAAAATCAGGGGCGCTTGGCTCGCTTGGTCGGTGGAGTTGTGACTCAGAGTTGTACGTTCAAGCCGCGCATTGGGTGTAGACATTACTTAAAAAAAAGTCTTAAAAAAGAAGAATTGTGGAAAATCAGAAGTACCATAAAGTGGGGGAGATTAGATATGGTCCCTCCAGTCAGAGAACACTAGAGCCAAGTCGATACGGGGCTTTCAGTAAATGTGAGCAATGCCTATTAGGTACAATAAATGACAAATGTCCATACTCTTCAGTATAATTGTAACCAAGGGCATAGGGGAAGCGGTCTCTTCCAAAAGTATCTAGCAACTTTTTTCCAACAATAGTTTTCTAAAATTTTATAAAATCTTCATACTGAATATGTATTAATTTCATAATGGTAAGATATGAAACATTGTTTTTAATAGTTTGAATTAAGGGAGTTGAATTAAGGAGTTGAATTAAGTTAAAAATATACTCGAAACTGGCACATAGCACACTCAGGTTAGTAGTAATTAATATTACTATTATTATTGAGGCTTGAATGTCACTTTTGTATCAATTATTCTTTATTATGGAAAATGTCAAACATTACAAATGGATGCTGAGGGGAGTCTGGGTGGCTCAGTCGGTTAAGTGTCTGACTTTAGCTCAGGTCATGATCTCATGGTTTGTGAGTTAGAGCGCCGCATCAGCCTTTGTGCTGACAGCTCAGAGCTTGGAGCCTGCTTCAGATTCTGTGTCTCCCTCTCTCTCAACCCCTCCCTTGCTTGTGTGTTGCCTCCCTCTCCCTCTCCCTCTCCCTCTCCCTCTCCCTCTCCCTCTCCCTCTCCCTCTCCCTCTCCCCTCTCCCTACTCCCCTTTCCCCTCTCTTCTCTCTTCTCAAAAATGAATAAACATTGGGATGCCCGGGTGGCTAGGTTGACCTTCTGATTTTGGCTCAGGTCATGATCTCACAGTCTGTGAGTTCAAGCCCCGCCTTGGGCTCTGTGCTGACAGCTCAGAGCCTGATACCTGCTTCGGATTCTGTGTCTCCCTGTCTCCCTGCACCTCCCCTGCCTGTGCTCTGTCTCTCCCAAAAATAAATAAAAACATTAAAAATTTTTTAATAAAAAAATGAATAAACATTAAAACGTTAAAAAAACCCAAATGGAGACTGAACAGTGTCTTGCTAATAAAAGCACTTCCTGTTACCTGGTTAGAGGTGCAGAGTCCCAGGCCCACCCTGAGCGCAGTCAGAATCTGCGCTCCCACAAGTTCCCCAGGACACTCCTGCAGTTTGCGGTTTGCACGAGGAACTCCCACAGTCCGATTCCCAGCTTTGACCCCTGGCCAATTTTGTTTCCTACCCTGTCCTATTTTGAGACAAATCTCAGACAAGTATTGTTTCATCTGAAAATATTAATTAAAAAAAAAGCTTTGACCAAAATGTCACAATCACGGGGCACCTGGGTGTCTCAGTCGGTTCAGCATCCGACTTCAGCTCAGGTCAAGATCTCATGATTCATGAGTTCAAGCCCCAGATCGTCCGGCTCTGCGATGACAGCTCAGAGCCTGGAGCCTGCTTTGGGTTCTGTGTCTCCCTCTCTCTCTGCTCCTCCCCTGCTTGCACTTGGTCTTTCTCTCTCTTTCAAAAGTAAACACACGAACAAAAAATTTTTAAAAATGCCACAATCACTATGCCAGGTGAGTCACTCACTCTGATCAACAAAGCCCTCCTGCCCGCAGCAGACTCGGGCTCCCCAAACAGACCTCGAAGGCGGAGACAGATGCTGAGGGGATAGCTGAGGGGCTTTCTCCTGGCCTCGAGGGAGCAGGGAGTGGGGGGCAGGAGGAGAAGGTGGTTTGACTCAGGGTGAGATTCTGTTCATGCAAGAAGCCACAGATGGGGCTGCTCTGCCCTCTCCCTAAGGCGCTGCTGTCCTGGAAGTGGAAGCTGACCTGGTGAGCTTCCGGGCTGGCCTGGGGCCCAGCTCTGCTGGGGCAGGCTCTTGCAGTGAGGCTGGCCTTCCCTGTCCTGGGGGGCAGATTGGGAGCACACGGAGCCAAGGGAGACAGAGTACTGGCCCTCATTGGCACATCATTCCATTCACTTCTGGAGAAGTGGAAACCACCCAAAGACATCTCTCTGTCTCCTTTTGCAGTGTCCAGGGTCTGAATTCTTTACTGAACAGCTGTGTGTCTCTGGGAAAGGACCTCAGCCTCTCTGGTGTAGGTTTCCCACCCAACAGTAAAACAGGAATAAGAAGATCTACTTCAAAGGGCCACTGAGAATGGTAAATGTAAGAATCTACTGTTTTAGGACTTCATTCTGGCCTCTGTGCCAATTTCCCATCCTCAGAGAGGCCATGCCTGGTCTCCTCTCCACCTAGAACAACAGCCCATCACTGTCATTCCTCCTTCCCTACAGGGCTTTTCTTCAAAGCGCTCATTACCTGCCCCTCAGATTGGCCTATTTATTGTCTGTCTCCCCTTCTAGAATGTAGGCTCCATGAGGTGGGATTTTAGTCCCTTTCACTTGCCGCTGCCTCCCCATGTTAGGGAGATACAGGCATGTAGCTGGAGCACAGGGTACCCTTGAATGAATGAATGAATGAATGAATTAATCAATCAATCAATCACTATAGCTCCAAGCAATATGCCCTGAGCCAAATTCCCCCTCCTCCTTCCTTTTCCTCTCTCCCTCCCTTCTCCCGGGAGGGCCTGTGCAGGAGGCAGGGAGGCCTCCAAAGCGGGGTCAGGACCTGGACTGGAGGAAGACATGTCCTACCTGGGCCCCAGCAACCTGAGAGCTGCTTCTGGGAGCTGCTGCTTCCCTCGTCCTCACCTGAGGCCTGACTAGAGATTTGTGTGCGTGTGTGAGACATCACCTGTTTGACCCCTGTGTCCCCAAGAAACCCTCCTGGGTCCCATTTCTAAAGGTGACCACCCCCATTTTTCCTTCCTTGTCTGAGGAAATATTCACCGAAGGCTGGGGCAGTGCAGGCCCTGCTGATGCAGTAGAAGAGCAGATTCTGAAGGAAAGAAGTGTCAGAGGGAAACCTCAGGGTGGAGGGGCGGAGGGACCCCTCAGGGTGGAGGGACAAGGTGTAGGTGAGCTGTGTGCCCTTGAAGAGGCTGTTTGCAGTTGAATGGGAGTCCTTACATCAAACAGGCCTTTGGTGTAGGCATTGTTGGTTGGGAGAGGTTTAGGGAGAACAGGTACTGCCTGCTTTACTAGATACTGGTGCCTGGCCCATCTGACCCCTACCAGGGACATGGGGAGCCCGAGCCCCACCTGATAATGCAGCACTGGTCCCTCTTATTCCTCTTCATGTTGAAGTAGCAGTTGTTGGCGATGGCAAAGACGTGTGGTGGTAGCTCACCCATGTGGCGGTTGTAATACAGCTGCACCTGCTCCAGGGTGTAGAGGGGCAGCACCTGGAAGGGGTTCACAGCCACCAGGATGGAGCCTGTGTATGTCTGGGGAAGGGAGCCGGTGGTTAGTGCTCTCTGCTTTCAAGGCCAGCACTGCCTTGGCCTTGAGTGCAGCTTGCTGAGGGCTACCAGGCCTGGCTGAGTCTGGTAGGGAAGTGGGGTCTGATTCTGGGCCAGGGAGACAAGATGTTTGACTGCTCAGATCCTCCTTCTGGAAAGATGGGGATGTGATTCACATGAACGAGAGCCAGGGGCGAGTGCATTCACAGGAAGATTAAATGAAGTAGTCTTTGTTAAATGTTTAGCATTTAACATGTCTGGTATTCAGAAGGCTCAATAAAAATGGGCTGAATTTATGAAATGAGTCTTCACCTGCCTCCCACAGGGACCTCCACGAGGCTGGTCAACAGTCATAACCTCCCCTGATCCCTCCTAGGACCACCGTCCAGGACCCCCTGCTTATCTGGAACTCCCACTAGGCCTGGGAAGGGGACAGGGAGAGCCACCTCATCCAGTCCCATGATTATCCACATCCAAGTTTTCATTTGAGGAATGCAGAGTTTCATCCCTCTGACTCCAAGGACTATGATAACCAGATAAAAGAATGCAAGGGTAAGCTCTTTGGAGAGGATAAACTGTAATTCACTTCAGCTTATTGTGGTTATCGGTCCCAGGAGCTCTGACTCACATTTAGCTGGGTGAACACCGTGTGCCCTGTTGCCCCTGTCTCCGCAGAATCTTCTCTCTCTCCTGACCAGCCCTCTCCTCTCTTCGGGGTCCCCTGCTCACTCCTCCCTGAAGGGCTGCTCAGAACCAAAGCAGTCACCTTGAACTAGGAGAGGCCCAGGCAGGCTTTGACTTCCTAGGCCATACCCACTTAGGGCGAGGCTGGAGCCAGTTTTGAATGCTCTGTCTCCTGGGAAAATTGTCACTGAAAGGAGGATGTGAGCCTTAGGGCTGGGGTGAGCCTCCTATGCATTTCCAGCCTTTGGGAGAAGGACCTGCATCTACTTACATGGCCCTCCTGACTGTCACAGCCTCAATTCACAAGAGGGCAGGGGTCTTCTGCCTAGTGGCCCTGTCTCTGCCATCTGCCTAGGAAGGGACATAAGATTATGCCCACCCTTGCAGCCTCTGGTCCACTCGGACATCAGAGCAGGCCTTCCACTCAACCACAGATGGGGGGGCGGGGGTAGGCAGCACTAATTGAGCACCTACTGTGTGCTAGGGATGGTGCTGGCATGGTGCATATCAGCTTTCTGAGACCGCAAATGTATTATGATGCCAAGGAGAAGGGTTAAGTTCCTTGCCCACCTCCCACGGTGACGGCAAGGGGAGTGGGGACTGAACCAGGTGTGCCTGGCTCCAAACCTCTGGTGCCTGGCTTTCTTCCCCAGCCAGGAGGTCAGTGCACGTGGACCAAGCCCCCTGAGTGGGGGGTGGAAATGGGGACTCACATAGATCTTGTGCTGCTGGTAACGGATCAGGAGGTTGTGCACCATGCCTGCCTCGTTCAGGTCCCCCAGGCGGATCATGTCGTCCACACCTCGCATTGAATTGGGGTGCATGGGGCTAAAGGTGTCAAGGTCCTCTGCTGGGATCCAGTGTTCCTGGAACAAAGGGCACAGGCTCCCCTGAAGGCAGTGTGGCCTCCACATGGGCCAATCCACTGCACCTCTTCTCCAAGTTCTCAGCAGGTCAGCTGACCTGGTGGCCCGACCAGGCTCTGGCCGAGGACAAGGAAACTCTGAGGGAGGATCAGGGCAGTTTGTGGTTGGAGTAAGGACGTGTCTGGAGCCAGGGGTTGGTGTGAAGCCAGGGTTAATGGTGAATTTCAGACCAGGGTCAGAGGAGCTTGTAGCCAGAAGTCAGATTTAGCTGTCACTGAGATCAGGAGCAGGATCAGCTGGGGGTCTCAAAGATGGCAGGAATAAAAGCATGGAAGTAAAAGTGCTTTTTACACTGTAAAACATCATTTTGCAAACAGAAGATATAATCATTCATATGTTACTGGCTTCCCTAATATGGAGCTCACAGGTCCTAGCCTAGAATCTTCTCCCTAGAGGTCAAGTCTCCTCATACTCCATGCTGCAGCACCTCAGCAAAGAGGGCTGCCCGAGGGGGGCTGGAGGGACCAGCTGGACGCCTTGCCCCCTGCATGCCCTTCCTCACGGCACCACACTTGGCAGACGCTACTTCCCACCCCCCAGGTGGCTGAGCTGCAGCGCTGCAGGCCACCCCAGCTCCTGCTTCTCTCTCACCTGGGCTGTCTGTCCAGTACCAGCTGAGCCTCATCTTCTTCCTCCTCACATTCTGGGGCCCTTCTCTTCTCAAAGGACACCTTTCCCTCTCTCCTCCTTGTCTCCAGGCTTACCCTCCTTTACTTTGTGAACCAGCTTTCTGCCACCCTCTGTTCTCTGTCAAAGCCCTTCCCTTACTTCACTCCTTCCTGCTTCCCCTAATTGGTCTACTTTTCCATCTATCTACTCGCTCCTTGCTCTTTCACTATAGAGATGTTCCCCAAAACAGACGCGTGATGTCCACCATGACAAGACCCCACTGTGGTCTGTTCTGCCGGGTGGGTTTCCCCCACGTCGGCTCTGGAACCCCTGGTGTTGGGGAGCAGTGACAGAAGAGGAAAGGGGCCCAGGGCCCTGGAGGGGTGGGGGGTTAGGGTGGGGCTGAGAGGGCCCAGCCTCCCTGCAGAGCCTGGCCACACTGACCTTGCCCTCGTCATCTTCAACCAAGATCTTGTCAGGTTTTGTTTCCTTGATGACACACCCAATGGCCACACTGGTCTTGTTGGCAGGGAGGGAGTTCAGCCACACATGGTCACCCTGGAGAGAAGAGAGAAGACAGTGGTCAACACCTGTTCCGTGTTCCCTTTCCTGCTCAGGACTTACCTCTCCTGGGGGCCGTCCTTTCCATCACCCTCTCCACACCCCCTTCTCCTGCTCCTCCACCTCTTTCCCTCTTCTTCTTCTTCCCTCTCTCCTTTCCCACCCTCTCTTGCTCTTGCCAGGATAACAGTGGGAGGTAGCAGTAGAAGATTCCCTGGCCTAGTTTGGTTCTAGGAAACAGACAAGCCACATTTGCAGGAAAACAGTCCCACTGTGAGGTGGAAAAAGAGTCTGCCCTGTGAATAGCCCTATAGGACCCAAACCTGTTGGGTGAGGAGAAGCAGAGACTAAAATCTCATAGGTTTCTCCTAGCCTACAACATGGCATTGACCCATATGAACTTCCTTCTGATCCAAGAAAGCCCACCCCATTCAAAGAGGAGTAATCCCCAAACCAGCACAGGTCTACTTACAAAGATACTGAAATCCAAAAGGAGGAAAGGAGCAGGTGAATAATAATACCAGGGGAAAACAAACAAACCAACAAAACTGTCATAGAACAGTGGGAAGTTGTGACCAAGTATTTCACCATGGTTTCCAAAAACATACTGAAGCCTAGATCAGAAGCAAGAGCTCAGAAATTAGATGCTGAGACAATGGAAAGGGATGAGAATTGAGTTGGCAAAGCTCAAGAAAGAAATTGAAGAAAAGGGATAAGCATGGACCAGGAATGAAAGCAGAATTGGAAACAGCAGGGAACAAGAACTGAAAACATAGTAAAGAGCACTGAAGACAGGAGGAGATAGTGAGCAGGGCAACACAGAAATTTTTAAAATGAGGACTGAGAAGAAAAGGATAGGGAAGATGGACAAAAATATGTGGGTGCCCAAAGAAGACAACTAGAAATAAAGCCCAGAAAGATTATTTAAAGATATAATTCAAGACAACTTTCCAGAAATTAAAGCAGCCTTGCATCTATGGATTGAAAGCACATCAGGTCCCAGGAAATAATGACAAAGAAAAATCAGCTCCAGGACATATAAAGGTTTTCAAACTTCGAAAATAAAGATGAGTTCACTTCTAGGGAGAAAATTCAGGACAAATTCAAATCCTATAGAGAACTGAACAACTAAAAGATCTCAAGGAAAGAGCAACCTACCTAGTAGTATGGCCACTACCAAAAGAACAGAAAACATCAAGTGTTAGGGAGGATGTGGAGGCATTGGAACTGTTATACACTGTTGGTGGGATTGTAAACTGGTGCAGTCACTGGGGAAAATAATATGGAGATTCCTCAAAAAATTAAAAATGTATACACCATATGACCCAGAAATCCCACTTCTGAGTATACATCCAAAGAAATTCAAAAAAGAATCTTGAAGACATATGTGCACTCCTATGTTCATTGCAGCATTAATCACAATAGCCATAGGGGAAAGCAACCCAAGTGCCCATTGACAGATGAATAAACAAACAAAATGTGATATATACATACAAAGGAATATCTCACAGCCTTAAAAAAGAAGGAAATCCTGTCATGTGGTACAGTGTGGATAGACCTCAAGGACATCATGCTAAATGAGATAAACTAGTCACAAAAAGACAAATAGTGCATTATTCCACTCATAAGAAATATCTAAAATAGTTGGGGCACATTGGTGGCTTAGTTGGTTAACCGTTTGACTTCGGCTCAGGTCATCATCTCACGGTTCATGGGTTCGAGGCCTGTGTTGAGCTCTGTGCTGACAGCTCAAAGCCTAGAGCCTGCTTTGGATTCTGTGTCTTCCTCTCTGTCTACCCCTCCCCTCTTCTCTCTCTCTCTCTCAAACTAAATAAACCTTAAAAAAAAAAGATAAATAGTGAATATCACAGAAACAGAAAGTAGAAAGGTGGTTGCCAAGGATTGGAGGAGGAAGGAGGGACAAAAGTGTTTAGTGAGCACAGAATTCCAAGTTTGCAAGATTAAAGTTCTCAGATCTGGGGGCACCTGGGTGGCTCAGTTGGTTAAGCAGCCGACTTCAGTTCAGGTCATGATCTCATGGTTTGTGAGTTCGAGCCCCATGGAGGGCTCTGTGCTAACAGCTCAGAGCCTGCAGCCTGCTTTGGATTCTGTGTCTGCCTCTCTCTCTGCTTCTCCCCGACCTGTGCTCTGTCTTTCTCTCTCTCAAAAATAATCAAACATTTAAAAAATGTTTTTAAATTTCTCAGATCTGTTACACAACAATGTGAATATACTTGATGCTGAACTGTATGCTAGAAAATGGTTAAAATGGTAAATTTAATGTTAGGCATTTTTTTTACCACAATGAAAAAAGAAATCTGGTAACTTTTTACCCAGCCAAATCGTCATTCCTGTATAAAGGTAACAAACATTTTTGAAGATACAATATAATTCCCATAAGCCTTCTGGAAAAAAACCCTGGAGAACAAGGTTCAGTCCATAGTATGAGGAATAAAAATAGAACCATATCGACACTCATGGTCATGAAGTTTCAAAATCCTTGGGACAAAGAGAAAATCATGAAAGCTTTCAGAGAGAAAAAAAATTGTTAAAGGCTCAAAAATTAGAATGGAGTCAGATTTCTCAACCGTAATGCTGGAAGCCAGAAGACAACATGGAATAAATGTCTTCACAATTCTCAGGGAAAAAATCTATCCAGTACGGAATCCTATGCCCAGCTGATATTCACATGTGAATAAACATATTTTAGACAGGCAAGTTGTTACCCTTTCTCAGAAAGCTATTGCAGGATGTGCTAGATCAAAATGAGGGAGTAAACCAAGGGAAAGACCTCAGGTCCAGGAAAAAGGAGAGGCATATTCTGTGAAGGAGATCCCATGATAAGGTCAAGATGCATGCCTCAGAAATACAAGACACACTCTAGATATCACAAGTCAGCAACTCTGGGAGAGATTTCCCTCTGAGGAAGAAACTGGCTGACCTCCTGATGAGCAGAACATTTTGAGAGGAGACTGACATGTCTGGGAGAAAGTGGGGGGGGGTGTTAAAGGCATGATAAATACACAGAAAACTTAGCAGGTGGGGAAAAGACAATTACAGAGTCTAGCAAAGGAAAGCATAGTGCTCAGAGTATGCTGGCTCAATTGGGGGTAGCACTTACTTAGATAAAATAAGCGAACTCTATATGCAGGTCTGATCAAAGCTAGGTTTAACATTTTGGGGAGGATGGAGACACACGTAGAATACCTGTGAATGCGGGAGGGAGTAGGCTCAAGGAGCCAAGGCCTTTCTTACATGGTAGGAAGTCAGTAATAGATGATGCCTGAAACCAAAAACTCCAGGAGCACTGTGAGCATGTTCTTTCCAGACACAGAGGGAAATATCAAAGAATCACCAGCAGGCTTGGCCTGGTCACTTCTGGGGAAGAGGCAGTGGGGAACTGAGTCTTTAAACGGTGTGTCTATACAATTTTATAAAAATGAAAGCCAAATTTAAAAGAACTGCAAGGGAACAGTTGCTACAGGATACAGAAAAGCAGCATGAGCCTCATTCTGGGTCCAGTGAACTCATGTGATCACCCCAGACACCTCAGAGATCCTGGAGAAGCTTTCTTACAAAGAGGATGAAATGGTAGCTGAAGCCGCTGGCAGATCACCAAAGCGAGATTAAAAGAAGCAGATGATGGGCATCTCACAGCAAACTTGATATTACCTGGAGATGAAAAGGAGGCACCATTCCCAATCCAGACTGTGGAGACATGAGCCCGACATGGGATGGAAGAAGAAATCAAAGAACGTGACTTTTGTTCACTCCATTTGGCCCAAGTTCTATTAGGAAATAAATGAGAAGCCACATAGCAGAAAATAGAGCTTCTTCATGACCTCCATCGGCAGGAAAAGGCTGCAAGAGCAGCAGAATCAGGAAGAGAATGAAGAAAACAAATAGCTTTTGGCCACAAAGGAAGTAAGAGTCTCATTAAGACTCATGAAATGGAAGAGGGCTTGAAGAAAGCAAGGAGGTATGCCGAGTCTTGGGGGTCCTCTTTGCTCTTCGTGACAGGAAATACCTGACAACTAGCTGCAGGAAGAGCTCTTGCTGGAGAGAATGTGAGAATGCCCCAGCATGAGACAGAAATCGCTACGAAGAACGGAAGCCATGGACAGTCCACTTCCTGGAGACATGGTCCTTCATACTAACGTCTCCCAAGGAAGGTGAAGTCTGTTGCCTACTCACTGAAACAGCCTGTGCCCTGATACTGTGTGGCCGTCTGCCACATCTTTCTCTTCCCAAAGTAAAAGAGGTGGTACTAGAGATGGTGTGTGCCTGTGTGCAGTTAGATAAATGGAGAGTCGAGGGAGCTCCAGCCGCAGGCCTCTGCTCTAAGCTCCAGGGCAGGCCCGTCTGTAGACCCACAGAAGCCTGTCCCCTCTGCAGGGGCAGATGGGATGGTTACTTGCTGGTGCCAGAGACCTTGTTTTTCTCAGGAGTGCCTCACAGTGCCTGGGCATTATACCCCTCTCTATCTGATAAAGTGTGGTTGGAGATCAGGTATAACTGATTTGTCATCAAGCAAACAAATGTTTATGACTTCCTGTGCTGGAGACTGGGCCCATCTAAGAGATCTTTGAATTTAAAAATATTTCAAAATATTCCCAACCAGTCTTTGGCACTGAAGGGTTCCCAGCTCCTGTGCACACAGATATGTAAACATTCACAGTCCTCATTTGGAAGGAAGATGGGGTCTCATTAATATGACTGAAAAGCATGCTCTGCCCAGGGCCTTGGGGTGGCTCAGAGTGTGTGCCAGTAACAGGCTCTCAGTTTCCTCACTTGCCTATAGGGTGGGGACTAGAGGTGATGGCAAAGAGAAAGATCTATTTACGTGTTCATCCTTAAGTCAGCTACTTTGTGTGTGCATGCACGTGATGGGATCCCCAAAGCCCAAATCAGGAAAAATGTAATAGTTGAAACAATACACAGGCAATGCAAGATCTATTCATCTCCTTTGAAAGTCATCAGTTTTTAAGGCACCTGGTGGCTCAGTTGGTCAGTCGTTTGACTTCGGCTCAGGTTATGATCTCATGATTTGTGGGTTCAAGCCCTTTGTTGGGCTCTGTGCTGACAGCTCAGAGCCTGGAGCCTGCTTTGGATTCTGTATCTCTCTCTCTCTGCCCCTCCTCTGCTCACACTCTGTCTCTCAAAAATGAATACAAACATTCAGAAAAAAAATTTTTTAAATAAAAGTCTTCAATTTTTGTTTGAGGGCTCATCCCTCCCCAATTCGTGGGGTTCTTGGCAAGCACCATCCCCTCTGCCTCAGGGGTGGGGTAAGTGATACAGCCCAATGCACTCATCCTATCCCCTCAGCTGCCAGAAAGGGAAGCTGTATAGAAAGCACGATTTGTAAATTCTTAGTGTGTGGTCAAGACCATCACCGTCCAATAGAAATACAATTCAAACTTCATGTGTAATTGAAAATGTTCTAGCAGCCACCTTTAAAATGTAAAGAGATGCAGCCCCTCTGGAAAACAGTGTGGAGGTTCCTCAAAAAATTAACAATAGAACTCCCCTAGGACCCAGCAATAGCACTGCTAGGAATTTACCCAAGGGATACAGGAGTGCTGATGCATAGGGGCACATGTACCCCAATGTTCATAGCAGCACTCTCAGCAATAGCCAAAACATGGAAAGAGCCTAAGTGTCCATCATTGACAAATGGATCAAGAAGATGTGGTTTATCTATACCATGGAATACTACATGGCAATGAGAAAGAATGAAATCCTGCCACGTGTAGCAACATGGATGGACCTTGAGGGTGTTATGCTGAGCGAAATAAGTCAGGCAGAGAAGGACAAATACCATATGTTTGCATGTATAGGAGGATTAGGAGGAACTTAACTGAGGACCATGGGGGAGAAGAAGGGGGGAAATAGGGGAGGAGAGGGAGGGATGCAAATCATGAGAGACTCTTGAATGCTGAGAACAAACTGAGGACTGATGACAGTGGGGGGAAGGGGAAGGGGGGTGATGGGCATGGAGAAGGGCACTTGTGGGGATGAGCACTGGGTGTTATATGGAAACCAACTTGATAATAAACTATTTAAAATAAAGAAATAAAATGTGAAGAGAAACAGGTGAAATTAATTTTACGAATGTTTTCTTTAATTTCCAGTTTTTTTATTTGAATTCCAGTTTTAAAATATAGGGTAAAATTGGTTCCAGGTACAGAATGTAGTGATTCATCACTTACATAGGACACCCAGTGCTCATCACAACAAGCGCCCAGCACCCATCTAGTCCATCCTCCCTCCCCTCCATCAACCCTCAGTTTGTTCCCTATGGTTAAGAGTCTCATATAGTTTGCTTTACTCTCTCTCTTTTTTCTCTTCCCCTGTGTTCATCTGTTTTAAATTCCACTGAGTGAAATAATATGGTATTTGTTTTTCTATGACTTGTTTTGCATAGCATAATACACTCTAGCTCCATCCACATCATTGCAAATGGCAAGATTTCATTCTTTTTGATGGTTATTATTCCATTATATATATATATATATATATATATATATATATATATATATATATATACCACTTTCACTTTATCCATAAGTGGATGGACATTTGGGCTGTTTCCATAGTTCGGCTATTGTTGATAATGCTGCTATAAACACCAGGGAGCATGTGTCCCTTAGAATCTGTATTTTTGTATCCTCTGGGTAAATACCTAGTAATGCAATTCCTGGGTTATAGAGTAGTTCTATTTTTAACTTTTTAAGTAAACTGTATACTATTTTCCAGAGTGGCTGCACCAGAATGTTATTTAACCCAATATATTCAAAATATTGCCACTTAAACATGTAAGCAATGTAAAAATTGTTAATGAGATATTTTACATTGTTTGCATTGAGTCTTTGTATCTGGCATGTGCTTTAGGCTTCAGCACATCCAAGTTCAGGGCAGACATATTTGCAGCACTCAGTACCACCTGGGGCTCATGACCATCACTGTGGACAGAGCAGCTTCAGCCCTGGCACTTACCACCTGCTCCCAGTACTTTCCCAGATGCACCATGATGTGGATACCTCCAGGCCTTTGCATGTGCTGTTTCCTTTTCCTAGACCACTGTCTCCCACTGTACACATTCAGAACATCTAGCAATCCTAATGTTGTTATCAAAGTTTGGGATTATATGTGGCTTCCAACGACTCAGTGTAATCCTCATGACAACAGTATCATTATTACTATTTAACCACAAAGATGTAAGTGGTAGTGTTGGGATTTGAACCATGCTGGTCTGGCTCTAAGAGGTGGCCAGAGAGAGCAGGAGGAAGAGGTTGAAGGGGGCTGGAGGAAGACTGGAGGAGTGGGTGTCAGCTGACTGGGGTAAATAGGTGGCTAGCTCGCCTGTGGTCTTTGCACCTCAGAAGCTGTAGCTGTGTCTCCCCACTCCCGGGAACGATCAGGGTCAGAAAAGGCGCTGCCCCTGATGTCCTGAGAAGTCTCAGATGGCCCCATGTTCATCCGACAAATGGTGAAACTAAGGTCTAGAGCATAGAAAGCCTGGCCAAGGTCATAGAGTGAACAACTGGCAGAGCTTCCCAAGCAGCACGTTAGCCATAGTCTTTGAGGAAGGAAACTTCAGCTGCTGCTGGAGAAAACCCCACCTCACTCCCAGCCTGCCATGTACTTCTGAAATGTGAAAATCAATTTCTCCCAACTTGAGTCCTACTTTAATTATAATAAAAGAGTTTATGGCACCTGGCTGGCTCAGTTGGTTAAGCGTCTGACTTTGGCTCAGGTCATGATCTCGTGGTTCATGAGTTTGAGCCCCACATTGGGCTCTCTGCTGTCAGCATAGAACCTGCTTCAGATCCTCTTTCTCTCTTTCTCTTTCTCTCTCTCTCTCTCTCTCTCTCTCACACACACACACACACACACACACACACACACAAATAAACAAACATTTAAAAAAATATATTTTACTAGCCTGAGGTGGGGGGGCAGGGTCCACTGCTCATTACTTTCAAAAAATGTATAGACTTTTTCCTTAATGTAGTTAACCAACATGTTTGAGTTTTCTTTTTTCTTTTGTAATATTTATTTTTGAGAGAGAGACAGAGCATGAGTGAGGGAGGGGAAAAGAGAGGGAAACACAGGATCCAAAGCAGGCTCCAGGCTCAGAGCCTGATGTGGGGCTCAAACTCATGAATGGTGAGATCATGGCCTGAGCTGAAGTTGGACACCCAGGTGCCCCAACATGTTTGAGTTTTCTTAACAATAGAGATTAAAGTAAACATTAAAGCCTTTTGTAGACTGAATTCATATGTCAAAGCTGTATCTCTCAGTGTAAACTGTGTTTGGGTATAGAGCCTTTAAAGAGGTCATTTTAGTTGGCGGGGTGGGCAGAGTGGTTCAGTCAGTTAATCATCTGACTTCAGCTTGAGTCATGATCTCATAGTTCATGAGTTTGAGTCCTGTGTTGGTCCTTCTGCTGTTAGTGCAGAGCTGCCCTTCCCCCGCTCATGCATGTATTCTCTCTCTCTCTCTCTCAAAACATTTTAACATAAACATAAACATTTTAAAAACATTTTTTAAAGTAATTAATGTTAAATGAGGTCAAAGAGGTTGGGCCCTAACCTGGTAGGATTGGTGTCCTGATAAGAGGAAGAGACACCAGAGAGCTCTCTCTCTCTCTTTCTCTCTCTCCCTGTGTGTGTGTGTGTGTGTGTGTGTCCAAAGAAGGAAAGCCATGGAGAAGGTGGCTATCTGCAAGCCAGAAAGAGAGGTCTCACCAGACACAAACTCTGTTGGTACCTTGATATTGGACTTCTAGTCTCCAAAACTGTAAGAGAATAAATTTCTATTTGAGCTGCCCTGTCTGTGGTATGTATTATGGCATTTTGTTGTGGCAAGGTTTTGCAGAGTGGCCTCCTGGTTAGCCCCTTTGAAGTCACACAGGCTGGGTTCTCATTCCTACTCTACATTCCATGAGTGAGATTGCCTTGGGCAAGTCACTTAACCTCTCTGAGCATCAGTTTCCTCATCTATTGAACGGGGCAGCTTCACAGGGCTGTTGTGAAGATGGAATGTAACACGGGTCAGGAGCCTGAATGGTGCCCAGCATGGAGTAGAACAGATGGATGGTACATCAGGAATAAGCTCAGTATGGTTCTGCCCTTTATTCAGGAGTCGCTAGGACCGTCTAAAGGGATGGTTGGTGAATCAGACCATCACTGTCTTCCCAAGGAGCTTGCAATGTTAGAAGACAGAGCAGGTGCACAACTGCAACTGAGCATAATATGTCCCCAAGAGGTAGCTTTCTAAACTCTGCTTGAAGTTAGTCATGTTCCCATTGGAACCTTTGGGACTAATGCCTCCCATGGGTGCATTCCTTTGTGAAATAAGCCTGGCTCTGCCTTACAACCCATGCTCCTGATGCTCCAAAGTGGTGCCGAGTCCTAAAGCTGGTGATTTGAACACCAAAAACAACCTGGATTTTGAAACTATGTGTGTTCTCCCTCCAGCCTAGAACAGCTTGTCTCTGTTCTGGAAAAAACAGCCCTAGCCACCCTTCTGTAGCTCAGGCAGTTGGAGGGCTTGGTTGCAGGAGCCCTCGGTTGCTGGGCAATGCTGCCCCCTCTCAGCAGTGTGGATCCAGTGGCCAGAAGGAGACAATGGTCACCGTGTGACTTTGCATGCAGAAAAAGAATATCTGGGCTATTTTCTTATCAAAAAGGACTTCCATCTATCCGACCTTCCTGGGTTTGGGTTGAAATTCAGGGGTGGGGTGGAGGGGAGGGCAGGGAAGTTTGCCCAGGCTGATTTGGGGCTCTCCTCTGGGCTCCTCCAGCCTCCAAGTTGCACCACCGCAGCTGCCTGGAGGCCTGTGCCTGCCACCCGCACTCCAGGGCATGCAGCACCTCAGCATTTGCTGCCCTTCCACACAGAGCCATTTCTTGGCCTTTGAGGCAAGGCAGGCACTTAGAGGTTTGTTAAGCTGGGGGAAGGTGGTGCAGAGCCCGAAGGAGAGATCGGGCCCGGTGTCTGATTCCCATCCACTCTGAGTGAGCTCCCTGCAATGGCTGCAATGAGACAACAAAAGAGAAATCCCCTTCTCAAGGCAGTTAAGCCACGAACAGAAGTGAGGGATTACCGCACCAAGTGCGGCCACCTGCTCAGGCCCAGAGGTCAGCCAAACTCGTTTTCTGTAGATGAGATAATCTGTCTTGTTCCTCCTGCTCCCTCATCTCTGAAGTTTTCCTTGTGGGCCCTCCTTGCCTCTCGCTGAGTGACTTGATGTAGCCTTTGGCAATTCCCAGATAATCCCAAAATGGAATAGATGCAATTCTTACCAGCCTGAAGGCCGACATCCTGAGGCCGCAGCTCCCCCCAGCCTGTGAGCGGAGAGAAAGCAGATTGTCAGTCCTCAGGGCCTTGGAACCCCTGGAGGGCAGGGGCCTCGTGTGCACACAGCACCCCCCCCGGTGCCCTGCATGGGGCCCGGCTCAAGAAATGACTCTTGAATAAACACACCTATAAGTTACAGTTCCCCCACCCAAGTGTGAGAAGATGCTTTCTCAGTTTCTTCTATCCTACCTCATCTTTATTGAACATCTATTTTGCACTCAGTACTGAGCTCAACGTGGGGAGTACGGGTGGCTCTGGACATACTTAAGACACAGTCCCCATCCTCCACCAGAAGCACATGTTTAATCTGCTTGGACACCTGTGAAAGCCAGCCCCCACCACATACCGTGGGGAGTGCTGAGGTAAGCAGCCAGCACAGCTAGAGGCATGTTACATGCGTTATCTAAATCTCCTAGCATCCCAAAACTCAGGCCTCCCCCCATTTGTTCAACGGGGTCCCACAAAGGGCAGGAGACCCAGTCAGTTAGCAGCACAGCTGGGAATCCCCCCCAATCTATCCCCTTTCAGACCTGCCCCCAGTGCCTGGCTGCCTCCCTGGGGCTTCAGGAATACTCTTGCAGGACTGACTGGCTGCAGCAGGTCGAGGATGGGGTTTGGGGGTGGGGGTGGGGGCCTGCGCCCTGCTATCCTGACCCGGAGCACAGGCACCTCGCCCTCCTTTGCAGTGAGCAGTGCGAGGTGCACTGGCTCTTTTCTATTCATGACTGTACTCCCTGCGTCCAGCACAGGCCTATCCCCAGCAAGTATTAGTTCGATGAAACCACGAATGATGCCCTTGGAGAGGCGTCAACACCGGCTTTAACAGACGAGTGAGAACTCACTGTGGAAGGAAGAAGCGTCTTCTCCAAGGACCGTGCAACTTTAACAAAGTCAGAGGGGAAAGAGCAAGTGATGTTGGGGTCAGTGTGTTCGGGCTGAGGGTAGTGAGGGGGAGGTAAGAGAAAAGGCAGAGATGTAGGCAGCGGGTGGAAACGACAAAGAGCCTTTTGCCACTCTGTTCTAGACAAAGTATTTTCTAGAATACTAGAAAGGAGAAATACTAGAAAGAGAGGGAGACACAGAACCCAAACTGGGCTCCAGGCTCAGAGCTGTCAGCGCGGAGCCCGACACGGGGCTCAAACTCACGAACCATGAGATGAGATGAACCATGACCATAAACATGAGATGAACCATGACCTGAGCCAAAGTCGGATGCCAAACCGACTGAGGGACCCAGGCGCCCCAACAAAGAATTTTCTTATCCACTTTGTGTTTAGTGTATGGGCATATACCGATTTAATGACAATCTAAACCTTCCACATTTGATGAGTGCCTACAATGCAAAAGGCTTGTAGATTCCTTTTTAAGGTCTAGGGTTACAATTTTTCTCTCTAACCCCAAGGGAGCATGGTGCCTCCTGTCCTGGTCTTGTCCCCCGTTTCCTGGACGGGGGTGTCTGGGGGTGGACAGAGGCTGAGAATCTGGGAAACGTGTCCTCAGGGGCCCTGCAGCCCAACTTCCCCACTGCCGCTCAGGGCCCCGGGCCCCCCACCCTACACTGATCCCATGGGATTGTGTCCCCATAGGGGCCTAGGGAGGTGGCAGGCACGGTGGGAAAGTGCAGCTCTGCCACCCACCAGCTGTGCAAGATGGAGCAGGTCCTGCAAGGGATTCAGCATGCTCCTTCCTGAGCTGGAAATGGCTGCAGTTTTGCAGGGCCTCTGTGAGGTCAGAGACACACAGGGGAGTGCTCGTGCAAGGTTTATGCCCCCAGCCCTTCCCCCCGAAACACTCGTGAGGTTCCTGAGGGATTATCATGCCCAAGCATGAGGCTGCTGGCACCTGAGGCCATATTTGATCCCTGGGCGGGGGGGGGGGGGGGGGGGGGGGGGGGGGGGGGGGGGGGAGGAGGGAGCAGGCCCGTGTGACCGCACACCCCACCCCCACCCCCCGGACACCTGTAGCCATGGCAGAGCCAGCCAGGCAAGGCTTTGAAATCTGTTTATTCCCATTTCTGAGGTAGAAACCGCTACTTTGCAACAACTGACAGCTGTCCTAAGGGCAGGACTTCCCATGTAGCAGACACTGCTCTGGGAGGAGATGCCGTTATCCCCATTTTATGGGGGGAACAACAGAGGCCAAAAAACAGAGACTTTGCAAAAACTATTCAACTGGTCAGAGAAGAAGGGGATTGTTCCGCCCCATGCCAAAATCCATGAACTTTGCCTGACTTCCTCTGCTTTGGGAAACTTTAAGGGTCTGTTTAAAAGTGCAAAGCAGGGGTGCCTGGGTAGCTCAGCTGGTTAAGTGTCCAACTTCTGCGCAGGTCATGAACTTGTGGTTCATGAGTTCAAGCCCCGCGTCGGGCTCCATGCTGACAGCTTAGAGCC
Organism: Hyaena hyaena; assembly: GCF_003009895.1. Lineage (NCBI taxonomy): Eukaryota > Metazoa > Chordata > Mammalia > Carnivora > Hyaenidae > Hyaena > Hyaena hyaena. The sequence continues at coordinate 504,642 of NW_024081074.1, read as the reverse complement.
TGGAGCCTGCTTCAGATTCTGTGTCTCCCTCTCTCTCTGCCCCTCTTGTGCCCTGTCTCTCTCTCTGTCTCTAAAATAAGTAAAACATTTTTTTTTTAATCCTTTAAAAAAATAATAAAAGTGTAAAGAAGCCCTTACCTGAGTTCTAGCTCCTACTCCCAGAAGCCCTCCCATGGGAGGCTCCAACTCCCACCAACCCCCTGCCTCACATAACCCGGGAGGGGCTGGGCCAGTGAGCGGCTGGGTGGCAAAGACACAGAGGGGCCCTGCCTTTGGTTCCCACTGCTAATCTAGCTCCTTGCTTCCTGCCCCAGGTAGAAATTTGAGGCCCACCCACGGCCTCTGGCTCTGTCACCCTCTGCTCCCCACCCATGGCCTCTGACTTCCTATACATCACATCGTCCCTCTCCAGACACCAGGATGTGCCTCCCAGGTACCCCCCTGCCTGAGATGCACACCCCTCTGACCCAACTCCAGTGCTGTCCACTACCCCTCAACTGGCCCTGGTCTTCCCGGCCCCAGAATGGCTCCACCTCCGAGGCCCAGCACCGCGCCCTCCCCTGTGAGCGACTGTTACCTCACTTCATCACGACCCTTTGGCGCCTTGTCTCTCCTTGTCTGTCAGCCTGAATCCTAGCTTCATTTCTGTCCCAGCCAGCCTGGACACTGCCCCTCATCTTGTTGGAACAAAGGTGTTTTAGAAATACCCCTAAACGCAACACAAAAATAAACTGCATGCCATGTGGACCCCTCTGGTCTGCTACATTCCTATGAATACTATTGACTCCGGCTCCGAGCCGAGCACACCAGGGACAGCCTGTACCACCTCGAAGATGCGCCAGGGCAGTTTCGTGGCCTGTGCCTCTTCTAGGACTTTAGAAAGGCCCGAGACCCTCCCAGGGGCCCTGGTCAGCTTTCTGCAAAAAATCCCTATTTTGAAGCTCCTTCCCATGATTAACTCTGCATCCCTGAGAAAAGAGAAATGACCCTCAGCCCACAGCTCTGCCCCCTCCCTGCTTTTCCTTCTACCTATGAGCACTTCTGGAATTGCCCAGGGGAAGGGATGCCCTGATGCCCCCATTAGCCCTTCCAGCCCTGCCCTTTCTCCCAGGCCACGAACACCTCACTGACCCTCCAGGGCAGAGTTGCTGAAATCAGTGGTAGGACTTTTTCTTTTCTTCTTTCTTTAAAGTTTATTTATTTATTTTTTTTTTGGGCGGGGGGGAGAGCACGCACAGAGGAGGGACAGAGAGAGAGAGAGAGACGGAGAATTCCAAGCAGGCTCTGAATTGTCAGCTAGGAGCCGGATGTGGGGCTTGAACCCACGAACTGCGAGATCATGACATGAGCTGAAACCAAGACTCGGACACTTAACTGCACCACCCAGGTACCCCAATGGCAGGACTTTCTCAGATATGTCCCCTTCCCCCAAATGCACCCTCTCGGCTTCTGGAGGGCTGCATTTCCCCACCTTCCCTTTGGCTCTGGGGGCACCCCCAATCTCCTCCTAGGGCCTTTCCCTTCACCTTGACCTCTTCCTGTCTGAGGGAGATGCTGATTATTTTGGTCTGCTTGAAGTGCCATCCTCTATTCCTTTTCAGGGGAATTCTCCTTCCTTTGTCCAAACTGTGTTCCTGATAAGAACTGTCAATGGCATAAATCAGAACCTCAGAACCAGCCTATGACCCAGGCAAGAACCAGCCACAGACTTTCCCTGAGATGTTCTAATTGGAACTGGGGGTTGGATTTATTTCCAGCCACAAAGTTTTGAAATGTGATTCCAAAACTGCCAGAGAATGAAATTGGTAGTTGGAAGGAGAAAAAAAACAGAAATTCTGTCTCTGACTTTTTGTACTTTGATTATTTGAGCTAAGTCATTTGGATTCTGTCATTGAAACCAAAGAATTCTCCCTGATCCTCCCCCATTCTATTCTCTTTCAGCTTGCACACCTGTCTTGTGCATTCCCATCCTTTTCCAGGGCCCCTGCCAGGATTAAAGCACTTCCAAGTCCAAAATCAATGTCTCCAATTCCCAGCTTTCTCCTGAACTCCGAATCTACCAAGGCCCCATTTTCTGGATATTTCCAGCAGATAGGGTGTAGACACAGTATACTCAGCATGACCACAGAAACTCACCTTCTCTGTTCCTACACCTGCTCTTTTCCATGCATTCTTTATCCCAGTGAATGAGATTAGCAATTGTGAGTAAAACATTTGAGTCATCCTATTATCCCCATCTTTAAATGATCACTAGGATTTGAATATTTCATCTACTAAAACTTGAGGCTCCCAGCTATATATTGTCTATAAGAAACCCACTTTAAAAATAAAGACACAGATTAAAAGTAAAGTGATAAAGAATGATGTACCATGCTAACACTAATCCAAAGAAAGCTGGAATAGCTTTGGTTATTTCAGACAGAGCAGACTCCAGGGCAAGGAGAATTACAAGGAATAAAGAGGAACATTACATAATAATAAATAACAGGGGACCCTGGGGGGCTCTGTCAGTTAAGCATCTGACTTCGGCTCAGGTCATGATCTCACAGTTCATGAACACAATCCCTGCTTTGGGTAAGCATGAGCCCTGCTTTGGAGGAGCCCCGCTTCTCCCCCTCCCTCCCTCCTTTTCTCTCTCTCTCTCTCTCTTTCTCTCTCTCCCCCAGCTCACTTGTGCCCCCCCTTCAAAAAGTAAACAAACAAACAAACAATAAGTTGCCCCAGGTGGGCCAATTCTCAAAGAAGACATGACATTACTTAACACATATGTACCTAATAACAGGGCATCAAAATACATGAGGCAAAAATAGGTAGAACCACAAGGAGAAAAAGATGAGTCCGCTATTATAGTTGGAGACTTTAACACTTCTCTGTCAGCAATGGACAAATCTGGCAGGCAGAACATCAGTAAGAACATCATCAAATTCAACAGCATCATTAATCAACTGAATGTAATTGACACTGGTAGAATACTTCATCCAACAATAGCAGAATATACATTTTTTTCAAGTTCATGTGAAACATTCACCAAGATAAACCATATTCTGAGCCATTAACACACCTGAACAAATTTAAAAGAATAGAAATCATACAATGTCTGCCCTCAGACATGATGGAATTAAATGAAATCAATATAGCAGAAAAATCCCAAAATATTTGGAGATTAAGAAACACACTTATGGGACACCTGGTGGCTCAATCACTTGAGCATCTGACTTTGGCTCAGGGCATGATCTTGTGATTGGTGAGTTTGAGCCTGTGTCAGGCTCTGTGCTCACAGCTCAGAGCCTGGAGCCTCCTTTGGATTCTGGGTCTCCCTTGCTTTCTCTCTGCACCTCCTCCCACCTCTCTCTCTCAAAAATAAATAAACATTAAAAAATTTAAAAAAAGAAACACAGTTATAAATAACACATGAACCAAAGAAGTCTCAAGAAATAGTTTTAAATGTTTTCAACTAAATGAAAGTACAACTTATCAAAATTTGTGGTACATAGTGAAAGCCATGCTTAGAGGGAAATTTATAACATTGAATTATTATATTAAAAAAGAAGAAAGATCTAAGGGATGCCTGCCTGGCTCAGTCAATGGAGCAGGTGATTCTTAATCTCAGGATTGTGAATTCAAGCCCCACATTGGGTGTAGAGATTTCTTAAAAATAAAATCTTTAAAAAAGAGTAAAAAGAAGAAAGACCTAAAACTAGTAATCTAAGTTTCCACCCTAGGAAACTAGAGAAAGAAGAGCAGTATAATCATAAAGCAAGAAAAAAAAGAAACAATAAAAATTAAAGCAGAAATCCCAAATTTGAGAACAGGAAATCAATAGTGAAAATCATTAAAACCAAAATCTGGTTCTTTGAAAACATCAATAAAACCGATAAACCTCTAGCCAAGCTAACCCAGAAAAAAAGAGAGAAGACACAAATTTATAATATCAGAAATGAAAGAGGGACATCCAGAGGATAGTTGACCTGATCCCATTGACATTAAAAGGATAAAAAAAGAATATTATATACAGATAGATCTCTACAAATTTGGTAAGATAAAATAGACCAATTCCTTGAAAGACAAAACTGTCAAAAACTCACACAAGAAGAAATAGACTATCTGAATAAGCCTATATCTATTAAAGAAATCGAATCAATAATTAACAGCCTGTCAAAAAAGGAAGCCCCAGGCCTAGATGGTTTTACCAATGAATTCCACCAAACATCTAAGGAAGAAATGGTACAATTCTCCACAGTATTTCTCAGGAAACAGAAGCAGAGAAAATGCTTTCTAACACTTCCTAATTCTGAGCCAGCATCACCCTAATACCAAAGTCAGATAAAAGACACTAAAAGAAAGGAAAAACTGGAGTCTGTCTCCCCTCCTGCCCATCCCTTAGTTGTCTGTCACCCTTCACTTGGGAGACAGGACACCTCCCAGGTAGACTTGCTTCTTGGCCTCTCCAAAAATTATTCTCCAGTCTACCAACCAGGTGATCTTTAAAAGATACAAAAAATTGATCATATCATCCCTCTCCATAGCCGGGAGAATGCAGGTCATATCGTTATGGCATTCAGCTCCTTCAGGCTCAGGACCTGCCTAGATTTCAGCCTTGTATCTTACCTCTCCTCCCACAGGGTACACCGAATTTCATTCAGTCCCAGAAGTCTCCCCATATTCTCTCTCACTTTGGTGTCTGTGTACTTCATCTGATATGAGTTTGGAAGGAACACATGTACATGCATGCATGTGCCCACACATATGAGAGCCTCATATGCTACAGCTGTAATTTTCTACCTCCTCACTTATTGCTGTTTTTATATGTCAATGTGTATGTCTCTCCCACACTTGTGAGAATCTTAAGAACAGAACTATGTCCTACTCATTCCAGTAGGGGCTCGCAAAATGTTTGCTGAATGTATGGATGGATAGATGAGTGGGTGGGTGGGTAGATGGATGGCCACCAGGAAGACAGGGGCAGCCACACACACCCCCACACACCAATCCCAGGAAAGCAAGTATGGTGTTGCCCCTGAGGGAAAGCTCTGGGGGTATTTGCAAGTTCCTACCTCTTGTTAGTGAGGTGCCTTCTTCTTAGCTCAGGCCCTTTGTCCAGCCCTGAAGCAGGTCAGTGTGTTGCTGAGCCCACCAGGGTCAGCATCCTGCACTGGCCCCAGGGTGTACCAAACCTAAGGCACCAGAATGGGGGTGACCATCACCTGAGAGGAGAAGGGTGAGCTGCTGGTTACCAAAGCCCTCCTCAGAGCCTCAGGATGGCTAAAGCCACTCCACTACCATGGGCTTCTGAGTGTCATTGAAGTGGAGTATGGGGGAAGGAGCAAGGAAATGCTGAAAGGTGAGTGGGGAGGTGGAGCTAGTGAGAGAATCAAACTTGCTGGGACCAGGAGGGCTGTGTGCCATGTAGTATAAAGGGCACAGAAGAGGAGACCGGGGTCTGAGAAGCAAAACACACATGGAGACTCTGGTCTATGAGAAGCTAGTCCAGAGGAGGACACTACCCTGGAGGGCTGACAATGAAGGGAGGCAGAAAGGGTGTCTGGAGCTGGGTGAGGGTTTGGGAGCCTCAGAAGTTACCCTGCATCACCAGCCAACTCCTCCAGAACCAAGGGTGTCTGCTGTGAGATCTGTCACTTCAAGGGGATGAAGGCTGCATGGGTTGGTGCAGGTGAGAAGGGCCACTACTCAGTGGAAGGCAGCACTACCCAGCAGGTGATAGGGACTCTGACTGGACCATCCCACTGCAGACATTCAAGACCGTCAAATATTGGTAGTTTCAGATGGTTTGATCTAGTATGTGTGTTGACATTTGAGTAGGAAATCAAAACAAGCTATGTTTTATAGTACTGTGTTAATATTGTTTAAACATATGGAAGATGTATATATATAAAGATGGAGATACACCCTTTTTAGAGGTCATTATATTGAACTGCTACCAGTGGTTTCTCCTAAACTGAGGGTTGGCGTGGGGTATAGAGGGAGGGAGGTGCGAGAAGACTTTTCCTCCAAGTTTTCTCCTTTCTGTCATGTTTGGCTTTTCTGCATCCATATACGTTTATGATTTATGTTGCTTCTATTATTTATGTTGCTGCCTATGGCATTGTCCGGGTGCCTGAAATCCCACTCCCTTCTCGTAGGGATGATCACCTGCAAAGATCAGCCACCAAGCTTGGTGATGGGGAGGACCAAGAGGGGCCGTTGAGGCAGAAGCCCACAGTGGCACTGGTTTGGCGGTGCACAGTGGGACGGGGCCTGCCAACCCTGACTCCTCGATCTCAACGCCCCCTTTTGCGAAAAACTTTCAATTCCTGCTCTTCCTCACCGCAGCTTGACGTGTGGACTGAGTGACAGCACGGAAGCAAGAGAGGTTGTGAAAGACGTGAAAAGTGTGCAGTGATATAAATGCAACTGGGAAACAGGGAAGGTTTATCCTGCTGCGTCCCCTCCCCACAGAGCTGCGCCTGGCCCCGTGCCTGAGTGAGAATACCGCAGGGCCCAACCAGACACACAAGCACAGGTGCTCTGGGCAGGGGCACCTGAGGGCCAATCAGCAGGGTGCCCAGCAGGTCCTGGGCGATGGGGAAGGCTTCCTGCAGGAAGCGCTATTGAGCTGAGTGGTTCTCAACAGATTTACTGGGTTCATGTGCTCCAGGCCCAGAGAGCCAGCCCCGTGCAGAATTTTGGTTTTCTTTGACCTAAAATCTTGAATGGATTTCAGGGGTTTGATGGGTTAGAACAAAATTCAAGTCCAGAGGTACAGAGTGTGGCCTTAGGTGGGGAAGCCTAGTTGGGGGGAACCAACATACCCAACTTAGAAGGTTTAGGATGGGGCCCCACACCTGCTGGCTGCCAGACCCTCCTAATTCTGCACCTCGAATTTTCTCATATGGGAAATGGGGATGGATGCCCACCATGCTGGCAGCTCAAGCGAGGCAGCCCATGGAAACCCACAGTGGAGCCCCTCCCCCAGACACCCTGTGCCTCCAACAGCCCAACACCCCCACCCCAAGAGGCTTTGGGGCCAGGCAGGCAGGGTCCTGCCTCACCCCAGGGGCCCAAGCCTATCAGAGGCGATTGACACAATTGTCTGCAATTGTCCAAGAAGGTACACAGGGTTAGAGGACCCTGGGCATTGGGGTCCGGTCTCGACTCTGCACCCCATTCCATGCTCCTCGGTCTCCTTGTCCATAAAATGGAGGCAATAACACCAGGGTGCTGGGAGGAAGCGGTGGGATGGCGCATTAGGCACAGCTGACGTCTGCCAGGTGCTAGATCATCGCTCCCCGGCGGTCCTTCATGCCCTACGGTTCCTCCTCAGTGAGTCCGCCTGCCACGAGAAGGCTGCCAGCTAGGGTAGCCCGCCCCCAGGCCATCCTCCCCTGCCAGTGAGTCTACCTTCCTACAGCAGAGGGCCAGGGCAGCTTTCCCTCCTCCTCCTCAGCCCCCCCCCGGGCCAGCTCCGCAGCCAATGGAACAAATCTCTGGGCTGGTGTTCCTGGTTTCTAGGCTCCTGAAAGGAATCTCTAGCTCTCTACCTCAAGGGCCTTTCCCACCTTGTTTCCAAGTGAGCCCTGCAGCGCTTTGCCAAGTCTGTGCCGCCCAACTCACCTCCCGCCAGCCCCGCGACCCTCCTCCCCAGGGGTGACTCCCTCCTCCTATCCTCCGGGCTGGCAGAAAACAATCCCCCCCAACCCCCCACCAGTGCAGCCGGCAGGCAGAGAACCCCATGGTGCTCCCTTACCTTCTCAGGACGGGGGTCTTGCTGGCTCCCTTCACCTCCACCCTAGGCACTCCAAAAGAGCAGGGAAATGAGGCAGTGCCAAGCTCTGGGCGTGTCAGAGAGTAAGAGAGAGGAGGAAGAGGCAGAGGGCCCTAAGAGGAAATGGCCCAGTAGCCTGGGCCCACGTAATTTATTACAGGACTTTGTCCTTGGGCTCCATCCCCTCCCACATGGCTGCTGCAGCCCCAGCCAGCAGAGCCTCACAGCTGCCTGATCTTTAACCCTGGCCTCTTCAGCGAAGACTCCCTACAGATCATCAGAGCCCGCACTCCATGCACCTGTTGCTGGCCACCAGCCAAACCCCATGCTGACGATCAGCTGATCAATCAGGGAGTTCAGCATATTCCTGGGCATCACGGCGACTCCAAGGACACCCACGTAGGACCTCTCCTCCTCCCAAACATCCCATGTCCTGATGGGGGCACACACACAGGAGAGGCTGGGAAGCCTATAACAGGGCTAAAGGCCATGAGCGCAAGAAGGTTTTCAGTGGGATTCCCGGAAGCAGAGGCAGATGGCTTGGGCTGGGAGTGAAGTGCAGGGGGAGGGGGAGGCGGGATCTGCAGTGAGGCTAATACAGACCCTTCAGGAGGTGCACCCTAGGAGAGGCCATGCTGTAGGGGAGGCAGTCCCTGAAAGTGTGAGTGTGGGGTCTCTGAAGGCAGGTGGAAGGCGAGTCCACAGGAGGGGCTGCTCACCTGCAGCCCTTTCCTTGGGTGAAGAGAGACCATGGGGCAGTGCTCACAGGTGGCCCAACTAGAGCCAGGCAGGCTCCTTCCCAGGTCCGGGGCTCGGCAGGCACTTGGAAACTGCAGGCCGAAGTGTAGGAAGCCATAGTCATCTTTCAGATGGAACTGGGCCCCCAGCAGGTGGCAACCCTGACCTCGGCCTCTTGTGGGGACAGGTGAGAGAGAGAAGGATAAAGTAGATGAGCTGCAGAGCCGGTCCCAGCCCAGACCAAGGCCACCACTGCCTGAAGGCTTCCTCGGCCTCCTGCTGGGATTCCTTGTGGTCCGGCTCTCTTCTGCGGAATGCTCTTTTTGCTGAAACAATGTGAAGGAGTTTCTTTCTTACAACCAGGTAGCTCATGCCAGAGGTAGGGAATGAGCTGGGGGACCATTTGGAGGAAGCATGGTCTCTGAGACTCTCAGCCACCCCCCACTCACTCCCTGTGAGTCCTACCTTGGCACCATCTAGCCTTTTGCCCCCTAAAGTCTCAGCCAGTTTCTGGGCCAACACTTGGTTGGGGGGAGACCTTCACATGGCACATGGCTTCTCTGGGTTAGATACCATTTCACTCCCACAGGATCGGTGCAGCTGCAGCTCCCAGAAATGGCGAGTTCCTTGCTCTGGACCCCGTGCACCAGGCTGGGTCCTCTACTGCCCTCTTCCTCTGCCTTCATGCAGAAGAAAAAATAGCAGAACAGAATATTTGTGCAGAAGAAAGCAATTTATACCTCTGGCCAGGGTCTGTGTTAAACAGAATTTGACAGAAACACCTTTTGGATACGTACAAATTTCTTTCCCTCTTTGTTTTTCACATTTGCCATTTACATCATAAGCATTTTCCTATCCTATACCAAACTTTAACCACCTGTCTTTAAAGAAAGCAGTCTAACCCCTCCTACAAATGCCCATCATTTGTGCAAGCATCCTCCCTGGACAGATATCAGGAGGCACCCAATGCTTTACTGTTACCCACAACACTGCAGTAAACAAATCTGTGCTCACAGCTCTGTTTGCATTATGGTGCCGCAGGAAGATTCGAGAAGGGAACTTACTGAAACTAGGGGCATGCACGCCCAGCAAAAGGGTGTGCATGCTACAGCAAGGACATGGCCTGGCTGCTGTGTGAGCTGGTGGGGCTCATGGCTCCCATTGCTGGGCACCCCAAGCCCTGGAAACCAGGAAGAGGGACTGATGGCAGTCAGGGTAGGCTCCTCCTGTTTGTCACCCCTGGGACCTAACTTGGCTCTCTTCCAGCCTAATGTGACTGCCGCAATTCTCCGCAAGATACAGGTATTCTGTTCATGTCTAAAAATATGTTTCTGAGCTGAGCCAAAAATGCCTCCTTCATTCTGTTTCTGCCCAATGATCAAGCATGTTGTAGTATCACCATAGCAACCAAAGCAGAGTATAAAGAGTGTTTCACTGTACCTCTACCAGCACATCCTGGAGCAACCTGGAGTTGCCTGTTTCCTGGTGGACCTGATCTTCCCCTCTAGCCTATAGCAGCCAAGTTATCCATTAACCCCATAAAATAACACAGCTGGCCACATAGGTCTCTGTGGGTGAGCTGCTCTTTAATGAGTTTTAGAATTCTCAGTCTCAGAGAACTAGCACTTGAAGAGGGCTACCTAGGTGCTGGGCCCTAAGCAGGTGCCATGTCATATCTTCATCACAACCCTGCCAGTTAGGGGTGCCTATCCTCATTTCATAGCCGGGAAGTTAAAACCAAAGAGGTTAGGAAGTTTGCATACATCACACAGCTAGAAGTGTCAGGGACAAGATTTGAATCGAGGTCTACCTGACTTCAAGGCCAGTGCTCATTGTACTACTTTAAACCACATCGGCCCTCAACAAACCTGGACTCCCTCCTCCCCCCACTCCCAGGAATGGAGGAGACATATTGTTTTTAGAAATTTTCAGGAAAGGTGCTTCCCCAACTTGCTTGCCCTGGCCTAAGGTCAGAAGAGCCTTCCATTTCTGTGGTCCCTGAGGTTCAAGGGCAGAGGGATGTCTGGGAGTATGTGGGGCTTAAATGCCTCCCTGGAAGCACAATTATGGACAGTACAGGAGTGTATACCACATGACACATTTTATCTGTGTAGTTCAAGGTTTCTCAATCTTGGCACTACTCACATTTTGGACTAGATTATTCTTTGTTGGGGAGTTGGGAACAGCTGTCCTGTGCATTGTAGGATGGCAAGAGCCCTGGCCTCTCCCCATTAGATGCACTCCCCCGGTGGTCCAATCAGAATGTGTCCAAATATTGCCAGATATCTCCTGGGGGACAAAACCACTCTCAGCTGAGAACCAAAGTATAGCGCATACATAGGTCCAGCGGCAGGTGAGTGAACATCAAGGGCCAGATGTCCTCTTGGAAAAGGTGGCCCCACACTTGGCCACCTTGATTGGCAGAAAGATATGCTCAGAAGCTATGGAGGGTGCAGAGAAGGGGCTACTGGACTGGTACCCCCAGAGGGCATGGCAAGGAAATGACTGTATCTTCTGGCAAGCCCAAGTACTTCATCCTCCCTGGATCAGAAACTGCAAGATAGACATTGCTGGACCAGGCAGAACTTGGATCCTAAGGCATCCACCAGTCCAGAAGAAAATGACTCATCCCTGATTGTACTTTATTACTATAACCCATGTGAGAAATCCACCCAGAGGCTTGTTTAAGGTGGCAGGAGGAGCAAAGCTGGGGCACAAAATAGAAGAGTTGCCTTTTCCCCTCAGGAGAAATCCAGGTGATAAATCTCAGTCCTGGTATTTAAACCTGAGCCACTGGTCACCAACAGGGGACCTCTGCCCCATGACCAGGGTCAATGGCATCCTGATGACTAATTTGATTGCCCTAGGGAGGTTGAGGTAACTGGAGGAGAAGGCAAAACTTGATTGTGTGGCAATGCAATAAACCAGGGAACCTGGGTAATGATGTGATGCTGATTGTGATGATGGTAACAATATCTTGTCTATCTCTCGGAAGAGGTTGAGGGGGAGCGGGCCATTGTGAAGCGTTTCATTTCTGAGAAGAGAAGCGTTAGGATGGAGTTCTTACACCTGCCTGGAATGCTGTGTGTGTATCAAAACCAGTTTCTTTTCCCTCTGGTCCCATAGCTTAGATACTCTTTCCAACCTCTCCCATAGGGATGGCCACAGAATGAAGGTAAGTAATAGGCTCCACTTCCAAGTCCCTTGACAGCCTGTGCTGTCTCTCTTCTTCCCTCTGCTGGCCACATACAGAGTGTTCAGCAGTGGATTCTGAGGTCCTAAGGAATGGTGAAGCCACAGTATGTAAAGAGTCTGGGTTCCTGAATGACCCCTGGGAGCAGAGTGCCACCGCCACCCCACGACTGACCCCACTGCCCATTTACAAGAGCAAGAAATACAGTTTTAAATGAATTTTTAAAACGAGAGTGTGTGTGTGTGTGTGTGTGTGTGTGTGTGAGAGAGAGAGAGAGAGAGAGAGAGAGAGAGAGCAGGGGAGGGGCAGAAAGAGAGGGAGACATAGAATCTGAATCAGGCTCCAGGCTCTGAGCTGTCAGCACAGAGTCTGATGTGGGGCTCAAATGCATGAGCAGTGAGATCATGACCTGAACCAGAGTTGGACACTTAACCAACTAAGCCATCCAGGCAACCCCAAAAAATACATTTTTTTGTGTCAAGCCACTGACATTTGTTATTTGTTATTACCTTACCATGATTAAGACATGATCCCTCTCCCATCCAAATCTGCCTTTGTCTTTTAAACACTAGTTCAAATATTCTTTCAGGAAGGTGGCCCTGACTGCTATAGTTCACTCTGGTCCTTAAGATCTACAGCATTTGGTACTCAAATCACGTGATTTACCTCTTACCATGTATTTTTTTCAAAGTAGGGCTTCCTGATGGACTGTAAGTTTCTTTTTCTTTTTTTTTTTAATTTTTTTAAATGTTTTATTTATTTCTAGGAGAGAGAGAGAGAGAGACAGCGTGAGCAGGGGAGGGTCAGAGAGAGAGGGAGTCACAGACTGAAACAGGCTCCAGGCTCTGAGCTGGCAGTCAGCACAGAGCCCGACGCGGGGCTCGAACCCACGAACCGCGAGATCATGACCCAAGCGAAAGTCGGACGCTTAACCGACTAGGCCACCCAGGTGCCCCTGGACTGTAAGTTTCTTAAGACAAGAATCAGATGTTAGGTTTCTTCGCATCTTCACAGTGCCTAATGAAGAAAATGGGGAGCCTGAGTGGCTCAGTCAGTTGAGCGTCTCACTTCAGCTCAGGTCATGATCTCCCGGCTTGTGAGTTCAAGCCCCACATTGGGCTCACTGCTGTCAGCCTGTCAGCCCAGAGCCCACTTTGGATCCTCTGCCCCTCCCTCGCTTGCACTCTCAAGTGCAAGCCACAAAACAAATAACTTTTTATTTTAAAAAAGATAATAATAACGATCACATATATCATTTCTCAAGAACCATTATTTACATATAAACACATTTAATCCTCATAACAACTCTACGAGATAAATTCTATGATTATCCCTAACTCATTGATGAGGACATTGAAGCACAGAGACATTAAGTAATTTGTCCAAGGCCACACAGCTAGAAAGTGACAGAGTCAGGATTCAAACCCCTAAACTTGAGTAATGAATGAGCTTCCAATAGTTACATCATCTTAACCATAATTGTTCTAGGAATGTTAGCTTGTATGTGCAGTTGAATCTGCTGCCTCTTCTGGGTAGGGGACAGTGGTGTCAATACCATCTGTTCTAGTCTCTGTAGCTGGCCAGATGCTGAGAGCTGTCACCCACACAGATGAGGGAACTGCAGACCAATTGGAAACATATTGTGCAGATAGGGTTGGGCAGGATTTGCTCTTGTTGCTGGTGTGTGTGTACTACCTGGCACCCTGGAAAAAATGTCAAACAGTTCATGAAAGCTCAGTGCTGCCTTAAATTGGTTTTGAAAAATGACTTTTTTTTTTGCATGGTCCCTAAAACTAGAGATTATAACCCCTAGTAAGTAAAAGTTTCTCTTGAATCTGCTCCTGATATAATTATCTTTCCAGCTTTACATTTGCTGTTAAACCAAGACCCAAGAATATCAACTGTCTTCAAATAGACTATTGGACCCCCAAAAAAGGCCAGGATCTCAAGGTGATCTATTGTGCAACTCTCTCACTGACCCAGTCACCCAGTGACTTGCTTAGTGAGTGTTTACTAAGGCCCTGTTCTGCAGCAAATCATTCTGGGTCTTAGGGTACTGGGGGCCTCCCACAGTCCCTATTCCTTGGTGCTTACACAGACACAGGGCAAATGGAAGGAACTTGCCAGGAAATGTTTGTTTGTTTGTTTGTTTGTTTCTAATCAAAGAGTTCCACACATCTCCCCTCTGGGCTGGACTTAGTGACTTGCTTCCAAAGAATCAAGAATGGAAAAAGAGATAGAGTAACTTAACATTAGAGAGACTTAGACGATACCACCTTAACCCCAAGTGTTACAGGCTGAAAGTTGTGCCCCCGGATTTCATATGTGGAAGCTTTATCTTCCCCCAAACCTCACAATGTGCTGTATTTGGAGAGATGGCCTTTAAAGAGGTAAGTAAGGTGAAATGAGGTCATTACGGTGGTCCTAATCCAATCTGACCAAAGTCCTTACAGGAAAAGGTAAGGTCATAGAAATACACAAAGGAAAGACCATGTGAAGACAGAGGGAGAAAGTGCTATCTAGAAGCCAGGAAGAGAATTCTGTGGCCACATTGATGTTGGATCCAGAACTGTGAGGAAACAAATCCCCATTGGTTAAGCTGCCCACTGTGTGGTATTCATCACAACAGCCCAAGAAGACCAATTGTTCCTGATCCACGAAGTGACCAAGTTTAGCATCACTTGCAATAAGTCATCCCTAGGGTGTGATAAGGGAAGGATGCTTTACTCTCTGGTATTCTTGTCCAAAGCCACAACCCCAGTCTAATCATGAGAAAACCATCAGGCAAACCAGACTGAGGGACCTCCTACCAAATATCTGACCAGGATGCCTCTGAACTGTCAAGATCATGAAAGACAAGGGAAATTCAAGAAACTGTCACAGACCAGAGGAGACTAAGGAGACATGACAATTAAATGCAATGTGGTATACAGGATGGGGTCCTGGGACAGAAAAAGGACATTTGTAGAAAGACAGTCGAAATCTAAATAAAGTCTACGGTTTTGCTAATAGCATGTGCCAGTGTTGGTTTCTTGATTTTGACAAATGTGATGACAACAGGTAATGTCAGATGTTAATATCAAGGACACTTGATATGAAACTACACAATCTTTGCAATTTTTATGCAATTCTAAAATTATTCCAACATTAAAAGTATTAAAACACAAAGACCCCAGCTGAGTCCCTATTTTCAATTCTTTGGGATGTGTACCATGAAGTGGAATTGTTGGGTCACATGGTAATCTTATGTTTACCTTTCTGAGAAAAAGCCAAAGTTTTTCACAGTGGCTGTACAATTTTACATTCTCACGAGCAACTGTATGATTTTAATTCCTCTGCGTCCTCAACACTTGATAGTGTCCATTATTTTGGTTATGGGTATTCCAGTTGGTGTGAAGTGGTGTCCCATTGTGGTTTTGATTTGCATTTCCTTAAGGACTAA
Organism: Hyaena hyaena; assembly: GCF_003009895.1. Lineage (NCBI taxonomy): Eukaryota > Metazoa > Chordata > Mammalia > Carnivora > Hyaenidae > Hyaena > Hyaena hyaena. The sequence continues at coordinate 489,507 of NW_024081074.1, read as the reverse complement.
AGAGACTGAGCATCTTTTCATGTGCTTATTAGCTACTCATATATCTTCTTTGGAAAAATGTCTACTCAAGGCCTTTGCCCATATTTAAAATCAGGGTGTTTGCCCTCTTGTTACCGAATTGTAGAATTTCTTCATGTATTCCAGATATTAAGCTCTTATCAGACATGTGATTTGCAAAAATGTTCTTCCATTCTGTGGGTTGTCTTTTCACTCTCTTGAGAGTGATCCTTTGATGCACAGAAAGTTTTAGTTTATTTATTTATTTTTTTTACAAATAGTTTATTGTCAAGTTGGTTTCCATATAACACCCAGTGCTCATCCCCACAAGTGCCCTCCTCCATGCCCATCTCCCCCCTCCCCCCCCACATCCATCAGTCCTGTTTGTTTCTCAGTATTCAAGAGTCTCTCATGGTTTGCCTCTCTCCCTTTCCCCCACCATTTCCCCCCTTCTTCTCCCCCATGGTCCTCAGTTAAGTTCCTCCTAATCCTCCTATATGTGCACACATATGATATTTGTCCTTCTCTGCCTGACTTATTTCGCTAAGCATAACACCCTCAAGGTCCATCCAGTTTGCTACACATGACCAGATTTCATTCTTTCTCATTGCCATGTAGTATTCCATGGTATAGATAAACAACATTTTCTTGATCCATTCATCCGTTGATGGACACTTAGGCTCTTTCCATGTTTTAGCTATTGTGGAGAGTGCTGCTATGAACAATCGGGTACATGTGCTCCTATGCATCAGCATGTATGTATCCCTTGGGTAAATTCCTAGCAGTACTATTGCTGGGTCATTGGGGAGTTCTATTGTTAGTTTCCTGAGGAACCTCCACACTGTTTTCCAGAGGGGCTGCACCAGTTTGCATTCCCATCAACAGTGTAGGAGGGTGCCCGTTTCTCCACATCCTTGCCAACATCTAGAGTTCTATGATTTGCTCATTTTAGCCACTCTGACTGGCGTGAGGTGGTATCTCAGTGTGGTTCTGATTTGTATTTCCCTGATGAGGAGGGATGCTGAGCATCGTTTCATGTGTCTGTTGGCCACCTGGATGTCCTCTTTGGAGAAGTGTCTGTTCATATCTTCTGCCCATTTCTTCACTGGGTTGTTTGTTTTTCGGGTGTGGAGTTTGGTGAGTTCCTTATAGATTCTGGATATTAACCCTTTATCTGATATGTCATTTGCAACTGTCTTTTCCCAAAAATATGGAACACTTCACGAATTTGCGTGTCATCCTTGCACAGGGGCCATGCTAATCTCCTCTGTATTGTTCCAATTTTAGTATACATGCTGCCGAAGCGAGCACAGAAAGTTTTAGTTTAAAGGAAGTCCACTTTGGGTGGACTGGGTGGCTCATTCAGTTAAGCGTCCCACTTTGGCTCAGGTCATGATCTCGCGGTTCATGACCACATTGGGCTCTGTGCTGACAGCTCAGAGCCTGGAGCCTGCTTCAGGCTCTGTGTCTCCCTCTTTCTCTGCCCCTCCCCTGATCACACTCTGTCTCTGCCTTTCTCTTAAAAATAAACATTAAAAAAAATGTTTTTTTTTTTTTTTTTTTTTTTTTTTTTTTTTTTTTTTTTTTTTTTTTTTTTTTTTTTTT